>NC_085140.1:367536351-367889485 GCF_024139115.2 Armigeres subalbatus | reverse complement strand
TAGAACAGGATTCCGCATCTAATGCAATTTGTTGTGAAGTAAATCGGTTGAGGGTAAGTCCATTAAAAGTCAGCTAGACTTTTTACTCGCTTTTTATAACACATAGTATATTTTGGCCATAATTTCTGTGCCCATGGTCCAAATTTTCAATAGAAAACAATACGACAGGATTCCGCGTCGAATGAAACTTGTTGGAATTATAGATAGTGGAATATATAGATGAGTGAAGATAAATCCTCTGTCTCCAAACGAACTGTCAAACGTGTCTCCAAACGAGCATGACGTCACGATTTCAATGGAAACGTTAAGGGCTGTGACGTCATATGTGCGTGTGCACGGGCAGAAAAATCGACTCAGCCATGCTTTCGCTCATCTATATATTCTACTATCTATAGTTGGTATTAAATCGGTTGAGGATAAGTTCCAAAAAAGTGAGCTAAACTTTTCGCACTTTTGGTGCGCACACACACACACAGAGACATCATCGCAGTTCATCGAGCTTATACGTATATAACACTATGTGTCTCCAGGCCTTCTGTAAAAGTTTGGTTTTGGAGCGAACATACAGCCTTTTCGTAGAAAAAGGCAAAAATGGTGTTTCAGCCATAATTTCCGATCCCATAGTCCGATCTAGCCAATTTTCAATAGAAAACAATGGGACAAGATTCTGCGTCGAATGCAATCTGTTGCGAGCGTCAGTAGATGAAGTCTAAGTGCTAAAAAAGTGAGCTAGACTTTATCGAACTCTTTTTCACAATAAATAGTAATTTGACCATAACATCTAAGCCCATAGTCCGATCTGGCCAATTTTCAATAAGAAAATATGAGACATTCTGCGTCGAATGCAACTTGTTGTGAGCAAATCGGTTAAGGATATGTGCCCGAAAAATGAGTGACATTTTTACGCGATTTTTCGTATGAATTTGTATTTTGGCCATAACTTTCGATCCCATAGTCCGATCTGGCCAAATTCAAATAAGAAACAATGGGACAGGATTCTGCGTCGGATGCAACTTGATGCGAGCAAATCGATTGCGGATACGTGCCCGAAAATGAGTGACATTTTTACGCGATTTTTTCGTATGAATTTGTATTTTGGTCATAACTTTCGATCCCATAGTTCGATCTGGCCAATTTCAAATTGGTAACAATGGGACAATATTCTACGTCGAATGAAACTTGTTGCGAGTAAATCGGTTGAGGTTAAGTGCCCGAAAAATGAGTGACATTTTTACGCTATTTTTCGTATGAATTTGTATTTTGGCCATAACTTCTGATCCCATAGTCCGATCTGGCCAATTTCAAATAGGAAACAATGGGACAGGATTCTGCGTTGAATGCAACTTGTTGCGAGCAAATCAGTTAAGGATAAGTGCCCGAAAATGAGTGACATTTTTACGCGATTTTTCGTATGAATTTGTATTTTGGTCATAACTTTCGATCCCATAGTCCGATCTGGCCAATTTCAAATAAGAAACAATGCGACAGGGTTCTGCGTCGAATGCAACTTGTTGCGAAGCAAATTGGTTGAGGGTAAGTGCCCGAAAAATGAGTGACATTTTTACGCGATTTTTTCGTATGAATTTGTATTTTGGCCATAACTTCTGTTCTCATAGTCCGATCTGACCAAATTCAAATAGGAAACTACGGGACAGGATCCTGCGTCGAATGCAACTTGTTGCGAGCAAATCGGTTGAGGATAAGTGCCCGAAAAATGAGTGACATTTTTTACGCGATTTTTTCGTATGAATTTGTATTTTGGTCATAACTTTCGATCCCATAGTCCGATCTGGCCAATTTCAAATAGGAAACAATGGGACAGGGTTCTGCGTCGAATGCAACTTGTTGCGAGCAAATCGGTTGAGGGTAAGTGCCCGAAAAATGAGTGACATTTTTTACGCGATTTTTTCGTATGAATTTGTATTTTGGCCATAACTTCTGATCCCATAGTCCGATCTGGCCAATTTCAAATAGGAAATAATGGGACAGGATTCTGCGTCGAATGCAATTTATTGCGAGCAAATTGATTGAGGGTAAGTGCCCGAAAAATGAGTGACATTTTTACGCGATTTTTCGTATTAATTTGTAATTTGGCCATAACTTCTGATCCCATAGTCCGATCTGGCCAATTTCAAATAGGAAATAATGGGACAGGATTCTGCGTCGAATGCAACTTGTTGCGAGCAAATCGGTTGAGGATAAGTACCCGGAAGAGGAGGGACATTTTTTACGCGATTTTTTCGTATGTATTTGTATTTTGGCCATAACTTTCGATCCCATAGTCCGATCTGGCCAAATTCAAATAAGAAACAATGGGACAGGATTCTGCGTCGAATGCAACATGTTGCGAGCAAATCGGTTGAGGGTAAGTGCCCGAAAAATGAGAGACATTTTTTACGCGATTTTTCGTATGAATTTGTATTTTGGCCATAACTCTCGATCCCATAGTCCGATCTGGCCAATTTCAAATAGGAAACAATGGGACAGGATTCTGCGTCGAATGCAACTTGTTGCGAGCAAATCGGTTAAGGATAAGTGCCCGAAAAATGAGTGACATTTTTTACGCGATTTTTTCGTATGAATTTGTATTTTGGTCATAACTTTCGATCCCATAGTCCGATCTGGCCAATTTCAAATAGGAAACAATGGGACAGGGTTCTGCGTCGAATGCAACTTGTTGCGAGCAAATTGGTTGAGGGTAAGTGCCCGAAAAATGAGTGACATTTTTACGCGATTTTCCGTATGAATTTGTATTTTGGTCATAACTTTCGATCCCATAGTTCGATCTGGCCAATTTGAAATAGGAAACAATGGGACAGGATCCTGCGTCGAATGCAACTTGTTGCGAGCAAATCGGTTGAGGGTAAGTGCCCGAAAAATGAGTGACATTTTTTACGCGATTTTTTCGTATGAATTTGTATTTTGGCCATAACTCTCGATCCCATAGTCCGATCTGGCCAATTTCAAATAGGAAACAATGGGACAGGATTCTGCGTCGAATGCAACTTGTTGCGAGCAAATCGGTTAAGGATAAGTGCCCGAAAAATGAGTGAAATTTTTTACGCGATTTTTTCGTATGAATTTGTATTTTGGTCATAACTTTCGATCCCATAGTCCGATCTGGCCAATTTCAAATAGGAAACAATGGGACAGGGTTCTGCGTCGAATGCAACTTGTTGCGAGCAAATCGGTTGAGGGTAAGTGCCCGAAAATGAGTGAAATTTTTACGCGATTTTTTCGTATGAATTTGTATTTTGGTCATAACTTTCGATCCCATAGTCCGATCTGGCCAATTTCAAATAGGAAACAATGGGACAGGATTCTGCGTCGAATGCAACTTGTTGCGAGCAAATCGGTTAAGGATAAGTGCCCGAAAAATGAGTGACATTTTTTACGCGATTTTTTCGTATGAATTTGTATTTTGGTCATAACTTTCGATCCCATAGTCCGATCTGGCCAATTTCAAATAGGAAACAATGGGACAGGGTTCTGCGTCGAATGCAACTTGTTGCGAGCAAATCGGTTGAGGATAAGTGCCCGAAAAATGAGTGACATTTTTTACGCGATTTTTCCGTATGAATTTGTATTTTGGTCATAACTTTCGATCCCATAGTTCGATCTGGCCAATTTGAAATAGGAAACAATGGGACAGGATCCTGCGTCGAATGCAACTTGTTGCGAGCAAATCGGTTGAGGGTAAGTGGCCGAAAAATGAGTGACATTTTTTACGCGATTTTTTCGTATGAATTTGTATTTTGGCCATAACTTTCGATCCCATAGTCCGATCTGGCCAATTTCAAATAGGAAACAATGGGACAGGATCCTGCGTCGAATGCAACTTGTTGCGAGCAAATCGGTTGAGGGTAAGTGCCCGAAAAATGAGTGAAATTTTTACGCGATTTTTTCGTATGAATTTGTATTTTGGTCATAACTTTCGATCCCATAGTCCGATCTGGCCAATTTGAAATAGGAAACAATGGGACAGGATTCTGCGTCGAATGCAACTTGTTGCGAGCAAATCAGTTGAGGGTAAGTGCCCGAAAAATGAGTGAAATTTTTTACGCGATTTTTTCGTATGAATTTGTATTTTGGCCATAACTCTCGATCCCATAGTCCGATCTGGCCAATTTCAAATAGGAAACAATGGGACAGGATTCTGCGTCGAATGCAACTTGTTGCGAGCAAATCGGTCAAGGATAAGTGCCCGAAAAATGAGTGACATTTTTTACGCGATTTTTTCGTATGAATTTGTATTTTGGCCATAACTTCTGATCCCATAGTCCGATCTGGCCAATTTCTAATAGGAAACAATGGGACAGGATTCTGCGTCGAATGCAACTTGTTGCGAGCAAATCGGTTGAGGGTAAGTGCCCGAAAAATGAGTGACATTTTTTACGCGATTTTTTCGTATGAATTTGTATTTTGGCCATAACTTTTGATCCCATAGTCCGATCTGGCCAATTTCAAATAGGAAACAATGAGACAGGATCCTGCGTCGAATGCAACTTGTTGCGAGCAAATCGGTTAAGGGTAAGTGCCCGAAAAATGAGTGACATTTTTTACGCGATTTTTTCGTATGAATTTGTATTTTGGCCATAACTTTTGATCCCATAGTTCGATCTCGCCAATTTCAAATAGGAAACAATGGGACAGGATCCTGCGTTGAATGCAACTTGTTGCGAGCAAATCGGTTAGGGTAAGTGCCCGAAAAATGAGTGACATTTTCTGAGTAGTTTTGCGCACACACACACACACACACACACATACACACACACACACACACACACACACACACAGACATCACCTCAATTCGTCGAACTGAGTCGATTGGTATATAACACTATGGGTCTCCGAGCCTTCTATAAAAAGTTTGTTTTTGGAGCGATCATATAGCCTTTACCGTATACTTAGTATACGAGAAAGGCAAAACGCAACCACCCAATAATCATGGTAAATATACATTTGACGTACAAATCCGCGACACTTTTTCGATACGTAATAGCTTCCGTTCGGTTCGAATGTAATCGCCAAGCAGGTGCGAGGGATTTCCACGTTCACTTTTCCGATATTCTATAATTCGTTGCATTTTGTGATGCAACGAGAACGTGCAAACAGTAAAATGTGGTAATCGATAGTGTGTTTGTGTTACAATTTTACACTGAGGTCATTACATTATGTTGTGAAGGTTTTTGAATGCATCACCCGGCGCTTGAGGACTGTTCTGGTTTGCACTTCGTTGTATTTATGCATAGCACAAAGCACGTGTTTCTTTGTTGTTCAGTCAAGAGCGTCGGCAGATGCAATAACTAAAACAAAAATAATCACCTTCATCAAAATCTAATTGAGAAAGCAATTCAAAGAACATTTTCCTTTTTTTTACCTTGAAATTTGAAAAGATTTATACTCTCTCTATTCAGCAAATTTCGTTCAACTGACGTTACTACGAGATAAATCGCAATTTATTCTTTCTATTGTGTGCATTAGGGCGATGACATACTGACGCGTCGTGCGATGCAGAGCGCATCCAAGCACTCGTGAAACAGAGTATTAGCAAGAGGAATTCTTTTGTCTTGTACGCGTTCGCGCACGCAAAGGCGTGAGTATGTCATCGGCCTTAGTTGACCAAAATAGTTTCAATTGAGCACAATCGCCATTCAACAAATCAAGACCAGAATCAATAAGGCACATTTGAAAAAAGTTCCTAGATTTATATCTATATGTTTTCGGAAACCCCGATTCGAATGCCAACTTGACTTTATGACACAGCGTATAGTAAAACTTGAAAGATAATAAGGTTGGGTTGTATGAGTATGCGATGAAATTCGGAAAATGTTGCCGATACGAATATGTACTTCTGGAAATATGCTGTTTGCAATCACAAAGCTCTACCTAAATTTGTATGTTGTGAAGCAATAGAAGAAACATTTTGAAATGAGCAATAAGGAAAAAAGAAGCACATATTTTTGCTGGGGGGCTGTACACAAACCACGTAGACCGAAATTTCACATTTTCAAACCCCCCTCCCCCTGGTAGACTTTCGTAGACTTTTCCGAAACCCCTCCCCACCCCCTTGAAGTCTACGTAGACTTTTCCAAACTTTACAAAATATCATATGTAATTGGACAATAAAAATCGAAATCAAATTTAATCCTCTGTCCACAGCTTCTGAAACCAAATCTCAAAGTCAATCAATTTAATTTCTGTTGAATTCGACTCCTCCTAGAGGTGTGCACCACCGCTGCCTACACTTTTGCATCGGCGCGCCACAGCTAAAAATCTGTCACGCATCTGACCTATATTTCTCCACGCCGGTTCAAATTTGTAGAAAACCGAAAAATTTTCAGTATTTCGAAAAATTACTAGTTGAAATTCCGACAATGTCATGTCTACATTCCAATAAGTTTTCGTGGAAATTTTCGTAGAAGATCCCTATTAATAATCTTTAAAGCTTTCCGGTAATATTTCAAAGAACTCTCCGTGAAAATTTCGATGCTTTTCATGAAAATTTCATGCAATATCCTATTGAATAATCTAATCCGTTGAAATAGCAAGAATTTCCGTGAAAGTTTAGAATTATTTCCCGAGATAATTTTAAGTTTAAATGGACACTCCGAAATATTTCCCGGGGAATTTCAGAATGGTTTCCTACATTCTTGCAGATTTGGAACAATTTCCTGAAGAAATTGAAAAAAAATCCTATAGACAATTTAAAGACTTTTCCGAATAATTTTGGTGAATTTCTCCTAAAAATTTCGAATATATTTTCATGAAAATACAAAAGCTTTCTTACAAAACTTGCAATTTTTTTTGCCGTAGATTTTCCATTGATTAGTCCAAAGAATTCGCATTAGCACTTCCGAAAAAAAATGCCGTGAAATATACGAAGCATTTCCCATGGACATTTCGAAAAATTTTGCTTATCTATCCAAAGAATTTCCGAAATTGGGAAAAAACCCAGATTAATCCACCTAGCGGTGATGGTGCCTTTCTCGACCTTCGTAAAATGTGTGTGCTTGAAAAAAGATGAGCTAGTGGCTAGGAGTAAAAAAGACAAATTTCTTTGTCCGTTCTATGAAAATCAGATTATTTATGGCAAAGATATTGTAGATCCAGTTGAAAACCGAAAATCATATTTTGTCCCATTTTCGGATGTCGCAACTGCATCGCGAGTGGTGCCCGACTATGGCACAGTTGCGCACTACTCGCGATGCAGTTGCAACATCCGGAAATGCGAGAAAATGCGATTTCGCGGGACCTCGGTTCGGTTTTCAGCTTGATCTACAATATGCTAATAAGAATTTCGACATTTTTGTTTCCTTTTCCAATCTTTTGACGTACATAACCCTGTTTTATTTCACCCAGTCATATATTTTAAGGATATCACTTTTGGATGTTAGTTGAACTGAAGCTCCGACCACACAAAAAGAAAACGAAAATGTCATTCCCATCACGCGAGCGAAGGGCAATATTTGTTATGATATAAATCTCATGACCGTCTTTCTGCCAAACTCCCGTATGAAGTGGGAGAGACAGAGACATCATCTCAGTTCGTCGAGCTGAATCGATTGGTATATAACACTATGGGTCTCCAGGCCTTCTGTAAAAGTTTGGTTTTTGGAGCGAACATACAGCCTTTTCGTATAAAAAGGCTAAAATGGTGTTTCGGCCATAACTTCCGATCCCATAGTCCGATCTAGCCAATTTTCAATAGGAAACAATGGGACAGGATTCTGCGTCGAATGCAACTTGTTGCGTGTGAATCGATTAAGGTTAGGTGTTCGAAAAATAGGTAACATGCAATTTGTTGCGAGCAAATCGGTTGAGAATGAGTGCCTGAAAAATGAGTGACATTTCTTACGCAATATTTTCGTATGAATTTGTATTTTGGCCATAACTCTCGATCCCATAGTCCGATCTGTCCAATTTCAAATAGGAAATAATGGGACAGGATTCTGCATCGAATGCAACTTGTTGCGAGCAAATCGGTTGAGGATAAGTGTCCGAAAAATGAGTGACATTTTTTATGCGATTTTTTTGTATGAATTGGTATTTTGGTATAGTGGTATTGGTATATTTGTATAGTCCGATCTAGCCAATTTCAAATAGGAAACAATGGGACAGGATTCTGCATCGAATGCAACTTGTTGCGAGCAAATCGGTTGAGGATAAGTGCTCGAAAAATGAGTGACACTTTTTTTCGCGATTATTTCGTAAAAACCCCAGATTGATCCACCTAGCGGTGATGGTGCCTTTCTCGACCTTCGTAAAATGTGTGTGCTTGAAAAAGATGAGCTAGTGGCTAGGAGTAAAAAGACAAATTTTTTGTCCGTTCTATGAAAAGCAGATTATTTATGGCAAAGATATTGTAGATCCAGTTGAAAACCGAAAATCATATTTTGTCCCATTTCCGGATGTCGCAACTGCATCGCGAGTGGTGCCCGACTATGGCACAGTTCGGCTCGGTTTTCAGCTTGATCTACAATATGCTAATAAGAATTTCGACATTTTTGTTTCCTTTTCCAATCATTTTGACGTACATAACCCTGTTTTATTTCACCCAGTCATATATTTAAGGATATCACTTTTGGATGTTAGTTGAACTGAAGCTCGACTACACAAAAGAAAACGAAATGTCATTCCCATCACGCGAGCGGAGGGCAATATTTGTTATGATATAAATCTCATGACCGTCTTTCCGCCAAACTCCCATATGAAGTGGGAGAGACAGAGACATCATCTCAGTTCGTCGAGCTGAATCGATTGGTATATAACACTATGGGTCTCCAGGCCTTCTGTAAAAGTTTGGTTTTTGGAGCGAACATACAGCCTTTTCGTATAAAAAGGCTAAAATGGTGTTTCGGCCATAACTTCCGATCCCATAGTCCGATCTAGTCAATTTTTAATATGAAACAATGTGACTGGATTCTGCGTCGAATGCAGCTTGTTGCGTGTGAATCGATTAAGGTTAGGTGTCCGAAAAATAGGTGACATTTTTTGCGATTTTTATGAAAAAAGGTATTTTGGTCATAACTTCCGATCACATAGTCCGACCTGTCCAATTTTCAATAGGAAATAATGGGAAAGGATTTTGCGTCGAATGCAATTTGTTGCGAGCAAATCGGTTGAGAATAAGTGCCTGAAAATGAGTGACATTTCTTACGCAATACTTTCGTATGAATTTGTATTTTGGCCATAACTCTCGATCCCATAGTCCGATCTGGCCAATTTCAAACAGGAAATAATAGGACAGGATTCTGCGTCGAATGCAACTTGTTGCGAGCAAATCAGTTGAGGATAAGTGTCCGAAAATGAGTGACGTTTTTACGCGATTTTTTTTTGTATGAATTTGTATTTTGACCATAACTTTCGATCCCATAGTCCGATCTGGCCAATTTCAAATAGGAAACAATGGGACAGGATTCAGCGTCGAATGCAACTTGTTGAGAGCAAATCGGTTGAGGATAAGTGCCCGAAAAATGAGTGAAATTTTTTACGCGATTTTTTCGTATGATTTTGTATTTTGGCCATAACTTTCGATCCCATAGTTCGATCTGGCCAATTTCAAATAGGAATCAATGGGACAGGATTCTGCGTTGAATGCAACTTGTTGCGAGCAAATCGGTTGAGGATAAGTGCCCGAAAAATGAGTGACATTTTTTACGCGATTTTTTCGTAGGATTTTGTATTTTGGCCATAACTTTCGATCCCATAGTCCGATCTGGCCAATTTCAGATAGGAATCAATGGGACAGGATTCTGCGTCGAATGCAACTTGTTGCGAGCAAATCGGTTGAGGATAAGTGCCCGAAAAATGAGTGACATTTTTTACGCGATTTTTTCGTATGATTTTGTATTTTGGCCATAACTTTCGATCCCATAGTCCGATCTGGCCAATTTTGAATAGGAATCAATGGGACAGGATTCTGCGTCGAATGCAACTTGTTGCGAGCAAATCGGTTGAGGATAAGTGCCCGAAAAATGAGTGACATTTTTTACGCGATTTTTTCAAATGAATTTGTATTTTGGCCATAACTCTCAATCCCATAGTCCGATCTGGCCAATTTCAAATAGGAAACAATGGGACAGGATTCTGCGTCGAATGCAACTTGTTGCGAGCAAATCGGTGGAGGATAAGTGCCCGAAAAATGAGTGACATTTTGTTGAGTAGTTTTGCGCACACACACACACACATACACACACATACACACACACACACACACACACACACACAGACATCACCTCGATTCGTCGAACTGAGTCGATTGGTATATAACACTATGGGTCTCCGGGCCTTCTATAAAAAGTTTGTTTTTGGAGCGATCATATAGCCTTTACCGTATACTTAGTATACGAGAAAGGCAAAAAGTATTTTGGCCATAATTTCCGATTCCATAGTCCGATCTGGCCAATTTTCAATAGGAAATAATAGGACACAATTTTGCGTCGAATACAACTTGTTGCGAGCAAATCGGTTGAGGATAAGTGCTCGAAAAATGAGTGACACTTTTTTACGCGATTATTCCGTAAAAAAAGTATTTTGGCCATAATTTCCTATCCCATAGTCCGATCTGGCCAATTTTCAATAGGAAACAATAGGACACAATTCTGCGTCGAATGCAACTTGTTGCGAGTAAATCGGTTGAGGATAAGTGCTCGAAAAATGAGTGACACTTTTGCTACATTTTGGTACGTGGGTGCGCACAGACGAACACACATACACACACACACATACACACAGACATCACCTCAATTCGTCGAATTGAGTCGATCGGTATATAACACTGTGGGTCTCCAAGTCTCCTATGAAAAGTTTGTTTTTGGAGTGATCATATAGCCTTTACCGTATACTTAGTATACGAGAAAGGCAAAAAGTATTTTGGCCATAATTTCCGATCCCATAGTCCGATCTGGTCAATTTTCAATAGGAAACAATGAGACACAATTCTACGTCGAATGCAACTTGTTGCGTGGAAATCGGTTGAGGATAAGATCCCGAAAAATGAGTGACACTTTTTACGCGATTTTTTTGTATGAATTTGTATTTTGGCCCATAGTCCGATATGGCCAATTTTCAATAGAAAACAACGGGACAGGATTCTACGTCGAATGCAACTTGTTGTGAGCAAATCGGTTGAGGATAAGTGCCCGAAAAATGAGTGACATTTTTTACGCGATTTTTTCGTAGGATTTTGTATTTTGGCCATAACTTTCGATCCCATAGTTTGATCTTGCCAATTTAAAAAAGGAGACAGTGGGACAGAATTCTGCGTCGAATGCAACTTGAGGCGAGCAAATCGGTTAAGGATAAGTGCCCGAAAAATGAGTGACATTTTTTACACGATTTTTTCGTATGATTTTGTTTTTTGGCCATAACTTTTGATCCCATAGTCCGATCTGGCCAATTTCAAATAGGAAACAATGGGACAGAATTCTGTGTCGAATGCAACTTGTTGCGAGGAAATCGGTTGAGGATAAGTGCCCGAAAAATGAGTGACATTTTTTACGCGATTTTTTCGTAGGATTTTGTATTTTGGCCATAACTTTCGATCCCATAGTTCGATCTGACCAATTTCAAATAGGAAACAATGGGACAGGATTCTGCGTTGAATGCAACTTGTTGCGTGGAAATCGGTTGAGGATAAGTGCCCGAAAAATGAGTGACATTTTTTACGCGATTTTTTCGTTTGATTTTGTATTTTGGCCATAACTCTCGATCCCATAGTCCGATCTGGCCAATTTCAAATAGGAAACAATGGGACAGGATTCTGCGTTGAATGCAACTTGTTGCGAGCAAATCGGTTGAGGATAAGTGCCCGAAAAATGAGTGACATTTTTACGCGATTTTTTCGAATGATTTTGTATTTTGGCCATAACTTTCGATCCCATAGTTCGATCTGGCCAATTTCAAATAGGAAACAATGGGACAGGATTCTGCGTCGAATGCAACTTGTTGCGAGCAAATCGGTTGAGGATAAGTGCCCGAAAAATGAGTGACATTTTCACGCGATTTTTTCGTATGATTTTGTATTTTGGCCATAACTCTCGATCCCATAGTTCGATCTGGCCAATTTCAAATAGGAAACAATGGGACAGGATTCTGCGTCGAATGCAACTTGTTGCGAGCAAATCGGTTGAGGATAAGTGCCCGAAAAATGAGTGACATTTTGTTGAGTAGTTTTATGCACACACACACACACACATACACACACACACACACACACACACACACACACACAGACATCACCTCAATTCGTCGAACTGAGTCGATTGGTATATTGCACGATGGGTCTCCGGGCCTTCTATAAAGAGTGTGTTTGTGGAGGGGTCATATAGCCTTTACCGTATGCGTGGGATACGAGGAAGGCCAAAAGTATTTTGGCCATAATTTCCGTTCCCATAGTCAGATCTGGCCAATTTTCAATAGAAAATAATAGGACACAATTTTGCGTCGAATGCAACTTGTTGCGAGCAAATCGGTTTAGGATAAGTGCCCAAAAAATGAGTGACACTTTTTTACGCGATTATTCCGTAAAAAAGTATTTTGGCCAAAACTTCCGATTCCATAGTCCGATCTGGCCAATTTTCAATAGGAAACAATAGGATAAACGTCTGCATCGAATGCAACTTGTTGCGAGTAAATCGGTTTAGGATAAGTGTCCGAAAAATGAGTGACACTTTTGCTACATTTTGCTACAAGGGTGCGCACAGACGCACACACAAACACACAGACATCACCTCAATTCGTCGAACTGAGTCGATCGGTATATAACACTATGGGTCTCCGGGTCTCCTATAAAAAGTTTGTTTTTGGAGTGATCATATAGCCTTTACCGTATACTTAGTATACGAGAAAGGCAAAAAGTATTTTGGCCATAATTTTCGATCCCATAGTCCGATCTGGTCAATTTTCAATAGGAAACAATGAGACACAATTCTACGTCGAATGCAACTTGTTGCGTGGAAATCGGTTGAGGATAAGATCCCGAAAATGAGTGACACTTTTACGCGATTTTTTGTATGAATTTGTATTTTGGCCCATAGTCCGATATGGCCAATTTTCAATAGAAAACAACGGACAGGATTCTACGTCGAATGCAACTTGTTGTGAGCAAATCGGTTGAGGATAAGTGCCCGAAAAATGAGTGACATTTTTTACGCGATTTTTTCGTAGGATTTTGTATTTTGGCCATAACTTTCGATCCCATAGTTTGATCTTGTCAATTTAAAAAAGGAGACAGTGGGACAGAATTCTGCGTCGAATGCAACTTGAGGCGAGCAAATCGGTTAAGGATAAGTGCCCGAAAAATGAGTGACATTTTTTACACGATTTTTTCGTATGGTTTTGTTTTTTGACCATAACTTTTGATCCCATAGTCCGATCTGGCCAATTTCAAATAGGAAACAATGGGACAGAATTCTGTGTCGAATGCAACTTGTTGCGAGGAAATCGGTTGAGGATAAGTGCCCGAAAAATGAGTGACATTTTTTACGCGATTTTTTCGTAGGATTTTGTATTTTGGCCATAACTTTCGATCCCATAGTCCGATCTGACCAATTTCAAATAGGAAACAATGGGACAGGATTCTGCGTTGAATGCAACTTGTTGCGAGGAAATCGGTTGAGGATAAGTGCCCGAAAAATGAGTGACATTTTTTACGCGATTTTTTCGTATGATTTTGTATTTTGGCCATAACTTTCGATCCCATAGTCCGATCTGGCCAATTTCAAATAGGAAACAATGGGACAGGATTCTGCGTTGAATGCAACTTGTTGCGAGCAAATCGGTTGAGGATAAGTGCCCGAAAAATGAGTGACATTTTTACGCGATTTTTTCGAATGATTTTGTATTTTGGCCATAACTCTCGATCCCATAGTTCGATCTGGCCAATTTCAAATAGGAAACAATGGGACAGGATTCTGCGTCGAATGCAACTTGTTGCGAGCAAATCGGTTGAGGATAAGTGCCCGAAAAATGAGTGACATTTTTTACGCGATTTTTTCGTATGATTTTGTATTTTGGCCATAACTCTCGATCCCATAGTTCGATCTGGCCAATTTCAAATAGGAAACAATGGGACAGGATTCTGCGTCGAATGCAACTTGTTGCGAGCAAATCGGTTGAGGATAAGTGCCCGAAAAATGAGTGACATTTTGTTGAGTAGTTTTGCGCACACACACACACACACATACACACACACATACACACACACACACACACACACACACACACAGACATCACCTCAATTCGTCGAACTGAGTCGATTGGTATATAACACTATGGGTCTCCGGGCCTTCTATAAAAAGTTTGTTTTTGGAGCGATCATATAGCCTTTACCGTATACTTAGTATACGAGAAAGGCAAAAACCCTGGGAATTTCCCAGAAAATCTCCAGTGAAGGAAAAAAAAAGCGTGGAAATTTCAGAGAATTCCCCGTGTAAGTGCGCCATAATTTTTCGTAAAAATGTTTAAGAATCACTTGAAGTTTCCGACGAAAATCAAAAGATTTTCTAGTAGAATCTGCAATAAAATCCAAGTGGAAATTTTGAATTTTTTTCGAAAGTTTTTATAGAATACTTCGGAGAATTTTCCTGCTCAACACATAAGAATTTCCTGGGGAAATCCATATAGTTTTAAGCAGGGCTGGTAGCGATAAATTCCGTTCAAAATAGTGACTTAGTGACCAACGATGACGAAAAAAGTGACCAAATAGTGACTTTCAGATGCAGAAAAAGTGACCAAATAGTGACTTTTGTATGAAGTATTAACTAGGTAGTGAGCTGAGTTGTATTTGCATTGTCACTGTGTAACTCGTAGTAGATTGTAAACTGGTGATATCATGTTTTTCTTTCGAAATCCTTATCTAGAATGCTATCAGAAATCAAGAAAAGACAAAAATTACAATAGCATGAGGATTACTACTACTTACTACTGAGGATTACTGAAGCTTAGCATGAGGCAATCAACTTGGCAACACCCTCATAAATATCACAAAGTTGGATATTTAGGAAGGTATCTATTGGATTAGCTAGAGGCTAGCAATATGACCAATATGCAATATGCCTTATTCCGTGACACACCACGTAATGGTATTTACCCAGCGTCGCGGGAGCACACTAAACCAAGTTTATAATTTCAACAATGATTTTGAAGATTTTTCCGTGAAACTGCATCTTGTGTATGAAAATGGCAGAATGATTTATGTATAGCAAATTTTGCGCCGTCTTTTACTACCGTCTAAAAATATTGTCTTACTTTAAAATATATTTCCACCAGTTTTACCATTTATGGATGATTGGATGAGCTGCAAAAAAGTGTGAAAGAGTGCAAGAACGATGTTTTGGATTGTCTCTGGAGACGAGCCAGCCTAGGGCTGAAAATTTACTTAATCCTAATTCTCCCTTGATACTTTTTAGGCACTAAAAAAAGACTTCAAAAAATCATAACTCCTTTGATTCTCAACCGATTTTGACGATTCACCTACCAAATGAACCTGGGAAAAAATTGGCATTGGCCACCTGGTTCCGGAATAAATCCGGGGTCGAGTGGGGTACCTTTTTTTTCTCAAATCAAATGACCTTGCTAAAAGTCATAAAACTAATTTTTTGGTGTGTCCTACTTCATGAAATCACGAGACATGTGCATTAGTGCCTTTTCCAAGATTCCTTGGTAGGTTTGGACAGGTTCTGTAGCATTCCGGGGACCTGGTTCCCCCGGGGAAGTGGCCACTTTTCGATTTGATACGAGACTCATCTTGCGACGTCTCAAACTTCATAATTTCGCGAAACGGGCTCAATAGAGTCTAATTTGAGGTACCTGAGTGGTTATGGTCAGCTTTCGTTGCACCCCGGGGACTTGGTTCCCCCGGGGATGTGGCCACTTTTCGATTTGATGCGAAACCCATTTTGCGACGTATCAAACTTCATGATTTCGCGAAACGAGCTCAATGGTATCTAATTTGAGATACCTAAGTGGTTCTGGTCAGGTTATGTGGCATTCCGGGATCCTGGTTCTCCCGGGGAAGTGGCCACTTTTTTATTTGATCCGAAACCCATCTTGCGACGTCTCAAACTTCATGATTTCGCGAAACGGGCTCAATAGAGTCTAATTTGAGGTACCTGAGCGGTTACGGTCAGATTTCGATGCACCCCGTTTGTTTTTGATTGTGTTTTTGTTTTTGATTGTGCTTTCGCTAATTTCTATGCAGTTAGACGTGTGAACATTTGTGTTGGCACGTTGAAAAATTAGCACGGTTCTTCGATAAAAAGCAATAAAATGATCTAATTAATTACTAGACAGAGAATTATAAATCTATAAATTAATCTTTACAAATTGTTTCAGAAAACTTAAAGAATTTAAAATTCGGATGACTTTTTTGCCTTTCTCGTATACTAAGTATACGGTAAAGGCTATATGATCGCTCCAAAAACAAACTTTTTATAGAAGGCCCGGAGACCCATAGTGTTATATACCAATCGACTCAGTTCGACGAATTGAGGTGATGTCTGTGTGTGTGTGTGTGTGTGTGTGTGTGTGTGTGTGTGTGTGTGTGTGTGTGTGTGTGTGTGTGTGTGTGTGTGTGTGCGCACAAAACGACGCAAAAAATGTCACTCATTTTTCAGGCACTTATCCTCAACCGATTTGCTCGCAACAAATTGCATTCGACGCAGAATCCTTTCCCATTGTTTCCTATTGGAAATTGGCCAGGTCGGACTATGGGATCGGAAGTTATGGCCAAAATACAAATTTATACGTAAAAATCGCGTAAAAAATGTCACTCATTTTTTAGGCACTTATCCTCAACCGATTTTCTCGCAACAAATTGCATTCGACGCAGGATCCTGTCCCATTGTTTCCTATTGGAAAATGGCCAGGTCGGACTATGGGATCGGAAGTTATGGCCAAAATACAAATTTATACGTAAAAATCGCGTAAAAAATGTCACTCATTTTTCAGGCACTTATCCTCAACTGATTTGCTCGCAACAAATTGCATTCGACGCAGGATCCTGTCCCATTGTTTCCTATTGAAAATTGATCTGGTCGGACTATGGGATCGGAAGTTATGGCCAAAATACAAATTTATACGTAAAAATCGCGTAAAAAATGTCACTCATTTTTCAGGCACTTATCCTCAACCGATTTGCTCGCAACAAATTGCATTCGACGCAGGATCCTTTCCCATTGTTTCCTATTGAAAATTGGCCAGGTCGGACTATGGGATCGGAAATTATGGTCAAAATACAACTTTATACGTAAAACCCAGATTAATCCACCTAGCGGTGATGGTGCCTTTCTCGACCTTCGTAAAATGTGTGTGCTTGAAAATAGATGAGCTAGTAGCTAGGAGTAAAAAAGACAAATTTCTTTGTCCGTTCTATGAAAATCAGATTATTTAGGGCAAAGATATTGTAGATCCAGTTGAAAACCGAAAATCATATTTTGTCCCATTCCCGGATGTCGCGACTGCATCGCGAGTGGTGCCTGACTATGGCACAGTTGCGCACTACTCGCGATGCAGTTGCAACATCCGGAAATGCGAGAAAATGCGATTGTCGCGAAACCTCGGTTCGGTTTTCAGCTTGATCTACAATATGCTAATAAGAATTTCGACATTTTTGTTTCCTTTTCCAATCTTTTTGACGTACATACCCCTGTTTAATTTTACCCAGTCATATATTTTAAGGATATCACTTTTACAATAATTCAATCAATTATATTCAATTTACATCCACTGAAGCTCCGACTACACAAAAAGAAAACGAAAATGTCATTCCCATCAAGCGAGCGGAGGGCAATATTTGTTAAGATATAAATCTCATGACCGTCTTTCTACCAAACTCCCGTATGAAGAGGAAGGGAAGTGTATCAGTGTGGAAGCATCCGATAGTTCGTTTTCGGAAAGAAATTATAGCCTTTCGGTACAACTTTGTTGCACAAGAAAGGCAAAAAGTATTTTGGCCATAATTTCAAAGGTAATAGTCCAATCTGGCCAACTTTCTAAATAGAACAGGATTCCGCATCTAATGCAATTTGTTGTGAGTAAATCGGTTGAGGGTAAGTCCATTAAAAGTCAGCTAGACTTTTTTACTCGCTTTTTTATAACACATAGTATATTTTGGCCATAATTTCTGTGCCCATGGTCCAAATTTTCAATAGAAAACAATACGACAGGATTCCGCGTCGAATGAAACTTGTTGGAATTATAGATAGTGGAACTAACTGTCAAACGTGTCTCCAAACGAGCATGACGTCACGATTTCAATGGAAACGTTAAGGGCTGTGACGTCATATGTGCGTGTGCACGGGCAGAAAAATCGACTCAGCCATGCTTTCGCTCATCTATATATTCTACTATCTATAGTTGGAATTAAGTCGGTTGAGGATAAGTTCCAAAAAAGTGAGCTAAACTTTTCGCACTTTTGGTGCGCGCACACACACACGCAGAGACATCATCGCAGTTCATCGAGCTTATACGTATATAACACTATGAGTCTCCAGGCCTTCTGTAAAAGTTTGGTTTTGGAGCGAACATACAGCCTTTTCGTAGAAAAAAGGCAAAATGGTGTTTCAGCCATAATTTCCGATCCGATAGTCCGATCTAGCCAATTTTCAATAGAAAACAATGGGACAAGATTCTGCGTCGAATGCAGTCTGTTGCGAGCGTCAATAGATGAAGTCTAAGTGCTAAAAAAGTGAGCTAGACTTTTTCGAACTCTTTTTCACAATAAATAGTAATTTGACCATAACATCTAAGCCCATAGTCCGATCTGGCCAATTTTCAATAAGAAAATATGAGACATTCTGCGTCGAATGCAACTTGTTGTGAGCAAATCGGTTAATGATATGTGCTCGAAAAATGAGTGACATTTTTTACGCGATTTTTTCGTATGAATTTGTATTTTGGCCATAACTTTCGATCCCATAGTCCGATCTGGCCAAATTCAAATAGGAAACAATGGGACAGGATTCTGCGTCGAATGCAACTTGTTGCGAGCAAATCGGTTGTGGATAAGTGCCCGAAAAATTAGTGACATTTTTAACGCGATTTTTTCGTATGAATTTGTATTTTGGCCATAACTTCTGATCCCATAGTCCGATCTGGCCAATTTCAAATAGGAAACAATGGGACAGGATTTTGCGTCGATTGCAACTTGTTGCGAGCAAATCGGTTGAGGGTAAGTGCCCGAAAAATGAGTGACATTTTTTACGCGATTTTTTCGTATGAACTTGTATTTTGGCCATAACTTCTGATCCCATAGTCCGATCTGGTCAATTTCAAATAGGAAACAATGGGACAGGATTCTGCGTCGAATGCAACTTGTTGCAAGCAAATCGGTTGAGGATAAGTGCCCGAAAAATGAGTGACATTTTTTACGCGATTTTTTTGTATGAATTTGTATTTTGGCCATAATTTTCGATCCCATAGTCCGATCTGGCCAATTTCAAATAGGAAACAATGGGACAGGATTCTGCGTCGAATGCTACTTGTTGCGAGCAAATCGGTTGAGAGTAAGTGCCCGAAAAATGAGTGACATTTTTTACGCGATTTTTCCGTATGAATTTGTATTTTGGCCATAACTTTTGATCCCATAGTCCGATCTGGCCAATTTCAAATAGGAAACAATGGGACAGGATTCTGCGTCGAATGCTACATGTTGAGAGCAAATCGGTTGAGAGTAAGTGCCCGAAAAATGAGTGACATTTTTTACGCGATTTTTTCGTATGAATTTGTATTTTGGCCATAACTTTTGATCCCATAGTCCGATCTGGCCAATTTCAAATAGGAAACAATGGGACAGGATTCTGCGTCGAATGCAACTTGTTGCGAGCAAATCGGTTGAGGGTAAGTGCCCGAAAAATGAGTGACATTTTTTTTAGTAGTTTTGCGCACACACACACACACATACACACACACATACACACACACACACACACACAGACATCACCTCAATTCGTCGAACTGAGTCGATTGGTATATAACACTATGGGTCTCCGGGCCTTCTATAAAAAGTTTGTTTTTGGAGCGATCATATAGCCTTTACCGTATACTTAGTATACGAGAAAGGCAAAAATGTCACTCATTTTTCAGGCACTTTTCCTCAACCGATTTGCTCGCATTAAATTGCATTCGACGCAGGATCCTGTCCCATTATTTCCTATTGAAAATTGATCTGGTCGGACTATGGGATCGGAAGTTATGGCCAAAATACAAATTCATACGAAAAAATCACGTAAAAAATGTCACTCATTTTTCAGGCACTTATCCTCAACCGATTTACTCGCAACAAATTGCTTTCGACGCAGAATCCTCTCCCATTGTTTCCTATTGAAAATTGACCAGGTCTATGGGCTCGGAAGTTATGGCCAAAATACCACTTTTTTGCCTTTCTCGTATACTAAGTATACGTAAAGGCTATATGTTCGCTCCAAAAACGAACTTTTGAGAGAAGTCCCGGAGACCCATAGTGTTATATACCGATCGACTCAACTCGACGAATTGAGGTGATGTCTGTGTGTATGTGTGTGTGTGTGTGTGTGTGTGTATGTGTGTGTGTCTGTGCGCACTCGACAAAAAAAAATGTCACTCATTTTTCAGGTACTTATCCTTAACCGATTTACTCGCAACAAGTTGCATTCGACGCAGGATACTCTACTATTGTTTCCTATTGAAAATTGGTCAGATCGGACTATGGGCTCGGAAGTTATGGCCAAAATACCACTTTTTATAGAAAAATTGAGTAAAAAATTTCACTTATTTTTAGGCACTTATCCTTAACCGATTGCATTCGACGCAGGATACTCTACCATTGTTTCCTATTGAAAATTGGTCAGATCGGACTATGGGCTCGGAAGTTATGGCCAAAATATCACTTTTTGCCTTTCTCGTATACTAAGTATACGGTAAAGGCTATATGATCGCTCCAAAAACAAACTTTTTATAGAAGGCCCGGAGATCCATAGTGTTATATTCCAATCGACTCAGTTCGTCGAATTGAGGTGATGTCTGTGTTTGTGTGTGTGTGTGTGTGTATGTGTGTGTGTATTTGTGTGTGTGCGCAAAACTACTCAACAAAATGTCACTCATTTTTCGGGCACTTATCCTCAACTGATTTGCTCGCAACAAGTTGCATTCGACGCAGAATCCTGTCCCATTGTTTCCTATTTGAAATTGGCCAGATCGAACTATGGGATTGAGAGTTATGGCCAAAATACAAATTCATTTGAAAAATCGCGTAAAAATGTCACTCATTTTTCGGACACTTATCCTCAACCGATTTGCTCGCAACAAGTTGCATTCGACGCAGAATCCTGTCACATTGATTCCTATTTAAAACTGGCCAGATCGGACTATGGGATCGAAAGTTAAGGCCAAAATACAAAATCATACGAAATAATCGCGTAAAAAATGTCACTCATTTTTCGGGCACTTATCCTCAACCGATTTGCTCGCAACAAGTTGCATTCGACGCAGAATCCTGTCCCATTGATTCCTATTTGAAATTGGCCAGATCGGACTATGGGGTCGAAAGTTATGGCCAAAATACAAAATCCTATGAAAAAATCGCGTAAAAAATGTCACTCATTTTTCGGGCACTTATCCTCAACCGATTTGCTCGCAACAAGTTGCATTCGACGCAGAATCCTGTCCCATTGATTCCTATTTGAAATTGGCCAGATCGGACTATGGGATCAAAAGTTATGGCCAAAACACAAAATCATACGAAAAAATCGTGTAAAAAATGTCACTCATTTTTCGGGCACTTATCCTCAACCGATTTGCTCTCAACAAGTTGCATTCGACGCTGAATCCTGTCCCATTGTTTCCTATTTGAAATTGGCCAGATCGGACTATGGGATCGAAAGTTATGGTCAAAATACAAATTCATACAAAAAAATCGCGTAAAAAACGTCACTCATTTTCGGACACTTATCCTCAACCGATTTGCTCGCAACAAGTTGCATTCGACGCAGAATCCTGTCCCATTATTTCCTGTTTGAAATTGGCCAGATCGGACTATGGGATCGAGAGTTATGGCCAAAATACAAATTCATACGAAAATATTGCGTAAGAAATGTCACTCATTTTTCAGGCACTTAATCTCAACCGATTTGCTCGCAACAAATTGCATTCGACGCAAAATCCTTTCCCATTATTTCCTATTGAAAATTGGACAGGTCGGACTATGGGATCGGAAGTTATGACCAAAATACCTTTTTTCATAAAAATCGCGAAAAATGTCACCTATTTTTCGGACACCTAACCTTAATCGATTCACACGCAACAAGCTGCATTCGACGCAGAATTCTCTCCCACTGTTTCCTATTAAAAATTGACTAGATCGGACTATGGGATCGGAAGTTATGACCGAAACACCATTTTAGCCTTTTTATACGAAAAGGCTGTATGTTCGCTCCAAAACCAAACTTTACAGAAGGCCTGGAGACCCATAGTGTTATATACCAATCGATTCAGCTCGACGAACTGAGATGATGTCTCTGTCTCTCCCACTTCATATGGGAGTTTGGCGGAAAGACGGTGATGGGAATGACATTTTCGTTTTCTTTTTGTGTAGTCGAGCTTCAGTTCAACTAACATCCAAAAGTGATATCCTTAAAATATATGACTGGGTGAAATAAAACAGGGTTATGTACGTCAAAAAGATTGGAAAAGGAAACAAAAATGTCGAAATTCTTATTAGCATATTGTAGATCAAGCTGAAAACCGAGTAGTGCGCAACTGTGCCATAGTCGGGCACCACTCGCGATGCAGTTGCGACATCCGGAAATGGGACAAAATATGATTTTCGGTTTTCAACTGGATCTACAATATCTTTGCCATAAATAATCTGCTTTTCATAGAACGGACAAAGAAATTTGTCTTTTTTACTCCTAGCCACTAGCTCATCTTTTTTCAAGCACACACATTTTACGAAGGTCGAGAAAGGCACCATCACCGCTAGGTGGATTAATCTGGGTTTTAAATACAATTTTTAATAATTATTAATAACATTTTTAATAATAACAAATTTAAATGCATACAGTGCCCATTTGTCATTTTTTGAGCTCCTGGTCTCGGTTGCGCGTGAACCGATTTGACTAAAAATTTACCCAGAACTCAGATATAACATGAATTGTACCATACCCAAGTTTCGATCGGCGCGAAATCCTCACCAACTAAAATCAAAAACGCGACATAAAATCCAATTCGCGCCAACTACGCGCGAAATGTCAATTTTTGTTACCACAATTTACAGAACGTGTACGTTTTATATAATATAACTGGATTTTGCCACATTGAAAAAGATCAAAGAAAATATCCATTAGTATCACATCTATTCTGGATGGTCCTGTTCACCAACGTTCTACTAATTAAGCATACAAGAATGAAGACGTCAAAATTATTTCTATAATCAACGTTTCATAGAGAAAATGATGGTTGCAGCTTTGATGTAATTGATGTTCATAAGCCAAACTTACGTAAAAATTAGGTAATAAAATAATGTTAATTTGTTTTTCGAACAAAACTTCTATATACAAATTATTTGAGTTCATATAAAAATATGAAAATTATTTGGATTTACATCCAGAGAGAAATAATTCAGAATCATACAAAGTTGTTCAAGTTTCATAAAATGTGATCCATGGTGTTCCATCCATTCTGAAGATTTTTTTCAGAAATTTCAGCAGAAGTTGAATTTCTGCAGATTTCTGCAGCAGACTGAAAAAGAGTCTCATCGAATTGTTGGAAAATTTCAACGGGAATTACTTTAAGAATAATCAGAAAAATCCTATTTCTGTACAAGAAACAATGAACATATTTGTGTTTTGTATAGACCCTGTTTCTTTCTAGGTGAATGCTATAAAAACAATATAAAACCTGATGGCATGGTTTCATGCTGTATGGTTCGTCGTAGAGGGGTTAATCAAGCAGAAACTAAGACATATCTCGGAATTATGTCAAAATTGACGTGACAAGAAATGTATATTCAAAAACGATGAAAAATGACCACAAGTGAAGTTATAATGCATTCAATAATAGCTTGTGTAAGGCATGGCTTGGGTAAGCATAGACTTCAAACGTGGAGTTCCTTCTCCACAATATTTTGCTTCGAAAACTACGCTCCTTATTTATTAAATTTTCCTCCAGAACTAAATCCGCGCGAAGCCTTGAAACCGTTATGTTAATCTGTATCAAATCCGCAAAAACCGCGTAGTCGTAACAATCCTGCGCTTTATATACGGAGTTGCCTAAACGTATGTCCGTCCAAGCTTCGCAAGCTTCACTGTGGCCTCTTGATCCCGATGCTCCCACTCTGTCACACACTGCTTCTTTTTTTTTATTTATTAAAGTCATCTTTCATAAGACGGCCTTTTGGTTGCTTGTGGCAAACTTCCATAAAGCGTTTGATTGAAATTCGTACGTCCAGTTTCCTCAGTGCAGAATTACTTCTGACATATCTTGCTTTTCAATTTTTGTTTTCGAGACTATTATTGGATCCTGAATTTCAGTCATCTTAGGGTATTTACGCACAGCCGTTTTTTAATTAAAAAGCCTGGTTCCAGTACTCCTCAATTTTGTTCTCAACACTTCGTATTTAACAACCTTTATTCATGGAGAAGAAGATCATAGTTTACATGAATTGCAAGCAACCTGGCGATTTCCACAATTCACTTTTTGTGCAGTTTCTCAAACTCAAACTTTTTTACAAACGGCGAAACGATGCGAAAATAGTGACTTTAGTGACCATTTTACGAAAAATAGTGACT
Organism: Armigeres subalbatus; assembly: GCF_024139115.2. Taxonomy (NCBI): domain Eukaryota; kingdom Metazoa; phylum Arthropoda; class Insecta; order Diptera; family Culicidae; genus Armigeres; species Armigeres subalbatus. The sequence continues at coordinate 367,864,718 of NC_085140.1, read as the reverse complement.
TTAGTGACTTTTGGATGCAAATAGTGACTTTTTAGTGACTAGGCTCAAAATAGTGACCAAGTCACTAAAAAGTGACTCGCTACCAGCCCTGTTTAAGCCATAGTTCAGACTATTACATCAGTGAAATTCATTAGATTTTTCTAGAGAAATTCAACTGAATATTTTGATAAAGTCTTGCAAAAAAATCTGGAAAGATCCTTAAAAAAAATCAAACAATAGTGAACCTAGTACATAGCTGCTTTATAAATTGTTTTCCAAAAAAAAGTCTACGTAGACTTTTTGTAAACTCCCCCGTCCCCCTTCGTAGACTAACGTAGACTTTTTCGAAACCCCTCCCTCCCCCTCAAGAGTCTACGTGGTTTATGGACAGCCCCTGGAGATAATCTTTTGGAAATAAAACAATAGTAATCTACTATGAAGTCTATTTATAACGAACACAAAATCCTGAAGCTGATTTCCTGCAGCTGTATTCGTCGGAGCAATATTTTACTGACGGAACACTAAATTCATTCCAACCGGCATTATTTAGAAAGCTCTTTGAACCAGTTCAGACACACAAGCCAATGAGAACGCCTGTCAAGAAATAATTGCGTACTTGAACATAAATAAAATTATTGAATTTGGTTTTCTGTTCTGAATCTGGAGAAGTCGAGTTTGATTCACGGTCCGGTCGGATGGGAAACATTCTTGACTCCCTGGGTATTGTTATTAGACCTCTTCATATTTTTAAAAAATATTAAAATTTCAACCGGTCAGCCCAGAATCACAATTCTTATGATAAACTAAGCCTCCTGACAAATGTTTAGCTAATTCGGAAACAAATTCAAGGTGGGGGTCCAAGTCGATTTAGTGTTTTTGTTTATTTGCAATTTTGAAAAAAAAAAAAATCTAACAAGAGATATAAACGCCAAAAATCATCGCAACAACCTCTCAACGGAAGCTCTTGGTGTGCTCTACAAGTCTCGTGAACATCGCGATTCGTTCCGTTAACGTTTTGACCATGTTAAAGTGATTTCTAGACCAACATTTGAAAAGGGCGTAACACCCAAAATTTAGTATTTCTGATTTAATGTTCAACATATATAGCTATATATGTAGACGAGGAATCAGAAGGAATAAATTTTAGCTGTTACGCTCTTTTCAAATGTTGGTGTAGAAATACAAAATACTGTTTCGCCTAAAAGTCGTTCTTCTACAAAATTCTTGAATTGATTACAATATATTTCTAACTTATTATATTATTATTCTTTTTTTTCCCCTGGACATTTTAATAATATAATTGCCAATGTTCGATTTATCGTTAAATTCTTATAAATCAGAAGCTGAACATTTGTCATAAATTTACACGTTACTAGTAGCCCACTAGTGGCTTAATAATTCCTATTTCTTCTACTGAATCCGCAGGCAAGGAAATGGTCGACTACATCGCCGACTATCTGCAGAACATTCGCGAGCGACGCGTGCTGCCCGATGTGAAGCCCGGCTACATGTCCAACCTGCTGCCGGAGTCGGCCCCGCTCGAGGGTGAACCCTGGCAGGCGATATTCGACGACGTCGAACGGGTAATAATGCCGGGCGTGACGCACTGGCAAAGCCCTCACATGCATGCCTACTTTCCAGCGCTCAACTCGTTTCCATCGCTGCTCGGTGATATGCTGGCCGATGCCATAAATTGCTTGGGATTTACATGGGTAAGTAAGCCGGGTGCGGGATTTGGCGGGATTGTCGGAAGCGATTCAATAAAACGACCGTTTGATTTGGAGGTGTAAATTTATATTACGATTCTGCTTAGGGTAAATGCGCTTGATTGGAATATTGACGCGTCTTCGCCTATGTCTTATTCTAACATGTTTTTGCGCTGCAACAACTAGAACTTTCAGTTTCAACTTGAACACTTTTGCAGATAGGTGACTACAAACAGTTGAATTTTGTTTGTTTGTATTGTTGATTACAAAACATGTATCTGTTGACAGAATGCAAAAGATAAATATGAATAAAATTAAGCAGATAAAGTTATTGAATAGCTTTCTATTACACATTAGCCCTTTAAAGTCACGACTATCTCGTTTCCGCACCTAAGGATCGATTTTTTATTCCACCTAATTCGTAACGATGCTTCACTTGATACACTTACCCTATCCATTCGCAGGCGTCATCCCCCGCATGTACCGAGCTGGAATCAATCGTAATGAACTGGCTGGGCAAAATGATTGGCTTGCCGGACGATTTCCTCCACATACCGGGCGTCAGCAAGGGAGGTGGGGTGATCCAAACGACGGCCAGCGAGGCAACCCTGGTTTGCCTCCTTGCGGGGCGGACGCAAGCCATCAGAAGATACCACGAGCACAGCCCGGGCCAGCAGGATGCAGAAATCAATGCCCGACTGGTGGCCTACTGCTCGGACCAGGCTCACTCCAGCGTCGAGAAGGCGGCCCTAATCGGATTGGTGCGGATGCGATTCATTGAAGCTGATGACAACCTCAGCTTGGGTGGCCGGGCCCTGGCGGAGGCCATCGAGGAGGACATCAAGCAGGGGCTGATTCCGTTCTGGGTAAGTTTGGGCGAGCAGAGGAATGAAAGTTCTGCTGGAACACCACGAGCAGACTGGAACCGAATGCAAGTGATTGACAAATCTGCTTAGGAAAGTTTTCCCCGATTTCCCCAGTGGGCTAATTAGAGTGAGCGCTGCTGCCGGTCGGGATGGGATGCAACACGTGGTTTTCTTGGCGAGTGGGAAGTAATACGCTGTGAAGCATTTTGATTTTAAGCTTGAGGTGTGGATATTTTTTGCGGTCAGTTTATTTTTTTATCAGATTTGAAGTTGTGATTTTTCAATACGTATTTTTTTACAATTTTCAGAATTGCGCTGGACCTGAGCAGAAATTTTAAATTTACAACTCAATTCAAAATAGAATATATAACTTATCTACTAACTTATCTATCTATGAAATCAATTGATCTTCGTCGTTTTCGGCACAAAGATATTTTGGTCACTTTTTTTTGGAGGAAGAAGATTGGAGAAAAATCGTTTCTACAAGATGAAATTGGATTTTCTTTTCTTGTCGAGTTTATTCTAGTCAACATGTTTACCACATGAAAATACTTTGATATGTTCGATTTCGCAAATGACATGAACAAGCTGAAGATGAAAGAGAGTGATGTGGTACTGGCAGTAATCGAAAAATTATCGCACTGCAGATTGTTTTCTCGAATATAAAAATTAATTTCTCGTGCAAATTAGGTTAAGCAAATATTGTGAGAAAAAAATTCCTATCTGAAAGCTTTTTTTGTTTCTCCCTTTTCCTTTTTTGTTCTGTCTTCGTTCTCACTTTTTGCCTATCTCGTGTACTAAGACTGGGACTGGACTGGTACTGGACTGAGACTGGACTTGACCTGGACTGGGCCAGGATTGGGACTAGATTTCGGCTGCACTTGAACTGTACTGGGACTCGACTGGATTGAACTGGAACTGGACTTTAAACCACTACTGGGCTGGGACTGGACTGGGACTATACTGGGACTGTACTGGGACTGGACTGAACTGGACTGCAGTTGGACTGGGACTGGATTGGGACTGAGACTAGGACTGGACTGGGACTGGATTGAAGTGGACTGGACTGGGACTGGATTGAAGTGGACTGGACTAGGGCTGGACTGGGACTGGACTAGGGCTGGACTAGGACTTGACTAGGACTGGACTGGGACTGGACTGGAACTGGACTGCACTGGACTGCAGTTGGACTTGGACTGGATTAGGACTGAGACTGGATTGTAGTGGACTGGATTAGGACTGGACTGGGACTGGACTAGGACTGGATTGGGACTGAACTGGGACTGGACTGGACTGAAGTGGACTGCAGTTGGACTGGGACTGGATTGGGACTGAGACTAGGACTGGACTGGGACTGGACTAGGACTGGACTGGGACTGAACTGGAACTGGACTGGGACTGGACTGGGACTGAACTGGGACTGAACTGGGACTGGACTGGGACTGGACTGGACATGTACTGGGACTGGACTGGGGCCGGGACTGCACTAGGACTGGGACTGTACTGGGACTGGACTGGGACTGGACTGAGACTGGACTGGGACTGCACTGGGACTAAACTGGGACTGAACTAGGACTGCACTGGGACTGGACTGGAACTGGACTGGGACTGAACTGGGACTGGACCGGGACTGGTCTGGGACTAGACTGGACATGAACTGGGACTGGACTGGGACCGGGACTGCACTAGGACTGGGACTGGACTAGGACTGGACTAGGACTGGACTGGGACTGGACTGGGACTGGACTGGGACTGGACTGGGACTGGACTGGGACTGGACTGGGACTGTACTGGGACTGGACTGGACTGGACTGCAGTTGGACTGGGACTGGATTGGGACTGAGACTAGGACTGGACTGGGACTGGATTGAAGTGGACTGAACTGGAACTGGATTGAAGTGGACTGGACTAGGGCTGGACTGGGACTGGACTAGGGCTGGACTAGTACTTGACTAGGGCTGGACTGGGACTGAACTGGACTGCAGTTGGACTGGGACTGGATTAGGACTGAGACTGGATTGAAGTGGACTGGATTAGGACTGGACTGGGACTGGACTAGGACTGGATTGGGACTGGACTGGGACTGGACTGGGACTGGACTGAACTGGACTGCAGTTGGACTGGGACTGGATTGGGACTGAGACTAGGACTGGACTGGGACTGGACTAGGACTGGACTGGGACTGAACTGGAACTGGACGGGACAGGACTGGAACTGGACTGGGACTGGACTGGGACTAAACTGGGACTGGACTGGGACTGGACTGGGACTGAACTGGGACTGAACTGGGACTGGTCTGGGACTGGACTGGACATGAACTGGGACTGGACTGGGGCCGGGACTGCACTAGGACTGGGACTGTACTGGGACTGGACTGGGACTGGACTGAGACTGGACTGGGACTGCACTGGGACTAAACTGGGACTGAACTGGGACTGCACTGGGACTGGACTGGAACTGGACTGGGACTGAACTGGGACTGGACCGGGACTGGTCTGAGACTAGACTGGACATGAACTGGGACTCGACTGGGACCGGGACTGCACTAGGACTGGGACTGGACTAGGACTGGGCTAGGACTGGACTGGGTCTGGACTGGGACTGGACTGGGACTGGACTGGGACTGGACTGGGACTGGACTGGGACTGGACTGGGACTGGACTGGGACTGAACTGGGACTGCACTGGAACTGGACTGGGGCTGGACTGGGACTAGACTGGGACTGGACTGGGACTGGACTGCAGTTGGACTGGGACTGGTTTAGGACTGAGACTGGGTTGAAGTGGACTGGATTAGGACTGGACTGGGACTGGACTAGGACTGGATTGGAACTGGACTGGGACTGGACTGGGACTGGACTAGGACTGGACTGGGACTGGACTGGACTGGGACTGGATTGGGACTGAGACTAGGACTGGACTGGGACTGGATTGAAGTGGACTGGACTGGGACTGGATTGAAGTGGACTGGACTAGGGCTGGACTGGGACTTGACTAGGACTGGACTGGGACTGAACTGGAACTGGACTGAACTGGACTGCAGTTGGACTTGGACTGGATTAGGACTAAGACTGGATTGAAGTGGACTGGATTAGGACTGGACTGGGACTGGACTAGGACTGGATTGGAACTGGACTGGGACTGTACTGGGACTGGACTGAACTGGACTGCAGTTGGACTGGGACTGGATTGGGACTGAGACTAGGACTGGACTGGGACTGGACTAGGACTGGACTGGGACTGAACTGGAACTGGACGGGACAGGACTGGAACTGGACTGGGACTGGACTGGGACTGGATTGAAGTGGACTGAACTGGAACTGGATTGAAGTGGACTGGACTAGGGCTGGACTGGGTCTGGGACAATAAATTATTATTCGTTTGGAATTAAAATACCTAAGCATGAAATGCATGTAGTATTTTGCGTATTTATTTTTGGTATTTTACCTCTAATGCAAGGCAAGTTCATACCAAATTCTCGAGGTCGTCGCTCCTGCTCGAGAACAGCCAGTCGGAGTCAACTCTATTACTTCCTACTGAAGACCGTAAATTTATCCACAGGTCTGCGCCACACTGGGAACAACCGGAGCGTGTGCTTTCGACAACCTGTCCGAAGTTGGTGACGTTTGTCTGAAGTACAAACTTTGGCTGCACGTCGACGCCGCGTATGCTGGAAGTGCATTCATCTGTCCGGAATATCGCATATGGTTGAAAGGCATTGCCAAGGCAGACTCCATTGCATTCAACCCGTCCAAGTGGCTGATGGTGCATTTCGATTGCACCACGATGTGGTAAGAACGATGGAAATGATTGGGTTCGTCATGGAACTATCAAAAATTCTTCATTTCAGGGTAAAAAATAGTGGCGCACTGCATAGGACATTCAACGTAGAGCCTTTGTATCTTCAACATGAAAACTCTGGAATGGCGATCGATTATATGGTAAATATCAGCATTAGTCTCCCTAATTCAAAAACAACTAATTCGATCACATTCCGTTTCAGCACTGGCAAATTCCGCTGAGCAAACGCTTTCGATCGTTAAAGCTCTGGTTCGTCATACGCAACTACGGAATCAAAGGGCTGCAGAAGCACATCCGCGAAGGCGTTCGTTTAGCACAAAAGTTCGAAGCTTTAGTACTGGCCGACCACCGTTTCGAGATTCCGGCTGCCAGGCATTTGGGTATGGTCGTATTTCGAATCAGGGGTGATAATGAGCTGACGGAGAAGTTGCTAAAGCGGCTGAATCACCGTGGCAATCAACACGCCGTACCAGCTTCATTAAAGGGGAAATACGTCATTCGGTTTACCGTGACGTCGACCTACACTTCAAACGACGATATTCTGAAGGACTGGACTGAAATTAAATTGGTTACGAGTGAACTGCTTCAGGATCTGGATGTGAAAATCGTTGACCGAAGAGTACCTCTGAAAGGTGAGTTCCCTTGCCGTTTAGGCAATGTTGGGCTAGCAAAAATATCGCTTGAAATTTTCAAAGTAGTCGTTATGTAGTTGTCACAAACGGAAATTCGCTGTATTTTACCCCTCTCTAGATACACGTGAGAAAAACGAAGCTTTCGGATCGAGTCTCCTTTTGGCCAACTCTCCAATGTCGCCCAAGATTGTCAACGGATCGTTTGCAGCGATTTTCGATGCGGACGAGTTTTTGGCCAAAGTCTACGCTGGCATACGAATTTCGGTAAATGGAAACCTATAAGCTTTGATAGACCCCCCTTATAATGACAAATTCTGTCTTTAACAGACTCAGGATTCGCCGGCCATGCGACGTCGTGTGAGAGGCATTCTCATGTCTGGGAAGCAGTTTTCTCTGGACTCCCGAATGGATCTGGTTGTGCAGGGAATAAGCCCAAGTGAAGTAAAGAACGGTATCGAGTCCAAGGCCATTACCGAAGACTGCGAAGAGGTTTGGGAAGGTAATAAGGGAAGGTAGTGTAGGCTTTGATTCCACTCTATAGGATGTTGTAAAGTGTAACAGTTTATGTTGGCATATTATGTGTCATAAAAGTGCTTTCCCATATTTTATGTTGCTTGATTGAAAGCTTTCGGTGTGCGGTGTAAGTTCGTAAACAGTTGTTGTGTACAATATTGCTTGCAATAAAAGCTGTTTTCAACTTGAATGTTTTCAATTTTCTTTCATGCAATCTTCTTGTGGGGCAGCTTGTGAGCAGATGGAAATTGTAGACCAAGGTGAGTTGAAAATTTATATGATGTGCCTAATACTGCCCATGAAAGCATAATCTTTGTAACATTTACATCTATGGTCAATAATGGGTTAAGCTCTCACTGATCGTTTTCAGATTTATTGATCTTTCAGCTCCAGAAAAACTAAAAAAACTTTAAGCTGGTTTTGCACATTGAGCAATGTGTTTCACCCCATAAATATGCGAAAATATATGCTGCTTTGCTTTTGTAAGGGACTGGAATCTATCTAAATTCTTGTACATGTGCACATCTCAAACAGCAAGGCTCTATTTCTCAAATGTCATTTATGAGAAGTCTATATTATACAGTCTTTAAAGACAACGATGATAATTTATACATTTAATCACATTGGAAGACGATGCATTACGCATTATTCTTCATTTGACTCCATCAATGTTGGGCACTTCATGTTTACCCCAATCGCTGTGCTTCGTGCGGTCACATGAGAGGTCGATGAAGGCAGATTGATTATTTCCATTAAAAATCGAAACTTCGATCAGCGAATGATTTTTACCAATAGGATTTTGCACTACTTTCCAAGCACAGTTCAACGATAGCGGGCTCAGGTAAATTGAGAGATTCAGACGGCTCATATGTTGTGTTATATTCTCGGTTGGATCTAGGATGCTTTCGGTGGGTAACATTTTCGACTCCCTTGACATAATGTATCCATTGTAATTGCCAGACATGATACATACTCAGGCAATGGCGGGCATAGAATTAATAACTGAGAAAATGACAATGGAATGCTAAGATACCCCCCGCTAGACCCCTCACCGCGTTCATAAGATTCAAAAAGGTCTGTTGTTTCGTCATTTTTTGCTATTATATAAAAAAAACCCTTAAGTAATCAAGTGCCATCAAGCTCTAAAGTTGACAAACGAAGTAGATACATGAAATATATCAAGTAGAAGTGAGTTAAAACGTTTTCCATTTATCTTATTAAAGAGAGTAAAATATCACATTATTTGTTGGGAATACTATTGGGGACATTCCTATTCATCCAAAACATTCATGAGTACAGGTCTTGAATTCTACCATAGAATAGAAAGGTAATACGCACATCAAAATACGCTCAGTACTTCCTGCGCAGTTCACAGATAACAAATGATACATGTGAAAATTCTCGGCGAGCCCCAGAACAGGGATATTCTAGAACTGGCGAAATATGTTGAAGTTCAGCTCGTAAGGCGCATGCAGCAACGGCCTCCCAAATGTCTTCCGCTTCAATCAGAAATCTTCTCAACAGACTCTTAATCGCCTGTTAGATCTATTATCCTACATTTTAATGCATGTAAGGTAATCCAAAACGTTCTCGAGTTCAGGTCTCAGATCGTTGTAGAAGCGTGATTCGTGTTTCAAACCAAGATCAGGTCAATCTGTTCAGTTAAAAGATATCAGATGATTTTTTTAGGAAAAGTTACAATAGCCTCAATTCAAGAGGCCTGGAAGCCTCCTTTCAAGAGGCCTGGAAGCCTCCTTTCAAGAGGCCTGGAAGCCTCCTTTCAAGAGGCCTGGAAGCATCCTTTCAAGAGGCCTGGAAGCCTCCTTCAAGAGGCCTGGAAGCCTCCTTTCAAGAGGCCTGGAAGCCTCCTTTCAAGAGGCCTGGAAGCCTCCTTTCAAGAGGCCTGGAAGCCTCCTTTCAAGAGGCCTGGAAGCCTCCTTCAAGAGGCCTGGAAGCCTCCTTTCAAGGGGCCTGGAAGCCTCCTTTCAAGAGGCCTGGAAGCCTCCTTTCAAGAGGCCTGGAAGCCTCCTTTCAAGAGGCCTGGAAGCCTCCTTTCAAGAGGCCTGGAAGCCTCCTTTCAAGAGGCCTGGAAGCCTCCTTTCAAGAGGCCTGGAAGCCTCCTTCAAGAGGGCCGGGAGCCTCCTTTCAAGAGGCCCGGGAACCCCCCTTCCAGAGGCCCGGGAGCCCCCCTTCAAGTGGCACGGAAGCCTCCTTTCAAGAGGCCTGGAAGCCCCCTTTCAAGAGGGCTGGAAGCCCCCTTTCAAGAGGGCTGGAAGCCTCCTTTCAAGAGGCCTGGAAGCCTCCTTTCAAGAGGCCTGGAAGCCTCCTTTCAAGAGGCCTGGAAGCCTCCTTTCAAGAGGCCTGGAAGCCTCCTTTCAAGAGGCCTGGAAGCCTCCTTTCAAGAGGCCCTGGAAGCCTCCTTTCAAGAGGCCCTGGAAGCCTCCTTCAAGAGGCCTGGAAGCCTCCTTTCAAGAGGCCTGGAAGCCTCCTTTCAAGAGGCCTGGAAGCCTCCTTTCAAGAGGCCTGGAAGCCTCCTTTCAAGAGGCCTGGAAGCCTCCTTTCAAGAGGCCTGGAAGCCTCCTTTCAAGAGGCCTGGAAGCCTCCTTTCAAGAGGCCTGGAAGCCTCCTTTCAAGAGGCCTGGAAGCCTCCTTTCAAGAGGCCTGGAAGCCTCCTTTCAAGAGGCCTGGAAGCCTCCTTTCAAGAGGCCTGGAAGCCTCCTTTCAAGAGGCCTGGAAGCCTCCTTTCAAGAGGCCTGGAAGCCTCCTTTCAAGAGGCCTGGAAGCCTCCTTCAAGGGGGCCGGAAGCCTCCTTTCAAGAGGCCTGGAAGCCTCCTTTCAAGAGGCCTGGAAGCCTCCTTTCAAGAGGCCTGGAAGCCTCCTTTCAAGAGGCCTGGAAGCCTCCTTTCAAGAGGCCTGGAAGCCTCCTTTCAAGAGGCCTGGAAGCCTCCTTTCAAGAGGCCTGGAAGCCTCCTTTCAAGAGGCCTGGAAGCCTCCTTTCAAGAGGCTTGGAAGCCTCCTTTCAAGAGGCTTGGAAGCCTCCTTTCAAGAGGCCTGGAAGCCTCCTTTCAAGAGGCCTGGAAGCCTCCTTTCAAGAGGCCTGGAAGCCTCCTTTCAAGAGGCCTGGAAGCCTCCATTCAAGAGGCCCGGAAGCCTCTTTTCAAGAGGCCCAGAAGCCTCCTTTCAAGAGGCCTGGAAGCCTCCTTTCAAGAGGCCTGGAAGCCTCCTTTCAAGAGGCCTGGAAGCCTCCTTTCAAGAGGCCTGGAAGCCTCCTTTCAAGAGGCCTGGAAGCCTCCTTTCAAGAGGCCTGGAAGCCTCCTTTCAAGAGGCCTGGAAGCCTCCTTTCAAGAGGCCTGGAAGCCTCCTTTCAAGAGGCCTGGAAGCCTCCTTTCAAGAGGCCTGGAAGCCTCCTTTCAAGAGGCCTGGAAGCCTCCTTTCAAGAGGCCTGGAAGCCTCCTTTCAAGAGGCCTGGAAGCCTCCTTTCAAGAGGCCTGGAAGCTTCCTTTCAAGAGGCCTGGAAGCCTCCTTTCAAGAGGCCTGGAAGCCTCCTTTCAAGAGGCCTGGAAGCCTCCTTTCAAGAGGCCTGGAAGCCTCCTTTCAAGAGGCCTGGAAGCCTCATTGAAGAATAAACAACGTGTGTGACCCCTTTTCAATACATGTTTGTATTTCAAGTTGTTCTTGTTGTTATGAGTTCCTGGTAGTCTACGAACTTCAAAGAGTCAAGGTCTGTGGATCAAATTCCGTAATTGAGGCAGTTATTGATAAATAAACAAGTTGTGTAACTCCTTCTTGGTATATTTTTGCACTCCACGTAGTTCTTGTTGTTGTCATGATATCATCTACCAACGAACCACAAGGCAGAGTTGTAGAAAAACCTTCGCACTAGAATTCCACCATACAACACATTTTGAAATTCAGCTTCTGGAATAAGTTATTGACAAACTACTAAATGATCGAACGCGAATTACTAAATGATCGATAACATCCTCGCCTGCAGCCGTTGAGTGTTCTCCACTGATACACACCATGTTTCGCTAGCGTATAACAGCACAGATTTCACGTTAGTATTGAAAATTCGTATTTTGGTGCGTTCACTTATCTGTCTGTTTTTCCCGATATTTCTTAAACTCGTAAAGGCAGCCCTTGCTTTCTTGATCCGTGCTCCTATGTCGATCCCCAATTAGCACATGTAACAACTCTTAAATATAAATAATAAATGAAAGGTTACATAATGGTTGGATTTAGGATGCTTGAAACATTCCAAGTCACGGTTGATTGCATTTGGGTAATTTTTCAGTCATCTTGAAACTAAATGTGTCATCAGTTTTTAAGCAGTTACAGGGTAATTGAATTGTAACCATAACATTGAACTGTCATAAGCACTCAAGTCACAATAAAGTTTTTAATTAGTTACCGAAAGACTATCTGGATAGTAGATGCCAAGTAACAAAAACAACACAATAATATCATGATATATAGTGAGGGAGCCTCCATCCTGATTTGAATTCCTAACACCATTGATGTCTGGTGCCGAATTATAATCTTGATGCAGAGATACTGCACATGCATACTTTTTTGTATATTCACTAATTTGGACTTGAATTTAATAATTAAAATAAAACACAATGCGAATTATTCCAAAAGTTGCCAAACGTCAAACGAAGCGAGTTACCCTGCAACATCAATAGCTATGGAAGCAAATTACAATGTAACTAAATTCAATGTTGAGGTGAGTCACATCAGTGTTGCAAAAAAATATTGTTACTAGTAACTAATCTTCGCAGGCGTACTAGTTGCAATGTAACTTGTTTATGATTTGTAAAAATGATAGGTTACTTGTAACCCGTATGTAACGGATTTGTATAGCCCTATTTATATGATCAACACTGCATGTGAAATGATTTTGTCCATATCGGAAATCGTTGTATACTGAAAAGTTTTATGTGCACTTAGAAAAACAAATTTCGGTATTATCGTTTACAGTACTAAAAATTTTCGTCTAGTTTAATATTGTTTAGTGCACAGCAATTTGACAAAACTATGATTTGTCTTTACAAGGATTAATTTTATAAAATAAGGTAGGTCGTACTTGAGTGCTAAGTCAATACAGTTACAGTTACTTAAAGTTAGAGTCTATCTACTGCCTAATGCCTTGTCGACTTTTGCTTCTTTGAAAAATAATATCTCGGAAATTTGTATATTTTTTTTTTCACATAGCTGTTTTTTCCATAACTTTTTAAACCAAGAACAACAACACTGCATTAATGATTTGATGCTACTCTTCGACCAAAGTTCTTGTTTTATATACTCGATTAAGTTGAAAACCGGAATACAGGACTAGCGAAGTTGAATTTTTCTCGCAATCCGTACGTTAAACCTAACTTCGCTAGTGGCGCGCTAGTCCAATTAGCGCCTAATTAGACTAGCGCACTACTAGCGAAGTTAGGTTTAACGTACGGATTGCGAGAAAAATCCAACTTCGCTAGTCCCCCATTTCGGTTTTCAACTTGACTAGTGATAAAATGTGGGAAAATACTTATCTGTCAGAATTTTTGTATCCAGCTTCCTATGATATAACCAGTGAAAAAAAAATCCATTCTTATTTATAAAGGAAATGAAACCCAAAGGTGTGCATAAGTGATGCTAAAATTATGTCATTTAAAAATAAATAATTATCTATGAAGTGTTATTTGAACAACTGCTTTAGAAAGATGTTGATAAATCTACGGCTTCCATAAGGACCATGTTTTGGAATTGACAGTATGAAAAATAAAAAAAAATATATGTAGAGATGCAAATTAGCAAGAAACGACCTTTCACGTAAGGCAGAAGCATTATCCAAATCCAAACATTGAAAAATTACATAAGTTATCAAATCTTTTGAACTATCATGTATGCGGTCGCTTGATGAAATATGCTCGAAAATATGCCTATATAATATGTTTTTGGTAAATGATTAATATAATAAATAAGAAAACGGCTGTTTCTATGAATGTACTTTTAATTTCAAATTCGAGATTTAGAGATTTAATAATGGAGACATTTTTTTTCTTTACTGTTATTGATACTTATTTAAGAACAAAAATGCATTCATGTTACTATAAATGATAAAACCTAAAAGTTGGTTTAACCGAGGGCGCGAGGTTTTTAGCTAGCTAAAATGATAGGTTTCACCAAAAATTCCATTCCGCACATTAATCTCTGCTAATAGGGTAAATGACCCAATAGTGGAGGAACTAAGCACGTTCCAACACTAATTTCTCCATAACAACTGATCCATACTTCATTTCCCTTACCTTAAGAGTGCATCCGAAAGCTCATTATCTTCATTCTATTCGAAGCGTGCCATAATTTCATCAAATCCTTTACTGTTACCTAAAATCAATCCTCCAATTATTGGTACAGTGTTCCAATAGTTGCAGTATTTTGTTATTTGCGTTCCTATAGTTGCGAATCGCATAGGTTCTATACGGGATTCGCAACTATTGGAACACTACCGCAACTATTGGTGCAAGGGAAAGAAAAAATAAAGTATTTTAAATATACTTTACAGTTTAAATGAGATTCCAATGTTATTTTTGATTCCATCGTGTTATGACAGGTCGACTAATTGATCGGTGATGTGGGTTACTGCGTTTAATTTGTAATTTCCTACAAACCGTACTACCGCAACTATAGGAACACCCACGACTATCGGATCAATTACCCTATCACATAAAAATATCACTTCGCATATAAACATTTACCATTTGTTATTTTAGATTCATGTCTTCAACTTTCTGATTACTGACTATCAATTTCAGTGACATTGTGACCAGATTTGTTTTATTTTCGTATTAAACACATAACAAAGTTTCATGACAAAAAATAAAATGTTGATAAGTAGAAGTCACTAAATAGTTACAAAGTGGCAATCAAGACCAGAATGTTTCAGTTACTGTAACTTAATGTGACACCGTATAGTTGGTTACATAGTAGCTCAATTTTTTGCGCTTTTTTGGTTGCACTAGTGTTACAAATACAGTTGCAGTTATTAAAATTTCACATATAATTTTGTCGCATATCGATCACCGTAATTCAATTGTGACAATCTGTGCTACTTGGGTCTTGGTACCGCCGTCTGATGCCATTTGGCTACCAAGATATTGGAAGCTTTCAACATTCTCCACTAATTGCTCGGCTACTGTGAAACTGGGAGGAGTCGCCGTGTTTACATCCAAAGATTTGGTTTTGCTAACGTTGCTGACTAAACCTGCCGAAGAGGAGCGCTCGTCAAGGTAGTTGACCTTTCTCTGCATATCAAAGCGCCGTTGCGCGAGGAGTGCAACGTCATCCGCCAATTCGAAGTCGTTTAGATGCTCCATGGTTATAGGCTGCCATAACAGCCCGCAGTTTGGTTCACGGTCAATCGCATCTACCAGAATCTCATCGATTACAGTAGCGGTGATAGAATACATCTTGCCTCACACCAGCTACGACCCGGATAGGGTCGGACAGGACCCCATTATGCAGCACTCTACACGAAAAGGCCTCATACTGTACTTCGATGAGGCCGATGATTTTCTCAGGAACCCCCTTGCGTCTCAGGGGCCCCACATGTTTTCGTAGTCAATGAATACCAAGTAAAGGAACTCTTGGAATTTATTGACCTGCTCGAGAATGAGGCGGAGCGTGACAATATGATCCACACAGGATCTTCCGGCACGGAATCCGGCTTGCTACCGCCGGAGAGTCGCATCCATCTTCTCCTGAATCCGGGCTAGGATAATCTTACATAGGACTTTGAGAACGGTACACAGCAACATAATGCCTCACCAGTCAGGTCACCCTTTTGGGCACCTTCACTAAGATACCTTGCGTCCAGTCAACCGGGAATGTTGCGGTGTCCCAGATATTACGAAATAAACGATCCAGTAGTTGGGCGGATGTCATGGGGTCAGCTTTGAGCATCTCGGCTGATATGCGATCGACCCCTGGGGCTTTATTCGACTTCATGCTTTGGATGGCAGTTCGAATCTCTAGCAGTGATGGAGCTTCAGTATTGACACGTGTTATACCCCGGATCCAAGGCAGATCATGCAGAGATGGTGATGGCCTGGCTAGCACTTAAAAAAGTTGTTCGAAGTGCTCGAACCATCGGTTCAGCTGGTCAGTTGGGTCGGTCAATAACTGATCATTCGCGTCTTTCACAGGCCTCGTTGCATTAATCTTCACCCTGCTTTAGTGTCGTGAGATGTCGTAGAGGAGGCGAATGTCTCCTTCGTCGGCCAGAGAGTCTGCCCACGCTCGCTTGTCCCGTCGACATGAGTCGTCGCCGTAAAATCAGTCCGTATTCTTTCATTATCGGATTCTCGAACAAATTGATGTTTCGGGAACAGTAGCTTGTTGGCCCTATCCACCGGGATGAGGTTGTCTTCTTAGGTGTAGCTTCCGGGGAATAGCATATCATACTCAGCCGCTGGATGCCAGAACAGACGCTGTTGGAGCCGCACCTCCTTGGTGAACAGACGCTCGGTCAGTCGGGTCAAATTTGTTTAAAGTCCCACCCAACACCAGGACTAGGTGTTTTGTGCGCTTTGAGCGGCACACGGTCGCTTGGGGACACATGCAGCTTTTTATAGAAGTTTAACAGAGCCCACTGTCGAACCTCACAACATCCTAGGCAGCCCCACAGGACGCACCCTTCCACTCTAGCTAATGTCAGAAGGACAGGCTACACTACCAGCTAAGTACGCAACCCTTAGCTGCCGGTCAATTGTCATTATAAGACCTGTGGAAGCGTGAGTATTGGAACTTGTGAGGACCAGAGCTATGTTAGGCGCCCCTTCCCGGATGTCAACTCACCATTTCGTAGCCCTGTTGTTGTCATTGGTTCCAGGTAATCTACGCACTCCATAGAGTCAAGGTGTGTGGTTTTACCTCCGTAAAGAAAGCAGTTATTTAAAAATAAACAAGTTGAGTGACCGCTTCTTGGTATATGTTTGAACTACAAGTAGTTCTTGTTGTTATCATTGGTTCCAGGTTGTCTACGAACTACATGGAGTCTTTAGAACAATCTCCATAATGGGGACAGTTATTGATGAAGAAACAAATTGTGTGATCTCTGGTTTCACGTGTAGATCTAAGGGCCTTACTCCAGGTATTTCTTAGATGACCATTAACTGATACCATGCACGCATTCTATACTATCTATCACTAGACATAGGTTCAAGCTTTAGTAGGTTCTCAAAAAACTTTAAATACTTGAATACTTGAAATACTTATAAATACTTGTTATATTTATGTTTTTAACCAACTTTGGGATTGTATCTAGTCTTATGATGTAATTCAAGAAAAAACAGAAATCTATATATTTTTCATTTTTCTGGAATGTCGAATCGATATATTTTCAATTTCTCACGTGAGATGACAATAATGCCTATCTGTAGGATTACTATAATTTAAATTTGCACTTATTTCAATTTCTTTGCATATATCTGTTTCTCGGCCCACAGACATTCCATTGGAGAATCTCGACACCCAGTTCCTGCTACCGATTCCGCTACCCTGCCGGACGCCACCCTCAACCCCGCGGCGTCAGCTCCGGTCCCAAAGTGTGGATGTCGGCATGATTCATGCCCAAATTAGCCGCAACCACGCGGCACTTATCAATAGCAATCACCTGGACAAAACAACCGCCTGCAGTAAATCCGAACCATACTGTTCAATCGATATGCTGGATCTGATCTCGAATCCTTCCACGCTGGCTTCCACCATCAATTCCGTTAGAGCTTCATTCGAGTCCAATCTGGACTCGATTGACGAGAACAGCTGCTCTAGCTTCAACCAGGGACAGAGCTCGAAACGTCGCTGCTCGGACAATTCGCACCTGTTCTCACTGACCAGACCGAATGTGTTTCCGGAGAAACGCCAATCTGAGCCCAGCATTCGGTATGCGTTCTATAACAAGAGTTTCGACATCTTATGCCCGAAGCAGTCGACGAAGCGTGTTCTGTCCCAGAACGACATCCCGAGAAAACCCTTCCGGAGACAAATCTCGACGATTCAGGAGTTGATTAGTGATGAAATAGTTTTGGAGGGCGAGCAGGAATGGAAGAAATTGAATTTAATTGCTCCGAAATTTCAGTGCTGCATCTCCGATGAGGATGGAAGGTGTATTAATTTCGACCCGGTCTATCACAACCACGATGCGGATGCGAGTGAAGAGGTGCTGATGACGAATGTGCTTGAGTTTGAGGAGAATTTTGTGGAAAAGATGGAGCAAATTTGCCCGCAGCAGGAGGCAATAGAAGAGGATGGTATGCGGGAGTTTGAAGGGGAAACGGAAAGCGATGCAAGATGGCGCAATATGAGAAAGAGTTATTGCGACGATGAGATCATTTACGAAAATGTTAAGGTTTGCCGGAAGTGTGGACATCATACGGTCAAGTTATAGCGAAATGGTAGAGTTGAACATATTTGTTGTTGTAATCAATTTTGTAGTAGCTTTGTTTGTATGAAAATTGATGTAAATCTGAAAATCGCTTCCAAGGTTGTTAGTTGATAGGATTGTTGTTAAAGACAATCGAGTACGGTGTGTACCCATCCATTGCGGTCTTCGAATGAGAAGACATAATAAGGAAGTGCTGATGTATTTCATGAGATGCACCGGACCAAGTGATGCCAAATGAAAACTCAAGATTTTGTATTACATTAGAACATGCACCGATTCTTCGGAACTTCGATGGGAAAACCATAAGAATTTCCATGGTGTGGAAAAACTATAGATGAGCGGCATGACAGGTGGAAAAATGTCAACGGCGTTGTGGTTTCAAAAACTGTCACTGGTGACGGCATGGTGCGGCGGCGCGCACATCATCTTCTAGATAAAAAATTGAAACTTTTAAAATATTTTCAATGATTTTTTAAATTTTTCATGAGGTGTGGTAATATTGACCTTGTTTCTCTAATACTACAATATGAATTGTACGAGGTACGAAGAAGGAAACACAACGAAAATTAATATGTGGGTCTCAGTAGGAAACGGAAGTTTTGGACTCAGTTGGCATGATTAAGTTTAATTAACCGTTATCACTTTACCCGGTGTACCTCACAGCAACTTCACTTATCCATCAATCATTTGTACCAAGTGTTAACTATTGAAAACCAAGAATAGCATCAAACATTTACTCCCTGGCAAAACTTTCTGCTGTGTATGTCAATAAATAAAAAAAATATCGATCATTACTAATAGCGCGTTTTACACATTAGTGAGCATAAGTCATGTTAAAGCTTTCAGTAATTGTAGTAGGAAATGAATTCAAAAAACCGCAAACATATGCTAGCATTAAGGAACATAACAAGTAGAAATAAGGAAGCCCCGAACAACAGCAAGCCCCTTAATCATACCAAATAGCAAGTCAACAAAATACGGCCACTAGCGAAAAGCGCGTTGTTCGTGGAAAATTAGCAAAACTTCCTAATTGCTCGCCGTGCCACGGGCATGCCTAAGCGAGGTGTATCAAATCGTAACCAATTATAACACAAATAAAGAGCCCTCTAGTCGTAGCTGAAAGTCGTTGAACTAGTAATAGCAGTCTGTACCTAAAAGAGGAACCGTGTTTGTAATTCTGCTTCGAAAAAGTCCCGATGGTCAGTGGAAACTGCACTCGTTGGCGCGTCACCCTGCTCGCGTTACCCAGTGGATGCCCCTATCCGGGTCCTAACCTTGAAGTCAATGCACTAATTAAGGGTGGAAAAACAAATAGAGATATGTTGCTACAGGCGAGCACGCGAAATTCGATACTATTTTGCTCGTCGCCGCTCGATGGGGCCATTGATGTAGCTAGGGAAAATTTCTTTGCAGGCAAGGGTGAGTTTTTGTAAGCTGAAAAATAAAAGGAAATATTTCTTATTCAACTCATTTGCTTGATATATGTATCAGTAGGATTTTGGCACCAAATACTGATAACTCCTAGTATTTTTTCGCGATGAACGTGAAGAAAATATATATGCAAAAAAACTTTATACGTAGGTTCGGAATGTCTTCGGAAAGTGACATCGGTTTAAAGTGTATGATCAAATTACAAGAACCATTTTCACGGAAATGGCCTCGGCCTCGATCTGCAGCTAGAATTGCATTCCATACTCTCCGGAAAACCTTCATCGTCCGTGGCTCGCTTTTTTGAATATTCAAGATGAAAAAAAAAACCTACAGTTCTTGGGCTCCATGATTCCGGTTTTAAAATCGGATGATTTTAAGAAAAATTATGCCAATATGAATTTCGATAAAGCGTTGCCTATCTCAACCTTTTTGTCCAACTCTCCGTTTAAATCATTAAATCATTGACGTGCTACTACACTACAGACGACTTTGACAACCCTATCTACGAACGCCAATGTTCGTTTTTCCAACTTGATGTTGATTTGGCTGGTGGGGTGATGAAGGGTGCGTGTGTTTGCATTTGCACTGCTGCCGCCGACGTAGAAGATGGCGCATGCGGTTGATTTTCCATATTCGTGTTTTTGTTTTCGTCTGAGGCGAATTAGTTGGCTGTGCGGTGGACTTTTGCTTTCCTTTTCAATGCCAATGAAAACACCATTTGTAACCATGCAACCTGTTGAGTAAGAGGTTTGTTTATTAGTCAGCTACACGAATCAATAAAGATGTATTTTTATGCATTTTTTTTTGTGAATTTTGTGTAGGTATAAAAAGTATTTACAAAATCGACATGTTTAATCAATGAATGAACTAGGAATAAAATAAATTGCTAATAAATACTTTTATCTATTATATTTTACAGATTGACGATCATGAAGAGTTTTTTTGTCTGTATTGAAGAGATTTTCAGCACAAGGCTGGCTCTCTTGTATAGAGAAAAATAAAATGTATTTATATAGCATTTTTCGGGAACATGGTTTTGATCGGCCCATAGGGGTGTTGATAGCAAATTTGTTATTCTTAATGTTAGAGGGACCTGAAGGGTCCCAGGATTTTGTTATTCTAGAATTGTGTGCTCGGGCCAGAGGGGTACCGATTCTGTTTGTAATTTGAATAATGTTACTTGTCTATCTTCGGATTGGTGCACACTGGGGCAGCTCTGGTTCATAGATGTCTTTAACGAAATTTCAACACACGTCAACCCGACATTTTGGTAAATATTCACAATTTTTAGCGATATTCGCTTAAAAGTCCCATACGCCAAATTGGCCAAACAGCTTTTTAAAGTGTGATTTCTTCAGAGAAGCTGCTTTCACTTAATTTCGATGAACCTTGCTAAAAATGTCAAAACTCTAGAGTCTACTATGATGATTTATTTGCTTATTTTGAAAAGAAAGACTAAAATGAAATTTGATCAGTAATTGTACTTTTTCAACACTTTTACTATTCGATATTATTCAAAAGACCTGTGCGCCGATTGAAATTCTATCGGCCACGGCGTGATAGATCATTTTTAGCCAGCAGCGCGGCGGGGTGAGTAGGCGTGGGATAATTTAATGCACAAAAATTCTGCGGAATTCTTTGCAAGTTTCCAGGGTTTCCCTCGTAAGTTCTTCCAGAAATTCCTCCAAAAGTTCCACCAGAAATTCCTCCGGAAGTTCCTCCACAAAGTTCTTCGCAGGTTCCTCCAGTACTTCCTAAGGAAGTTCTAAGCAATTCCTTCAATAATACCTCCAAAAGTTCCTTCAGCAATTCCTCCTGAGGTTTCTTCAAGAAATTTCTGGAAATTCCTCCAGGAATTTCTCCGGAATTTCCTCTAGGAATTTATCCGGAGGTTCCTCCAGGAATTCCTCCGGAGGTTCCTCCAGGAATTCCTCCGGAAATTCCTCCAAGAATTCCTTTGGAAGTTTCTCCAGGTATTCCTCCGGAAGTTTCCCAAGGAGTTCCTCCCGATGTTCCTCTAGAAATTCTCCGGAAGTTCTTCCAAAAACTCCTACGAAAGTTCCTCCGGAGGTTCCTCCAAGAATTCCCCGGAAGTTCCTCTAGGAATTCCTGCAGAAGTTCCTCTAGGAATTCCTGTGAAAGTTCCTCTTGGAATTCCTCTGGCAGTTCCTCTAGGAATTGCTCCGGACGATCATCTAGGCATTCTTCCGGAAGATCCTCCAGGAAGTTCCTCCAGAAAATCCTCCAGAAGTTCCTCCAGGAATTTCTACAGAAGGTTCTCCAGGAATTCCTTCGGAAGTTTCTCCGAAAGTTCTTCTGGTAGTTCATCCAGGAATTCCAATGGAATTTTTGGAATTGGAATCCTTGTAGAAATTTCCGGAGGTGTTCAAGAAATAATTCCTTAAATTCTTGAAGAACAATTTCCACATTCTCTGATTGAATGTCTGGCCTAAGAAGAAAAAAATGTTTATGTATGGTCCTTGTATAGCAAGGGATCGAAAATCTATGACAAAAGGTCGAAAGACAAAAGTTCGAAAGGACAAAAGGTCGAAAAGACAAAACGTCGAGGGGCAAAAGGTCGAAAGGCACAGGAGGTTGAACAGGACAAAAGGTCGAAAAGGACAAAAGATAGAAATGGACGAAACTTCGAAAGGGACAAAAGGTTGATCAAGAACAAGTTGATAACAAGTTGCATTTAACTTCAAGCAGAAATAACACACTCATCACATCAATCAAAGTTGAAGAATGAGCAATTTTCAAAGAAGGAGTAATTACTATGAATCAATATTATGAATATCTAGATAGTTCTGTTAGAGATAAAAAAGATTTTTGATTTAGGAAATGAATAAAACTTGTATTGCGCGAGACAGAGTTGTCCTATACAGTTGGCAAAAAAGTTGCTCTTTCATTTTCAACCACTTTTGGCAATTAAATAACATTCATTCAATGAGTGCAAATAATAGATGAATATCTAGGTTTTTTCCAACAAAAGTTGGACTGGTGGTGAATGCGTCAAAGACAAAGTACATGCTTGTGGGCGGAACCGAGCGCGACAGAGCCCGCCTGGGAAGCAGTGTTACGATAGACGGGGATACCTTCGAGGTGGTCGAGGAATCTGTCTACCTCGGATCCTTGCTAACGGCTGACAACAACGTTAGTCGTGAAATACGAAGGCGCATCATCTGTGGAAGTCGGACCTACTACGGGCTCCAGAAGAAACTGCGGTCGAAAAGATTCGCCATCGCACCAAATGTGCTGCGTACAAGACACTTATAAGACCGGTTGTCCTCTACGGACATGAAACATGGAAAATGCTCGAGGAGGACTCTGCAAGCACCTCGGAGTATTCGAGAGACGGGTGCTTAGGACCATCTTTGGCGGTGTGCAAGAAGACGGTGTGTGGCGGCGAAGAATGAACCATGAGCTCGCCCAGCGCTACGGCGAACCCAGTATTCAGAAGGTAGCTAAAGCCGGAAGGGTACGATGGGCAGGGCATGTTGCAAGAATGCCGAACAGCAACCCTGCAAAGATGGTGTTTGCTTCCGATCCGGCAAGTACGAGACAGCGTGGAACGCAGCGAGCGAGATGGGCAGACCAAGTGCAAAACGACTTGGCGAGCGTTGGGCGTATCCGAGGCCTCGAACCGTGCATTGTGGCGTCAAATTGTTGATTCAGTGTTATCTGTTTAGATGTTAACTAAATAAATGAATCTAGGTTTTCTGAATGTCAATTCGAGCTGTCTGCCATCTCCGCAGCCACGCAGGTGCACGCATTGAAAATACACCGGCGTGTAATATACGCCGGTGTAATTGAATGATTTTCCAGATATACATGTTCAGCTACCTTAGACCTAAACTCATAATTTAATCCCTTTATCAGTTTCCTCTTAGCCTTACTTACTTCTGCAATATGTTCTTTGAACCTTACATCTAACGATATTTTGTTTGACCTACATATACTTTATCACACTGTGAACAATTAATTTGATAAACCCCGGCCTTATTTAACATTTCTACTCTATCCTTTGTGGAGCCCAACAGTGTCTTCAGTTGATTGCTTCTGCTGGAGAATACTAAATCGATGCCGAATTTCGAGGGTGGACAGATCGAAGTGACATTTAGAAAATTCAACATCCATCTATTACCTGTCATAAGACGAGTTTATACAATCCCATTGAATTCCACCACTTTATTGTATCTTGACAGATACGTATTTCGACCTCAACGGTAAGGCCGTCTTCAGTGTCTCGTACTTGACTCGACTTGAAGAAAATGATCGCTGCTTACACTATTTATACTATGCGTAGGTATAATAATTTATCTAGGTACTTATCTTACTACGGTGCTTATTTCTACTCGCTTGATGCGCTTAATGCTTAGGTATAAACTTGAAGAGCCAGGAGCTACCATTTCCTTGATCTTTATTCAACAACCGCGTTTGTACCTGTCGGTAGATTTCCAAGCTCTCAGCAACATCAAGTTTCCACGGAGAAGAGACATTTCTTAAAATTTTAATGTTTGATGTCGTAATTGAATGATTTTCCAGATATACATGTTCGGCTACCTTAGACCTAAACTCATAATTTGATCCCTTATCAGTTCTCCTCTTAGCTCTACTTACTTCTGCAATATGTTCTTTTAACCTTACATCTAACGATCTTTTTGTTTGACCTACATATACTTTATCACACCGTGAACAATTAATTTGATAAACCCCGGCCTTATTTAACATTTCTACTCTATCCTTTGTGGAGCCCAACAGTGTCTTCAGTTGATTGCTTCTGCTGGAGAATACTAAATCGTGGGTGATGTGTCGATCATAGGGGACCGATACCCTCTTCAGCGGTTCATCGATTGGTGTCAGTGTTGTTAGTTCGTTTTTCCGTAGGTTCCTCTGCTTCTTGTTGATGATTGCTTGTATAGTTCTTTCCTTGTATCCGTTGATCCTCGCTGTTTCCATGATGTGTTGTAGCTCCTTCGTTTTTCCTTCTTCGCTCAGGGGAATCGTCTGCATCCTGTGGATCATGTGATGAAAAGCTGCCATTTTATGCTGATACGAATTGGAATTCAATAGGATTGTATAAACTCGTCTTAAGACAGGTGAAAACATTCGCACTTATTTAGCTTGAAATTTTGGACCCCTACACTGACAAAAATCCAATCATATTCATTATGTATGGCACACATAAATTTTTACTATAGCATTTCGGCTATATAAATTTGCATTGCATATATGTGGAAACACACATAACACTGATTAACTAATAACCTTTATGTGGATTTTCCAATAGCGGGTGGCTATTAACGCACACATAAAATTTATTTGTAAATTTCTTTAGATTTTTGCCAAAAAAAAATGTGTGGATTTTTATTAGTGTACACATTTTGGACCCTTCTGGCGACATTTTCTTGATTCCTGAACTAAAAACAATGTCGCTACTAATTCCCCCAATAAATATAATAAAATTATTCAGCATCTGTTACAGTGGTTTCCCGTGCGAAAATAGCGATATTAATATAAAATTTCAAGGAAATTATTTTGATCAAGAAGGCGAGCGTTACAATGCGTTACGCTTAAAAGTATACATCACTGAAAATCTCAGAACGCACACAAAAAGTTTTTGTTGAAATTGTGAATTTAAAATGCAGGAATCTTTGACAAGACTTTGGTTCGGCTTAATTTACCAGGATACATTAGAAATTCTACTTTGAAAAGACTAATTTGGGGGTGTCCAAAATGTGTACAATCGGGGTTCCAAAATATGTTGCACTGTCCAGAACGAAGAATATTTTCATTTCAGTAAGTTACAATTCTCAGCGATTTATCAACACTTGATGCCAATTTCAAATTTCTATTTCATAAATGATCCATCTATGAAATGGATAGATATTGGTAAGTACTTCCTCTAGGGGTCCAAAATGGAACATTTACCCTAGTCCTTTAAGAGCCATCGGCGTGTTAAAAAATAATCGGCGGCGTGGCAAATTTTCATACGGCGGTGCGCCGATTCATTTTTGTCAGCGGCGGCGGCGTAGCGCGGTAGCGCACAGGTCTATCAAAAACATGAATAATGGTAAAACACACGATTCGTGGCGGTGTTCCCTTTTTAAAATATGATTTCTGACGATTAATCGCGGAAAAAAGTATTTTTCACATATGTCGTTTATGCGAAGGGGCAGAGTCGGGCGAGTATTTTAATCGGCAATGGACAGAAAAATTCATGCCCTTTCATAAAAACACTTTTCCAAAGACATACATTTTGGTATTTTTTTTCAAATTGAAGTTTACTAAAGGCCAGTAGTACCAATACTAATAAAAAATACCTCCTAATGATAAGAAAATTATTTTGAGCTTTTTAGTGGAATGTCTTCACTTGTCATAAGACGAGTTAATACAATCCCATTGAATTCCACCAATTAATTGTATCTTGACAGAGACTTAGTCGAGTCAAGTACAAGACACTGAAGACGGCCTTTCTGTTGAGGTCGAAATACGTATCTGTCAAGATACAATTAAGTGGTGGAATTCAATGGGATTGTATTAACTCGTCTTATGACAAGTGATACCTCCAAATGATTTTCTATTAGTTGGAGGGGTAAATAATTGAAGAACATGGTGCTATGAATAAAATTAAAACTCGCATCGCATTTGTTGAAAAAATATTTAAGAACTGATGAAATATTATTATTGTCCCTTTAGAAGATAATTTCACCATTATCCACGATTTTAAATATTATCAAATAGTAAAAGTGTTGAAAAAATACAATTACTGATCAAATTTCATTTTTGGTCTTTCTTTTCAAAATAAGCAAATAAATCATCATAGTAGGCTCTGGAGTTTTGAGGTTTATAGCTAGGTTCCTCGAAATTAAGTGATAAGCAGCTTCTCTGAAGCTAGGATAGGATGTGACAATTGAATTGCGACTGCCTTGTTGTTCCTTAGGGTGAAACCAGAGTAAACGCGACGAGCGATCATTATCATTATCAACAGGCTGTCAGATTGCACTGTCGCGTCGCGTCGCATCGCACGTCGCGTTTACTCTGGCTTGCCCCTTAGTCGGTTACTTCGACGAGGTGGTGACCAGTGCTTCCAAATATTTTTTGTGCAAAATCCGCCGAATAATATATGTAAAAAATTATGTTTTCTCGTTCATTTCTTCTATTATTCGTTATAAAAGATGCTACGTACTATAGTAAAAAAGTTTTTACATTGAGTTAGATGAGTTTAACAGTGAAATGGGCAAAAAGTTGGTTAATTATGCTACAAATCGAGTGTTTGAAATTAGCATAACCCTTGAGAATCATGCATACATCATTTGCAGTCTAGCATGAATTCATTTTACTTTTTTTTACTCTAAAAATATACTTTTGAATTTAGTCATAAATTTCAATTTGTTTACCCAGCAACACGGCCAAGGTAACAACAAGCTGGCCTTTTGAAAATGTGATTCCGCCGATCGCAGTAATCGATTGTCATTTTCACCCAATCAGCAACCGGTATGATTTTGACAGAAAATCGGTACGATTTTTAATGACTAATTGGTACATCCCATCCTAGCTCTGAAGAAATCAAACTAAAAAAACGCTGTTTGGCCAATTTGGTGTATGGGACTTTTATACGAATATCACTAAACATTGTGAATATTGACTATAATGTCGGCATTGCTGTATGTTGAAACTTCGCTGAAGACACCTATGGTCAATTTCATTATTTCAATGACTGAGAGGTTTATTCCATGTTTGAACCAGTGCACAATGGGGAAAAAATGTCCATACCTGCAGCTTCGTGCAGTGAACTTAACCACTTTTACACGATTCCCCAGAATCTTCTATTTGTGTCAAAATTTCAGCGCAATCCGCCAGTACCGAACCGAGATATTGAATGTATTCGAACCGAGATATTGAATGTATTTATGGACAACCTTTGACTACCTTGACTTTGGTCTGACTATCTTTTTGGTCTCCTCGTTCCAAAAGTGCCAGTGGACTGATTTGCGGCCTGGGTTTGTACTGGTCTTTGGGATGGTTTAGGTGGCAGCTCGGAGGCCGTTGGTGTTTGTACTTCCTGCCGCTCGCGTTCCATCTCCTGTTGGTACCTGCTTCAGTCTGCTCGTTCGTAAATACAGCGTAGTCGTTGGGAAATCTCAGTGAGTGTGCTGTCAAGTGCCACGAGGAGTAAAAAACCGCTACGTGGACATTGGGCCTAAGGTAGCTTCGGTTGCCACGTTGAAAACACTGTTACCGCTGATGTTGTTTGAGCGGCTACCCCAGGAGTGGTGGTAACCGTTCACATCACCAGGTATGACCACCGTACACACCATCTTACTAGCTTACTTTCGACGTCCTTAACGTTAGATTTTCTAACAATTCTGTATAAGAATCTAACAAAACCTGTATAAGAACTGGGCATATGCGAAATTGTTGGATTCTTAAAGCTATGTTCATTAAGAATCCGGAAAAATAAAATCATCTGTATCTCAGTAACGGATTGACGTACAAATAAGGTTAATACATCAAAACAAGGATAATGCACTGTAGTTTAAAGGAAAATATTGATACAAATCATTTCTTCTTGTTTCTAGTGAAAATTCGCACCTTCTTCTTTATTCCTCTTTGCGGGCAGCAGGGACTATGTCCAAGGGCTTGACGATCCCTCCCCAGGCCATCTGCGAGTTGTGGGGCTTGCCTAGGATGTGGTGGGGTTTGACAGTGGGCCCTGTTAAACCTCTATAAAAAGCTGCATATATCCGCAAGTAGGCTCCACCAAAGCGACCGTGTGCCGCTCAAAGCGCACAAGCCCAAGTCCTGGTGTTAGGTGGGACGCTAAACAGCCCTGACACGACGGCACTCCGACGAGACAGGAGGTTTGCGCAGGCCCAATAAGCCGCCTAGAAAACCAATCACTACGAACAATATAAGAGATAATGCGACTCGATATAATCGGCAAAGACCTAGGCGACGAATACAGGATCACGATTGGAAGCTTGGAACATGGAATTGCAAGTCGCTAGGTTTCACAGGTTGCGACAGGATGATCTACGATGAATTACATCCCCGCAACTTCGACGTCGTGGCGCTGCAGGAGATTTGCTGGACAGGACAGAAAGTGTGGAAAAGCGGGCATCGAGCGGCTACCTTCTACCAAAGCTGTGGCACCACCAACGAGCTGGGAACCGGCTTCATAGTGCTGGGTAAGATGGGCCGACGCGTGACTCGATGGCGGCCAATCAACGCAAGGATGTGCAAGCTGAGGATTAAAGGCAGTTTCTTCAACTATAGCATCATCAACGTGCACTGCCCACACGAAGGGAGACCCGACGACGAGAAAGAAGCGTTCTACGCACAGCTGGAGCAGACATACGATGGATGCCCACTGCGGGACGTTAAAATCGTCATCGGTGACATGAACGCACAGGTAGGAAGGGAGGAAATGTATAGACCGGTCATCGGACCGGATAGTCTGCACACCGTATCGAATGACAACGGCCAACGATGCATAAACTTCGCAGCCTCCCGCGGAATGGTAGTCCGAAGCACCTTCTTTCCCCGCAAAAATATCCACAAGGCCACATGGAGATCACCTAACCAAAAAACGGAAAACCAAATCGACCACGTTCTAATCGACGGTAAATTCTTCTCCGACATCACGAACGTCCGCACTCCGTGCGAATATTGAACGTCCGTGCGAATATTGAATCCGACCACTACCTCGTTGCAGTATGCCTGCGCTCAAAACTCTCGACGGTGTACAACACGCGTCGAAGTCGGACGCCGCGGCTTAACATTGGGCGGCTACAAGACGGTAGACTAGCCCAAGAATACGCGCAGCAGCTGGAAGTGGCACTTCCAACGGAAGAGCAGCTAGGCGCAGCATCTCTTGAAGATGGCTGGAGAGATATTCGATCCGCCATTGGTAGCACCGCAACCGCTGCACTTGGCACGGTGCCCCCGGATCAGAGAAACGACTGGTATGACGGCGAATGTGAGCAGTTAGTGGAAGAGAAGAATGCAGCATGGGCGAGATTGCTGCAACACCACACGAGGGCGAACGAGGCACGATATAAACAAGCGCGGAACAGACAAAACTCGATTTTCCGGAGGAAAAAGCGCCAGCAGGAAGATCGAGACCGTGGAGAGACGGAGGAACTGTACCGCGCTAATAATGCACGAAATTTTTATGAGAAGTTGAACCGTTCACGTAAGGGCCACGTGCCACAGCCTGATATGTGTAAGGACATAAACGGGAACCTTCTTACAAACGAGCGTGAGGTGATCCAAAGGTGGCGGCAGCACTACGAAGAGCACCTGAATGGCGATATGGCAGACAACGGTGGCGGTATGGTAATGAACCTAGGAGCTCGCGCGCAGGACATGCGACTTCCGGCTCCGAATCTCCAGGAAATCCAGGAGGAGATCGGCTGGCTGAAAAACAACAAAGCCCCTGGAGTTGACCAACTACCAGGAGAGCTGTTTAAACACGATGGTGAGGCACTGGCGCTGCAGTGGATGGAATGTGTCGTGTGTCTCATCTACAAAAAGGGCGATAAGCTGGATTTAGCAACTACCGCGCAATCACATTGCTGCACGCCGCCTACAAGGTACTTTCCCAAATTTTATGCCGCCGACCATCACCAATTGCAAGAGAGTTCGTGGGGCAGTACCAGGCGGGATTTAAGGGCGAATGCTCAACCACAGACCAGGTGTTCGCCATACGTCAGGTATTGCAGAAATGCCGCGGATACAACGTGCCCACACGTCATCTATTTATCGACTTCAAAGCCGCATATGATACAATCGATCGGGACCAGCTATGGCAGCTAATGCACGAAAACGGATTTCCGGATAAACTGATACGGTTGATCAAGGCGACGATGGATCGGGTGATGTGCGTAGTTCGAATTTCAGGGGCATTCTCGAGTCCCTTCGAAACGCGTAGAGGGTTACGGCAAAGTGATGGTCTTTCGTGTCTGCTATTCAACATCGCTTTGGAGGGAGTAATACGAAGGGCAGGGATTAACACGAGTGGTACAATTTTCAATAAGTCCGTCCAGCTATTTGGCTTCGCCGACGACATAGATATTATGGCACGTAACTTTGAGAAGATGGAGGAAGCCTACATCAAACTTAAGAGGGAAGCCAAGCGGATCGGACTAGTCATCAATACGTCGAAGACGAAGTACATGATAGGAAGAGGTTCAAGAGAAGACAATGTGAGCCACCCACCGCGAGTTTGCATTGGTGATGACGAAATCGAGGTGATAGAAGAATTTATGTATTTGGGCTCACTGGTTAATGCCGAAAATGATACCAGCAAAGAAATTCGGAGACGCATAGTGGCTGGAAATCGTACGTACTTTGGACTCCGTAAGACGCTCCGATCGAATAGAGTTCGCCGCCGTACCAAACTGACTATCTACAAAACGCTTATAAGACCGGTAGTTCTCTACGGACACGAGACCTGGACGATGCTCGTGGAGGACCAACGCGCACTGGGAGTTTTTGAAAGAAAAGTGTTGCGTACCATCTATGGTGGGGTGCAGATGGCGGACGGTACGTGGAGGAGGCGAATGAACCACGAGTTGCATCTGCTGCTGGGAGAACCATCCATCGTTCACACCGCGAAAATCGGAAGTCTGCGGTGGGCCGGGCACGTAGCCAGAATGTCGGACAGTAAGCCGGTGAAAATGGTTCTCGACAACGATCCGACGGGAACAAGAAGGCGAGGTGCACAGCGGGCAAGGTGGATCGATCAGGTGGAGGACGATTTGCGGACCCTCCGCAGACTGCGTGGTTGGCGAAGTGCAGCCATGGACCGAGCTGAATGGAGAAGACTTTTATGTGCAGCACAGGCCACTCCGGCCTTAGTCAGATAATAAATAAATAAATGAACTTATTACATGGTAAGCTACAAATTCGGTGATTTACTAGGAAGACAATTACTTTCATCCTGAGATTGAGCTGGGATCTCTTGACCACTCGTAGCTCTGATCTTAAAATAATTTTCGTATCACTCGTAGTTGCTACTTTATTATGATCGGATCAGCTGTTCTTGCACAGAGAACCAACCGATTTTTGCTTGGTACTCATCTTTATTATACACTTGCTACACGCTTAAAATGATCAGCACAATGTTTGTGCCATTCATACAAAACGGGCCTCTTCTAGAACAACACATAGACGAGCGAGAATTACACAGTCACAAAAATAGTTCATGTGATTTTATTGAAGCTCAAATGTCAATATTTCTAACAGCATTACCCTTCTCATAAAACCAGGAATCTGTGCATAGGTTCAAATATATGTTTAAAAGAACAATTAACACGACCGTACCAGGCATTTTTGTGGCTGTGTAACTCTCACTCATCAATGTGACTGCAAGAATGCCCTGTATTCTAATTGAATGCTGAAACGAGCTTTCGTTCATTTCAAACTCTAACCTGTTACTGCTAGAATTTGTGAAGTTGTAGGTATAGGATAGAAGATGAAAACGGTATGCAGACCATTTCAAATTCTAGCAGCTGCTAGACCATGAGCAATATAGAGAAATATACAAAGTAGAAGAATGGAACGAGCATGGAATTAAACTCACATCCACCTGCGTATGAGACAGTTGAGGTAGACCCGTTTAGGAGGACAATTATTTTCATCCATCTTCAATCTACATAGGTCAATAAAACAAACGAATAAAATGATTATTAGGGATGCCCGATCTAAAAATAAGGGTTTCAATTTTAAAATACGCTACGTACAGGGAATGTAAAACAACAACATTGCTCATGGGGATGGCAAATCTTCATATCGATCATGATGTCTTACGATAAATCAGACAACTGTAGTGAACGGGCTCTTAACGAGAATGTCGGATAGTGAACCGTTGAAAATGCTTCTAAATAGTGCTTAAATAGTGTGGACGAAAGATTGAGGACCTCCGTAGAATGCGTGTTTAACGACGTTAAGCCCTGGATTGAGCAGGACGGTGACCACTTTTATGTATAGCACAGGTCATGCCAGTCTTAGGTCAATAATATATTAATAAATTTGTTCATAAACACGAGAGATACACACCATGTTAAATTGGCCATACACATCACGTGACCAGCGTTGTCGTGACTGCGAATACATCTGGAATCCTCTACCAAAACCTCACGACAGTCTGAAATTAAATACAACAACAAGACTAATTTTACATAAACATAAACAGTTCATTGTTCAAATTTTTCATCCGAAAAATTTCCTTACACAACTATGCCAACAATAAACACTGCAAGCCCAACCAATTAGCGTTTAGCACCTCGTTTGGGGGCGTGATGATTGCATATGGTTATGCATTGCCTATGAAAGTACTCTTACGCATATGGCTTCTCGAAATTCGATTGCTACGGATAATAGTTATTTGTTTATCAATTCATAAAAATGGTAAACCAAAAACCACGCAATGGAAATTTTGTTTTCCAACTAAACTCGAATGAAGCGCTCATTGTTTTGTGTTTTCCTATGTGGATTTCTTACTTGCCGTTCCACAGCACCTTCACTCTTAGTTAAATGGTTTATTTTGCACCTCATACAGTAACTGAAGGTAAAACTGTAGCATTTTTCTCTATATTATGATGGTGCTCCTTTTTTTATGCTTGCGCTCAAACTACTTCATCATCGCCGTTGTTGTGGCCGTCAGCTTGGCGGCCTCGACGCTGGGCTATTGAATGGTTGACTGGTGGAACATTGAACTCTCATTTGATACCGCATTCATCTACCCGTCCGTCCTGAGTTGGCCCTTGCCGGCTGAGTAAGGGCTCTTTGAAGAGGTCCGGGGAAGTTGTGATAATTTAGGGATTTATTTCGAAGCCTTGTATTTTCGAATAGCAAACACATGTGTTTTCTTTCCTTTCTAACAATTTTGGTCGACCAACACGGGCATCATATCTGTAGTACAATTATTATTGCATCTGCTAGTTATTTTGCCATCTGGAAACTCAATTTCAACAATAACATCGTCCCTTGCTACTTTGTTCGAAGACGGATCCACCCTACATGATATTTTTTATCACGATGCTTTGTAGTAAATGCCTATGTAGCATCCCACTGAGGTTCATAATTTGAAACCAGTGAATAGTACAGAGGCTCAAGCCTGTCGAATCCATCATTGGGAATCTCTGATTATGCCTATATAGAGCACAATTGCAAGTTGGGTGTGCTTGCGCATGGTAACTTCAATCGACTTCCATAATTAGATTTTCGCGTGTTTGGTTGGTTTTGCGGCAAAACAAGAGTAGGGAAAATTGTCCAAAATGAAGCTCCTGTGTAGTATATCAAGCAGTCTTGACACACACACTGAAATGGAGGCTTATTGAAAAAAAGTTCATTTCTGCAATCTACTTATCCAGATATTATTATGGCAATGGATCGCACACCGCGATTTCATGTTACGGTTGGTGGTAATCGTTATTTTTTCGGCCACATTGTACGGATGTTTCGGTCGTAACATATCCACATTTAAGAATCAATCCATCGTACTGTAAACAAAGCACGAAACATAAAATTTTCATATATTTTAATTGTTTATATAAAATTGAAGTTTTATATTAAGTTAGGTAAAGGTAATTTCTTATTTTTTGACAGCATCATATTATTATTAAAACACTCATGTGACGGCATTGGTTGTTAAGTGGCAAGCGTATCTATTTCTTATTTTTTGACAGCATCATATTATTATTAAAACACTCATGTGACGGCATTGGTTGTTAAGTGGCAAGCGTGCCTGCCTCTCATTTCAGTTGGCCTGGGTACGATCCCAGTTGGCGCAAAAGACATTTTCTTCGTTCGCTTCCTTTACAGCGAAAGGCATTCATCGATTTAATATTAGAGCTTTTGAACAGCAGTATGCTTCCTGAACTTCGTTTTAATTTTGCCAAAATAATCTTAAAACAGTAATATCTTTTTTTCGATTGCCTGCTTTAAATTTTTAAAATAGTTAGAGGCGTCAAAAATATATTTATTAAATTCTAGCCAAATACATTATTATATTCCTATGTGTTGAAGATCTGCTTTGATATTATTTCCACAACGATTACAACCCCTCCCAATTACAATATTCAATATCAATCAAATAACATAATAACAAGATTTGGCTTTGAATATGATAAAATGAAATAACAATTCGATTTAATTATTCTAATATACTTGTGTGAAATGCAATTCTACTGGTACCAGAATCGCCATTATGAGACACTACAGCAGATTTCAAAATCATTTCTACTTATGATTTATTTATTACCGCATTTAACACCATTTTCCCTAAGGCAAGCATCTACAGCCCCTATCAAGGCAAAGACGGCATGCTTAGTGCCGCGAAGAAGATGGTGGGTGGTTGGGTTTATTTTCCGGTATGTGCAGCGGACGACAGAAGGCTTTGCACACTGCGACTACGGCTCTCTGCGATAATAATTGAATGCTGTTAATTAGAGTTCGATGGACAGCTGATAATGCGGCACTCTTTTTTCCCCCGTTAGGCACACCGCACCACACCGAGCTTGTTGAAATGCTCGGTACTAGGCGAAGGAAAAACCCTATAGATGGAAGGAAATGTAACAGACAGAAACAGGTGGACTGAACTAGTTCGCCACTGGGATGGGGATGGGGAGGAGGTGGTTCGATTGGGTTTGGTTTTGGCTTTCGGATTTGCCGCATGCCTTTTGTTTCCGAATCGATGCCGAGCCTGCCACCCATGTGTCGCTATGTGCGGGTTTGTGATTCACGGCGGTTGTTATGCGCCGAAGAAAAGTCAATTTAATTGTGATGGCGAGAAGAAGCACAGCAACAGCGTCGAGGATTGTGCAATTGGCTGCAAACAGAAATTACTATCATTCGCTAAGCGTTATGAGCACGGAACATTTCCTGATGCATGTAACGCGTCTGCACATTGCGATTTGGTGTTGCTCTAATCGTACATAGTAGTTGAGGTTAGGTGTTGGATTGAAAAAAATACCGGAAAGGATTCTATCAAATGCGAGGAATGACACCATGTTACGGAACAAATAAATGGGTTGGTCATTAGACATGTAAGGAAAAATTTCAAAGATAAAGTTTCATGGAATGAATCGAAAGCGATGGATTGTTACTTGTTTCCTACTTACCTTCAACTGCCATAGAATGACGCTGATATCAATGAGCACAAACTTGCTAAAAGTTTGCTAACAGAGGTTTGTATGGTAAGGGATACCTAGGATAACTGTACCTGTTCGGGAGTTGCCTCACCCATTCCTACGAACATCACTGGTAGTGTAGATATTCTCTTACAGATTTTATCAAGGGTCTCTCACATTTAAAAAAATGAGGCAATTCAAATAAATTTACAACTGATGATGTCACTAGGACGATCAGCCAAGGAATAAGTTTTTATGAAATCAGTAGGCTCTCGGTAATCAGAAAAGGAAGGTTGACATGACCTACGGTCTTTAATTTATATGTTTAAATGTAATAATAATGTTTAATGTAAAAGAGTGCTGTAAATATATGGAGTTAAGTGTAATTAAATGTTCGAGGATAAATAAACGCTTGGAATATGTGTCTCGAATAAGAATGATAACCAATAAAGGAAATATACCTGCAAGAAACCTCAGGAAGGCAGTGTCTCCGAATAGTGCCCATTCGATGTTGGTAAGGGTCCAGTTACTCAACATTATGGATCCGAAGTCTCTACCTGGAGGTATTCTTATACTTATTTACAGGCATTGGAAAAATCAAATTTTCAAAAAATCGAGGATGATCAAAACTTACCCGCGATCTTACTTATAAATTACCATGTGATAAAAACTCGTCAGCGATTAAGAATCGTTTGAAAATCGTATCTTGATTTGAAGCATTTACCGTTACATTTTGAAATCTTTTTCCATACTACCATGAGACCATAACGCCAAATATAAGATATAACGAGGCTGTTGACAATTAGCTGATATTAGTAAAGATTAATGTTTGAATGAATATTGTGTTTTTATTATCGTTTGAGTATAAAATTTCGCCTCGCCTATTGTTTTCACGTGAAAAGTTTTCATATGAAAATTACAACCATTATCACTACAACACGGAGGATTTTCGAAGAAATTTCATGGGGAATTCAGGAATGAATCACTGGATGTATATTCGACGTATTACTTACTATACGAATAAATACGATGGAGCTTCTCTAGGAATTTTTGAAGGTAGGATTACTAAACGAATTAATTTCTGGAGCTTTTTTACCAGAAAATGTGCGGAGGACTTTTCGAACGAACTTTTGGAAAAAAAAAACATGAAATATCACCTGGATGAATACTGGAGAAATTTCCTAAGCAACTTCTGAAGTAAATTCCTAAGGAATTCTTGAGAATATCTGAAGAAGTATGATGGTGGTGGAATAGTTTTGGGTTTTTATTTTTGGCATGAAATCTTAATTCCAGATTCAAAACAGTGTTTTGTTTTACTACTGTCCGGATTTTCAAAGGAACTCCCTGGATAAATGCCTAGTAGAATTCAGACATTTCTGAAGGAATTGTTGTAGGAGTTCCTGAAGTAATTTCCGAATGAAAAAAATTCTGATGGGTTTCTGAAGGAATTCACGAAAGAATGCTCGAAGGGAGTTCCGGAGAAATTTCAAAAGGAAACTCCGAAGGTCTAATGGTATTTTTGGAAGAGTTGCTAAAAAATCCAGATAAATGAACGAAGGAATTCCTATAAAAATTTTCGAAAAATTATATGAAGAAATTCCTGAGGGAAATTTCGTATTTCTTACTAGAGTTTCCAAAAGGATTTCTTGAGAAAGTACTGGCAGAATTCTTGAAACATATTCCGAAAAAAATCATGAAAAATTCGTAAAAGAAATTAACGAATAACTTTAAAAAATTTCTTTTAATTTTTGAATTTTCAAAAATATTATGAGGAATATCTGCTATTTATTATATGAATTCCAATTTTTCTCAATTTGTCTTCGGAAATACTTTTCGAAATATCCTCAAAAATTCTTTCAGCAATTACTTGGGAAATTCTTTTAGGGAAAATTCATTTAGGAATTTCGTCGGCAATTCTCTTGCAAATTCCTTTGGGTATTTGTTTGGAAAACCAACGGAAAACCTTTCAGGAGAATGCCTTCCATGAATTCCTTGAAGATTGCCTCAGGGATTCCTGCGGAAACTGAATTACGAACTCTTTCATTTTTTTCAAGCAACTGCATCCGCAATTATTTCAGGATTTTTTTCAAATAAGTTCTTCCAGTAATTCCTCTAGAAATCCCTCCCAAAACTCTAAAAATAAATTGTTGGAATTCCTTTGAAATTTTACTTAGGAATTAATTCAGAACTTCATCCAGGAATTTTTCCAATGTTTCATTTAAGAACACCTTCGAACATTCCTCCGAATATTGAATTAAAAACTTCTCAACACCTTCGGATATTTGTTTAAAGATTCTCTCATGAATCTTTCCAGAAATTTAGTTTTTTACTCGACTGTAGTATTGAACTAATTTTGTGAGTTTTTTGGCTTCGCACTCTTGGGAATCTCTCCGGAAATTCATTGATAAATTCTATTACGAATCATTCAGAAATAACTTCATGAGTTTTTTGAAAATTTAATTTGAAAATAATATGGATATTTCCGACAGAAATCCTTGAGAAAATCCCTTTAGTATCAAAAGAATTTTGTGTGGTTTTATTAAAAACAAGGATGTTTCGAAGGAATTTCTGGATGAATTCACGAAGGCCTTTCCAGAGCATTCCCCGAAGGAGTTCCTGGAGGAAACTCAAAAGGAATGGATGGAGACATTTTCTTGATAATTCTTGGAGTAGAAAACAATTCAACGGATATTTAGAAGAAACATTCAAATAAATTCCTGAAGAAATTTCAGAATGAATTTTCGAAAAAAATTGCAAAGGAAAACCTGAAAGATTTTCGGATAGATTTGGAATTCTCACAGGAGTTCAGGATGGATTTTTTTTACAATATTCCGAAGAATTTTCCTAGAATTTCTTCAAAAATTGTCTCAAAAAATAACTTCAAAAATTGCTTAGTAAGTTTCTCCAGGATTAATCAAAGTTCTAAGAAAATTAGTTATTTTTTTCAAGACAATTTTGGCGCATATAGATTAATTTCAGATAAATATTCTATTTGGTTTGCCGTTTTATTCAGAATTCGGTACATAAAATTGCACTGTAGCGTATCGCTGTTTTACTGCAAATGTCAACTATTTCGGACAAACGACTTTTTCGACGAAATTACCATCTCGATCGTATGTTGCTTCCAGTCAAATGATGTTTTCAGTCAAACGATCTTATATTACCGGCCAAATTGAATTCTACTAGATGCTTTTTGGCTTAACGTGTTGTTCAGTATACTGGCATTCGAAAAAATGACTTCAGAAACGCCGTTTGGTCAAAGGCTACAAGGCCGACAGTTGTTTTGCATAATATGCCTTTTGATCGGTCAAAACCAATCTATCATTAGCCCAAAAATGGCTAAACTGGCGCACGGTGGGACGCCGAAAGCGCCACCGACCAAAATTATCACATACGCCGCCGCCGACTATTTTCGGACCACACTAGAGATGAGCAAAGCGGATCACTTTGATGAACGGATCAGATCTGGGTCATTCATTCTAATGATCCGGATCTTTCAACCGAATCGGATCCTTAAAACAAAATGCAAGGAGAATTCAAAATAATGAAGCGTTAGTCATTCAGGCTCTCACTTTTAAACCGTATTGACAATGACTTCACCCTTTCTTGTTTACAAGCGTATTGAACTTTTCATTTTGTCATTTACTTACAAATGGTCAAATAGTTTGCTGATCTGGTGAACCGGATCTTTTAAAAAATGATCCACGAATCATTCACTCACTTCAGAGATCCGGATCATTTTAACGGTTCCGGATCTTACCGCCCATCTCTAGACCACACCACCACCACCTCTAGCCATATTAATCTTGGATCGGAAACACCATCTTTGCAGGATTGCTGTTCGTCATTCTTGCAACATAACCATCGTACCGTTCCAGCTTCTGCCACCTTCTGTAAACTTAGTTTACCGTACAGCTGGGTGAGTTGTGGTTCATCCTTCGCAGCCACACACCGTACTCTTGCACACCACGAAAGATGGTCTCAAGTACGCGTTTTTCGGGGTGCTACTCCAGGTGCTTGAAAGTCCTCATCGAGCATGGTCCTATAAGTGTTTTATGTGTTACCGTACAAATCGGTATCATTTGGGTAAGGTTGTTGGTTTGGAAGAAAATAACTCAATAACGATCAACTCGAATGATTTGAGTGGCCAAAGTTATTAAGAGACGAAAGTGAAAGAGAAAAATCGAGGATCGACGTATGTTCGAGAATACGTTGATGGCACTGTGAAGTATCCGTGGCACTGTACATATCGGAATAATCACTTCGATGCAGAAGTTTCTACAAAATGGGTAATCCAGGGCGGAATGTACCGACAATGATCGCAAATACAATTGTCCCACCCTCAATTAACGCGTCCGTGGGTCAATCGTTGCATCCAAAATGGCGCAACCGTCGACATCGGAGCTTTCCACTTGCCAAAGGCGCAGCGCAAGATCCGACCCAGCTTTATTTCTCATTCTACTGGCAGAGAACCTACTGGTCTCGGACTGGCGCAACGAAATACAGTTGTCCGACGTAACCCACCTTTCATCTCTTATGCCGCTTGCGACGCTAATGTTATACGCCCATGCTAATGTAGTGCTCGAGAATACACCACCACTTTTGTTTTAATACGGATAGATTAGCATTTTCCCTAGCCATCCGAAAACTTTCCCTTCGTTCAACGCCCTGGGACTCGGGAACAATAGAGGCTTTCTATGCCCACCCCATGAGCTGTCGTTGGTTTTAGACAAACAGTTCGCGGCTTAGGCCAGCCCCTTTCTGAGGTTGCAGCTACTCCCGGGGTTTAAAGCAGTTTAGTCTTTTTCGACCGCAGTTTCTTCTGAAGCCACTAGTAGGCCCCACAGATGATGCGCCTTCGTATTTCACGACGAAAATTATTATCAGTCGTGAGCAAGGATTCGAAGTTCACCGATCCCCTCGTTTTTATCTACCCACTTGCACGTACTTTGTCTTCGACGCATTCACCACCAGTCATCTTTTGTTGCGTCACGATTGTATAGTTCTGCCACCTATTCAAATGTACAGCCGACAATAGCCGTATCATCCACGAAACAAATAAATTTACTGGATTTGTTTAAAATTGTACCCTTTTATTACACCCACCCGGCTCTCCGCATGACATCTTCTAGCGTAGTATTGAACAACAGGCACAAAAGTCCATCACCTTGTCGTAGTCTCTGGCGGAATTCGAACGAACGGGAGTGTTCGTTCAAAATTTTCACACAGTTTTGCACACCATTCATGGTTGCCTTTATCAGTCTCGTAAGCTTCCCGGGAGTGTCTGTCTGATTTTACAAAGCTCTTAACGATCTATATTATCGTATATTATCGCCTTGAAATCGATCAGCAGATGATGCGTTGGTACCTGATATTAAGTAAGTAAAGATCTGGTACGTTGTCGAGCGGCCGTCAACGAAGCGGACTTGATAAATTCCCTCGAACTCATGCACTATTGGTGATAGACGATGAAAGATGATCTGGCGGCATTTACGATGGTTGTTTAATGTAAATTGGGCCAATAGTTAACGAATCTACCCTAGCAGCAGTAACGAGCAACAAGAATCATCATCGTCCAACGCAGGTACGAGCGTGCGATCGTCATCATCATCATTAGCGTCGTCGTCAGGTCGAGTATGAAGAACGAGCCGGCAGTTGAAGTAAATAAACACATATGTATACATACACAAAACCGTTATCCCTTTGTAAATATTCTAGATGTAAAATTTGTGCGCATAAAGAAATATACATCAGTTTCGTCTTGTAATCGTTGAAGTCGGTTGCTTTATTTTCGGACAAGTCCGAGTGAAAGAACCTCCCAGTTTTGAAGATTGGGTTTTATTGAAAGTGATTTGCGTCGTGTCGGTTATCGGATAACAAGTTGTTTCGATTTTGTACATTTGCCTCCGGAAGGCGAATTGAAGGACAGTTTAGTTGTGTCGAAAACAGTTCCGAGAATCTGTGTGTCGAAACAGTACCGTTAAAGGGTGTCGCGTAGTGCAAAGAAACAATTTCCCCAGTGGAACGAACCAGAAATTAGGCTCCATTGGAATTGAGGAGCCCGACAGTGTCGACGTCGTGGACATCAAAAGGTCCTTCGAACCGGATGATCCGCCGAGGATTTCGGTTGGCAACCGGTCGAAAGAGGAATGCAAGGTAGGTGGATCGATTGAGCTAGAGCAAGCGCGTCTAATAAATCATCCGAATAGAATCGTGTGGTGCTTTTTCTTTGTATGCAATAGCGTCATTTCGGCCATTGTATCGGCATTTTTTGTTGAACACACAACCTAATTTGCCTTCAGCATGGCGGCTGAGAAAAAGGCGTCTATTTTGTCGTTTCAACGCACGCTTCAAGCAATAAGCAACGTGCTACCAAAATTTTGACCTTCGTGACCTCTTTCAAAGATGGCGATGACCCGCTGCAACTCGAAATTCGCAGAACGGGTTTAGATGAAATGCGCGAATCCTATTTTGAGACCGAAACCAAATTGTACGGGTTGATAAAAGATGATGAGGTTTCAACTGTTGAAGCAACAAGTGAGGAGTTTTATGATCTTTTGGGAGAAATTACGTTCCAAATAGCGAAGAAACTGAAACCCCTTTCGACCCCATTAGAAGCAAAGCCCCAGTTAGACACAAGTGTTTCCCAACGGCCTTTCCCAGATTCGACTATCAAACTTCCGGATATCACGCTTCCACGTTTTAGCGGTCACTACGAAGAGTGGATTTATTTCCGTAGTCAGTTCAACCTCTTGATCCGTCGGAACGAGTCCCTTAATGATCAGCAGCGTTTGCATTACTTGCGTTCTTGCCTCTCTGGTGAAGCTGCAACCATCGAAACTCCGGAAGAATCTTTCTTCTCTGTGGAAAGCACTTGAAGCGCGGTACGAAAACCGTCGCTGGTTGGTCGATCGTCATCTTGCTGAAATCTTCCAACTAAAACCGATACCCAGTGAATCTTCTTCTTCCCTACGTGATCTCGTGAATGTTGTGCAGAAAAATCTTCGTGCTCTATCGTCATTGAAACTGAACCTTGATACACTTTCGGAGTCAATGGTGGTCCACATTGTCGCCTCCAAATTGGACAAACAAACCCATAAGGATTTCGAATCTCATTTAACCGGTACCAATCTAGTGAAGTGGCAGGATATGGTCGATTTTCTGCAAAATAGGTGCCGCATTCTGGAGAATTTGGAACAGGATCACAAACCTGCCGCTCGTGTCGGCAGCAAACCCATCGGTGTCAAGCAACTTCCGAAGGTATTAGTGAGTACAAGAGAAGATGATTCCAAGAAGAGGTTCGCTTGTTTCCATTGTTCGGGTGGACATTACATCAACGAGTGCCGTTCCTTTCTCGCAAAATCTCCATCGCAACGGTTTCAACGAGTGAAAGAGCTTCGATTGTGTGTAAATTGCTTCAGCAATCGCCATATTGTTGCTGATTGTAAAGTGGTTCGTGTAAAGAAGGTGGTGAGCGGCACAATACCCTCCTCCATTTCGATCCCAAACCGTATACCATCCCAAGTGGCGCCCCGAGAAGCGTTTCGTCTTTGAGGGCAAATACAGGAGGCAACGAATCGGAATCTCAGCCGGGACCTAGTCGAGTCGAGTTGTGCACAATTTCGGAAGTTGTCGATTTGGTCCATCCTACCAATCCTGTCTCGATGGAAGCGTCCGGACCAGAGGCGTTTCGTATTCCGAGCAGCGATGTGAAAGCGAATAGAGTGTCAAGGAAGGTCCAGCTTATCGCATCCACTGATCAGGCCTTACTGCATACTGCTGTTGTCTACATTCGTGGTGGAAATGGTGAGCTGCAAGAGTGCCGAGCAGTTCTAGATTCCTGTGCGATGTCGACGTTTATGACGAGTGCGTGTGTGCAGAAACTACGACTGAAACCGTTC
Organism: Armigeres subalbatus; assembly: GCF_024139115.2. Classification (NCBI taxonomy): domain Eukaryota; kingdom Metazoa; phylum Arthropoda; class Insecta; order Diptera; family Culicidae; genus Armigeres; species Armigeres subalbatus. The sequence continues at coordinate 367,821,322 of NC_085140.1, read as the reverse complement.
CCATCTGATGTTTCTGTTGTTGGATTTGGAGGAACAGGCAAAAAAATTGCCGAAGCTGTTGTTGCCGAGGTGAGTTCGAAATCATCCTACTTCGTCTCACTGTCGGAGTTTCTCGTTACCCCCAATATAACAACGAAATTGCCACTTCAACCATTCAAAACTGCACAATGGGAAATTCCAGAGTGGGTCGAATTGGCCGATCCGCACTTCAACCTACCAGCACGTGTGGAAATACTGTTCGGCATATTGGATTGGGACAAAATGATGCTAAGTCGAAGCTATCAACTTTCGGATGGTCTACCTACCCTCCGGAAAACAGTGTTTGGGTGGGTTGCCGGAGGTCCAGTAATTGAAAGGCGTTCATACCCTGTTGTACAAGCGCTTCCGATCACGAATGAACAATTGGACGATCAACTTTCGAGGTTCTGGCAATTGGAGGGTTACGGTCAAGAGCGGATCTATGGCGGAGATGAACAAAGGGCTGAGGAACATTACACTTCGACTCATTATCGTGACGAAAGTGGTCGTTACGTACTCGCTCTGCCATTCAAGAATACGGAGTTTGAACTTGGCGATTCCAGCCATATGGCTCATCGCAGATTTCTTCTGCTCGAAAAGCGACTAGCCAAGGATCACAACTTGTACTCCGAGTATCGAAAGTTTATGCAAGAGTACTTTGACCTGGGGCACATGGAGAAGGTCGGAACGTTCAATTCCGCTGAACCATCCAACGAAGAATGTTATTTTATCCCGCATCATGCTGTGCAACGGCCGGAAAGCAGCACCACAAAGGTACGGGTAGTTTTTGATGCCTCCGCTAAAAGCAACAACGGAGTGTCATTGAACGATTTGCTACTTGTTGGACCAACACTGCAACCTCAACTGGTGAACATTTTGCTTGCTTTTCGTATCCACAAAGTTGTCGCTACTACAGATGTGTCGAAAATGTTCCGACAGATCTCCATCCGAGAAGAAGATCGTCGTTTCTTGTTAATTTTGTGGCGACCCCGTCCCGAGGAAGAACTTTGTATCTACCGACTCACAACCGTGACTTACGGTACAGCCTGTGCTCCATACCAAGCCACTCGAACCCTATTCCAAATTTTTGAGGATGAAGCCAATAATTTTCCGTTAGCAGCACAGTTTGGGAAGAAGTCTAACTACGTCGATGATGCACTTTTCGGTGCAGAAACGGTCAAAGAGTTCCTGTAAATGCGTAAGCAGTTCGAAGCCATGCTCGCCAAAGCTGGCTTTAAATTGCACAAATGTTGTTCCAATCGAGAAGAGGTTTTGGGGGATCTTACTGCCGATAAACTGGAGCAGAAAGTTCTGTTCAGCGAAGAAGGTCGTACGAAAACGCTTGGGTTAACTTGGCAACCCTCTCAAGATATTTTCGGCTTCGAAATTCCCTCGGCAGCGTTCAGCGAAGGCACCCCAACAAAACGGAAAGTACTCTCCGACATATCGAAGCTTTTCGATCCGCTAGGATTCGCCGGTCCAGTGATTATGACGGGAAAACTATTAATGCAAGAATTGTGGAAGCAGAAGCAAACCTGGGATGAAGCGCTGGGAGCAAAGGAAGAAAAAATGTGGTACGAGTTTCGACGTCAACTGCAACAGATGGAGGGTCTCAAGATTAGTCGTTGTGTGCTTCCTCTCCGAAATACGATTAGTGTCGAACTACTGGGCTTCAGCGATGCGTCCGAAAAAGGTTATGGGGCTTGCTTGTATCTGAGGTCACGAAACATTGAAGGTCTAGTCGCAATAAGGTTGTTGTGTTCGAAATCGCATGTAGCACCACTCAAGGCAAACCGTGCCACGATTCCGCGCTTAGAACTTTGTGGAGCCGTACTGCTCGCTCAATTAGTCGACCAAGTAACACGATCCCTACCCGTTGATATCGATCAAGTCAAACTTTGGAGCGATTCAACAATTGCACTTAGCTGGATTAACACTTGCCCCAGCAAGCTTGAAGTTTTCGTTGCCAACCGCGTCGCCAAAATAGTGAAGGTTACACGGCCTAGTAACTGGTACCATGTCGGCGGCCATGAAAATCCCGCCGATTTGGTCTCGCGCGGAATAATGCCAAGTGAACTCCAATCTGCGAAACTCTGGTGGCGTGGACCGATGTTCCTGAAGGATCCTGAAAACACCTGGGGCAAGAACGTTGAATTAATTCCAGAAGAAGAGCTCCCTGAGCTGATAACAATCACTGCCATGCCGGTGGTGACGGAAAGGTTCCAGTTATTCGACAGCTGCAGCAGCTACAACACTATGGTGCGAGTTATCGCACGAATCAAGCGTTTGTTCCAGAATCGCAAAAGAAGTCCTGTTCAGCAGCTACGAGGAGAATACACCATGCATGAGCTTCGATTAGCCAAATTGACTCTTGTTCGCCTAGTCCAGAAGGAGGTCTATCCGGAAGTATTCGCCCAGTTGCAGAGCCAGGTAACGACAAAAAAAACTCGCTCATCCCGCTCTCACCATTCGTAGACAACCATGGCATCCTCAGGGTCGGAGGACGTCTAGCAAATTCGTCCTGCTCTTATGATCAGAAACACCAAATGATCCTACCGCCGAGTCATCCCTTCACCAAGGCGATCATCCGCTCAGTGCATAGGTCCAACATGCACGTGGGCGCTCAAACCACGCTTAATGCCGTACGAAGGGAGTTTTGGATCATCCGTGGGAAAAGTACCGTCAAGGCTATTATTCGTTCCTGTGTCAAGTGCTCCAAACTCAATGCTCGCCCGATTCGTCAATATATGGGTGATTTGCCGGTTTGTCGCTTGGAAGCAGAGTACCCATTTTACCGAGTTGGTATCGATCTTTGTGGACCAATTGCCATCAAACAACGCAACAAGCGGTCAACGGTCGAGCACAAGGGTTGGATCGCACTTTTCGTCTGTCTGGAGACCAAGGCGATCCATCTTGAAATCGTCAGCGAATTATCGACCGGAGCATTCATGGCAGCATTTGACCGATTCGTCAGCCGACGAGGTAAATCATCATCCGTCCGGACTGACAATAATTTTGTCGGTACAGTAAACTTACTGAAGGAATGGAAGGAGTTCATCGAGAGCAACGAGACTCAAGAACACATCCAGCGAGCCAGCGACGCCGAAATTGAATGGTGCTTCAATCCTCCAGAAGCTCCACACTTTGGCGGAATTTGGGAGGCGAACATTCGGCAAACCAAGTCTCTACTTATCAAGTACACTGCTGGAGCATCTCTATGTTTCGAAGAATTGTCGACTGTATTAGCACGTATCGAAGCCGTTTTAAACTCCCAACCAACAACTTCGCTATCAGACGATCCAGAGGACTTCGAGCCGCTGACTCCGGGTCACTTTTTGGTCTTCCGGCCTCTAACTGCCATTCCTCGTCCGGAGGTAACTGCCCAATCGAAACATGCAAGATCACGCTTTGAGCACATAAACCACATCGTCCAGCACTTTTGGGACCGCTGGAACTCGGAATATTTGTCGTCGTTGCAGCAAAGGTACAAGTGGCACAAGAAAGTACAAGTGAACGAAGGACAACTGGTACTCATCAAGAAAGACAACTTACCAGTACAAAAATGGATGCTCGGTCGAATTGTGGAACTGTTCCCAGGTTCCGACGGCGTTACGAGAGTAGTCAACGTTAAGACGAAGAATGGAATTATGCGAAGATCAGTATCGAGATTATGTTTCCTCCCAGTCGACCCAGAGCTAACAGTTGGAAGAGAGGTCTTCCAACGTGGGGAGGATGTTTAATGTAAATTGAGCCAATAGTTAACGAATCTACCCTAGCAGCAGTAACGAGCAACAAGAATCATCATCGTCCAACGCAGGTACGAGCGTGCGATCGTCATCATCATCATTAGCGTCGTCGTCAGTGTCGAGTATGAAGAACGAGCCGGCAGTTGAAGTAAATAAACACATATGTATACATACACAAAACCGTTATCCCTTTGTAAATATTCTAGATGTAAAATTTGTGCGCATAAAGAAATATACATCAGTTTCGTCTTGTAAATCGTTGAAGTCGGTTGCTTTATTTTCGGACAAGTCCTCCCAGTTTTGAAGATTGGGTTTTATTGAAAGTGATTTGCGTCGTGTCGGTTATCGGATAACAAGTTGTTTCGATTTTGTACATTTGCCTCCGGAAGGCGAATTGAAGGACAGTTTAGTTGTGTCGAAACAGTACCGTTAAAGGGTGTCGCATAGTGCAAAGAAACGATTTCCCCAGTGGAACGAACCAGAAATTAGGCTCCATTGGAATTGAGGAGCCCGACAGTGTCGACGTCGTGGACAATGGTAATCGCTCGAAAGTTCACACACTTCAACTTGTCACCTTTCTTTTAGATGGGACATATCTTCCTTCCACTTCTCCGGCAGCTGTTCTGTTTCTTAGATTATGATTTATGACTATCTGCTTGTGCAGACAAGTAATGAGCTTTTAGGAAAAATATATTAAGCTCTTTTAGTGGAATGTATTGGATGTATTGGAGCTTTTTAGGGCCAACCTTAATGAGTTAAGCTCCGATTCCATCTGTACCAACTGCTTTATTGTTCTGTTGTATCTGTTGGATGGCATCCTTAACGTCCCTTAAGGTGGAGGCTGGTTGGTTTCTATCGTTCGCCGGACTGACGTAGTCGTGTCCTCTACTGCCTTGATCTTCACTTTCTATGCTGTCAGAACTATTTAAGTGTTCCTCGAACTATTGCTTTCACCTTTAAATCACCACACGTTTTTCCGTCAAGATACTCAAATCAATGCAACACGAAGCCTTTGTGGGATGCGTTGAGTTTCTGGTAGAATTTGTGTGTTTTTAGAGAACGGCACTGCTGTTCCATCTCCTCACACTTTGCTTCTTCCAGGAGGCGTTTCTCTCCGTAAATGAGCGGGTCTGGTGTCTCCGTTTCAGTCTATAGCGTTCCAAGTTCTACCGACCCTTGTTGCAGCGCAACCGCCAGCGCTTCATCGTTCTCCACCAGAATCTGTCTGCACTCTTCGACGAACTAATTGTTCCGTCCACTTCGTCGCACAGACCCAACGTTGTTCTCTACTGCGTCGTTAATTGCTGCTTCAACTGTATCCTAGCTGTCCTGAAGTGGTACTTCCCCGAGCACAGCCTCTCTCGGCAACGATACCTCAAGATGCATGCTTGATCAGCAACAGTTTTGGTGCAGTTAAACCATCACCAAATGGCAGTCACATTCGATGTTTGCGTCACAATAGGTCCTGACGTCAATAATGTCGTAGAAGTGCCTTCCATCAAACAGAATTTGTGACCGATTTGTGATTATGTCTGCAGTGCTGATCTCCAGGTATACCGATACTGAAAGCTGTGCTAGAAGTGTGTGCTACAATTGGTCATAACAAATTAGTCGTAAGCATTTCTTGTTCGTCAGTCGGTGGGTGCTGAACTATCCAATAGTCGGTGTAAACTCCTCCTCTTGGCCAACCTGAGCGTTTGAATCTTCTATGATGATTTTGACGTCATGGCTTTCGCATCTGTCGTACACACGTTCGAGCTGTACGTAGAATTATGCGGAAGTTGAAGAACCGGCCTTTGATTCAAGTATGCGTGTGCTCCCGATTATGTTGAGAGATTTGCAGCTCTATGAACCATGCCTCCAATCGCGAGTCCGTTCCTTTATCCTTTCTGTAGTCTTCGATGATTGCTTCGGTCCGTATTTTTGACGTAGGACTTACGTCTTTCTTTACTATACTGGGTGTCATTTAGATTTTTGGAAATCGAGAGCGTTACGCTGAAAGGGAAGATTTCGAACGTTATTTTTGATGGATTTTGAAGATTTATATATCAATCAATTTGTCAATTTCATTGAAACTTAAGATTATTAACGACAAGCTATTGAATTTTTCAATTCTTGTCAAAGCCAATAAAACTTGCATATATAACCAATCGCGTGCATTCCTAACACGGACATCAGAATACAGTATCCCACGGGCCTTCGGGTCCACCGCAAGATTTTCTTTGTGTATAAAAGAAGCAGTGCCTGCCGTGTGCGAGTCATTACAATTTGTGACAGCAGTGCGTACTGACGTGCTTTTTGCTCGCACTTTTTTGTTTCGTTCGTTCGTTCGCTGGGTTCACCTACACGGCATGCAGTCGCCAGCGGGAGAGCTGTCGGTGGGTCTTCGAATATGCATGAAAGAAGAGGGCGCTTTTTTGTCATTATGTACTTGATGATGATCGGAAGCTATGGTATCGGTTGCGATGGATGCAATCGCCCATCGCATCGCTCTGCGTTCACGGCTAGAGGCCGATGATTGCTGAGGTAGCGAGGGAAGCGGTGGTGGATGAAGAAGAATACAATTAGAGAAATTTGGTCTGCTCATCCACGAAAAGTGATTGGTTTCATAATCCACATGATCGGGTACGGGATGGGTACGAGTCATGGCATATGACTCTGACCACATGTTACGTTGTGCTCGGTACTAAACGACACGTACATTAAAACATGGTTATACTATAACAGTTCAGATTCCCCAGCAAAAAAATCGTGTAGTTGATTTTTTGCTGGGGAATCAGAACTGTTATAGTATAACCATGAAGAAAAATAAAATTTGATTCAAATAATTATTTTCATTTATTCGCAGAAGGCATTAGCAATTTAAGATGCACAATCAGCAATAGTGTTAATATCCATTTTAGATTCGCTGTATTACATGTAAATGTTTTAAAAATTTCGCAAAAATAGTTTCCAGAAGAATATTTATATAAACATTATCTTATTATTTGTTTTTCATTTTCTGAGAAATTGTATCATTAAACTTGACGTAGACACGGAGTTTGGAATCAATCCATTAAATAATTTTCCGTTTACGTATTAGCAGTACCTCGTCCATTTTAGTAGGGTTACTGCTCCTTGACTTGTTTCTTATTGTTGTGATTTTTTCAGCAGTAAGCACGCATGGAAGCAAAATGCAGCAACGAAATTGGTGCTGTATTTCTTTGTTTGGAAAACGGGACAGTTCCCCAAAAATAGCACATTTTGCCAAGTCAGTCTAGTCTAAAAATTTTATTAACAGAATTTTTAATTTTCAAATACTATCATCAATAAGAAATCTATAAATGCCCTACATTTGCTTGTAAATTATGATGAGTCAAAGACGAAACGTATTCGGACACAGTCCTTGAGTAAATTGATTATGTGCATCCAGCACATTTGGTTTCAACCATTTCCTGTTTTCCACAATCTGTGGTAGGCCAGAAAGCCGCCTCAAGTTTCGGTCTTGTTGTGACCTCATCAGAACGACCTAGCGCATCACAACGAAGCTTATAGCTACGACACTCTTCGGCGCAGTCGTTTACTTGAGCGAATGAGTGCTACAGTTAAGTACTAAGCTCTGTTAGACATTACGTCTACTGAGCGGTGCACGTTGCACTGCTCTGTACTGATGAGTCAAAGACGAAACGTATTCGGATACAGTCCTTGAGTTGTAAATTATAGATAAATTGTAAATATGGGCTTAATAGTTAGAAACAAAGCAATTCTAATTATGTATTTAATTATTAGTTTTATTTCCAGAAGCTACGAATAAACCAATTGCTAATAATTCTACACAGCATGGAAGTTGTCGTTTCCAATAACAATACCTATAATCAAACTCCATAGATCCAAAAGTAAGAAGTTAAATGTAAATACGTTACGTTCATACAAGTCCTACGTCTACTGGCGGTTATGTTAAAAACATTACCCATTGCTTTTTTTTACGAAAACTGCTTCTTAGGGGAAGGCTCAGATACAGGGTGCCAAATGAAAATTTCAAAATTGGGGAGCGTCACGAAATCATGTAAGATTTCAATCGTTAATAGCGCATTCATCTTTCGATGAATTTTTAAAAATTATATATTATTTTTTAAGAATTTTAAGAATTATTATCATTTCGTAAACTTCCCACCAAATTGCTAATTGCTTTTGATAGTTAACATCAAACTATTGAAAATTTTGATTCTTTTGCGCCCGTTAAAATTTCAGAACTAACCAATCCCGCTTTTGCTTCTCTAGCACGGACATCAGATTGATGTAAGATACGCACCCTTTGGTCCATCACTTCATTTTCTCTGTGCATAAAAAAGCCGTGTCTTCAGCGCGCGTCATTTTCGTTCGAGATTTCACGGCGAGCGGACCGCTCCGCTGGAGCGTAGACCGTCTGGGAGCGGTCCCAGGAACAACGGCTCGGTGGCGGAAGAAAAATGTTCGCTTCTGTGGCGTATATGGCGGTCGTGGCAGCAGCAGCAGCGTGTCTTTTACGGTTTATATTTCACGGAACGTGTACCAGCTGGCGTCTGTAGCAACGAATTATCGGATGGATAAAATCAATCGGTCAACATTGTCAGGACCACCATTATACGCAGAAGAGAATTTGTTTTACCGACAATGTTCAACAAAGCGAAAGTGAATATTCATCTAATAATGGCTGCCGTCGCTGGCGACGGTTGTTGCTGCAGAAAACTCGTCGTAAGTAGGAACAGCACTCAAGTGGAATCGTTGCTCGCATGTTGTTAGTAGTTGCAAAGGCGTACAATTTAAAAAATCTGTCCTTTATCAGACCACTAATATACAAAGAAGAGGGTTTGATTGCCGTATTTGAATTTCATGCTTGAAGTTGCGAAAAAAATATTCTTTATACTGCTGAATGGCCTTAGGTGACAGTAATCTGATGCTGCTGGAACCGCCAACGACGCCATTATCGCCACCTTCAATATGAAGAAAATACGTCTCAAATAAACTATCTTCTGTTCAAGACGGGGGTCATGAAATGAAGTTATATACGTGTTCTGATGCGCCTTCACAACCACCAAAATATTCTACGAATCTGAAGTGAAAATTCTACTTCCAATGGCTGCAGAAACTACCACTTCTAATAAATTGAAGCCGTTGGGAAATCATAATTGTATTTCACTTTAAACCCAATGTCACAATTTATATCAGCAACCAAATGATTATCCGAATCTAGAGAGAAAATTTAACTTTCTTCCGTTGAATGCACGGGGATGACAAGCTACGCCATCTTTGTCACATCTTTTCTGAGTCACCAATACGAGTGCACTGCGAATGCAACACAAACAACTTCCAGGGTGAAAATGATATAAAACGAACGAAGGCATAGACAGTGCCTTACGCAAGTAACATTCTTAAGAATTGAGCAAATAAGTTGAACATTCTTAAGTTTAAAGCATGGAATCGAGTCTAAAATAGTTTTAATTTATAGTTCGTTCATTTTTTCTCTATTTTCTCATGATTGTATCATGTTGCATTATTGAGTGAAATGGGCATTTTACATCATATTCTCCTGTAAAAACGTAAACATTCAAAATTTGCGCACACACTATTGCAAAATAAATCAGTATTGGGGTGATTTGACCCTGGGGGATAAATTTATCACCCAAAAAAGCACGAACAGGCGAATCTGTCAAAATCCATAGTGAAAAAATTAGGTGTCGTTCCCCTGGTTGAATGGGTATAGACGCTACCGGCTGCGAATAACTTGTCTGCACCAACCACCGCCAAACCAAAAACAAACACTTATCCTTAAAAATTATGTAGCAACACAAGCATACAGAGTGTCTGCAAATTATCCGTACAACAAGACAGGTTTTTAAATATTTTTTGGAATAAATTAAAGAACCTGTATGCATTGCATGTTATTATAATATGACTACATAAACCAAGCTGAATTTGTTCACATTAAAATGACCCCATGTATCCTGACTTGTACGCCTTCGATCGTGCTGGAAAAAAATCACGATGGCCGCATGTTTCTATACAGATACTTTTCACACATTTTTGACGATTGTGACATGATTTCAAATGTCTCGAAAATATGTTCGGTGTTTTGATGGCTGTTGATTTCAAGATGGACCATACCGAATGATAAATTCAATCCAAATCGGGTGAGTAAGATGGCAATTCCTTTTTGTTCGGAAAACCGGAAAAAAAGCATTCACAAAGACTGATTTTTTTTTATACATGAAAGGACGCTCCGTGTTCTCAGAATATATATCTGTTACAGTATGCTGAGTTGTTATGCCCATATAGCTACAGTCCATTATTGCCTGTTTTTGCTTTGTTGAAGCAAACTATCAAAATCTGTAAGAATAATTTGCAGACACCCTGTATTGTGCCTGTGAAAAATTTGATGGCGTCGGTCTTGACCTCTGCGGCGGCCGTCGCCAGGTAGTCACCGCCTATCCAAATATTAACCACAGTCAAGCAATAAAATATCACTTTCCAATGAAAAATGGTTACAAACGCTAACGCGGCGATTAAATTCACTGCAGAAGCCATCGCCGACGGCCATCACTGATGCTACCATAATTGTCATCAAATTTTCTGTTTCACTAAAGAATATTCGTTGCACGCGCACATAAGAAAGCTGCTTCCTTGTATTCAATATAGTGAGCTTATTTGCCCCTCTCTTTTGTTAATCGTTATGATTGCAAATTTGATATACACTCAATACCAATAACGAAGGGGCGGAGCTAATGAACCTACTTCATTAGATACTAGAAAGCGGCCTTCCCACGCGCGCGAGCCAGTTAGTTCGAGAATTTCAAAGAGCGGTCCCATCTTCGACATCAGTGGTAGGGTTAAGGCAGGCATTTTCGTCTTATCGTCATAGTCTCAAATATTATATCAAATTTCCAAATTCATCCGTACCCAATCGTAAGCTTAGGCGAAACGTTCTGCTATAGTGGATTTCTAGCAAAATGACGTTGCTTTCATTGATTTAGCCCCTATGACGATGGACGGAAATACCTGCCGTGTCCCTATTTTTAATGCTGAGAGCTCATTGCTCTAAGAGGTTTTACGTAGTTTACGTCGAGTGATCGTATCTTGTACACAACCCTTCTATTTTGTGTCAAACCCTACCAAATCCTAGACGAGCTACTCATGTCGCACCTCGTTGCTCTCTAGCTGATGTCAAATGAAAAACTGTGCCCAGTGCCCATAAAATAATTCAAAACAACTATATAAAAAATGTTGGGGCCCTCCTTGGCCGTGCGGTAAGATGCGCAGCTACAAAGCAAGACCATGCTGAAGGTGGCTTGGTTTGATTCCCGGTCCGGTCTAGGAAATTTTCGGGATGGAAATTTTCTCGACTTCCCTGGACATAAAAGTATCATCGTGTTAGCCTCATGATATACAAATGCAAAAATGGTAACTTGGCTAAGAAACCTCGCAGTTAATAACTGTGGAAGTACTCAATCAACACTAAGCTGCGAGGCGGTTGTGTCCCAGTGGGGGATGTGATGCCAATGAAGAAGAGAAGAGAAGATATAAAATATGTAGTAATGTGCCAGTAATACTTTTTTATATTATTATAATATTATTTAGACCTGCACAAGAAAAACAATGAACTTAATTTATGTATTCCACAAGTGTTCTTGGAGGTTTATTATTACTATTCGATACATCACGAGAGGCACTCATGTTGCACATAGATATCAGCATCTTATATGTGACCAGAGGCCCGCCTTAGTCGAGTGGAAAAAAAATCATAAAATATATGTTATGATTTAATCTCTAAACATTTTGTAAAGATTGTGATCCTTCTCGAGCGCGTGCACTATTTTATAATGGTCAATAATGTAACTATGATTCAGTCTTAACATTTACATTTTTTATATTTACTTAACTTCAGCTTTCAAAATATAGTTATACGTAAACCCATAAAAGGTAACACATATTGAATCGTTTTATCAACCGTTGCTGTTATCCAGACGATATAATGAAGAAGCATTGTAAACTTTTTTTTTCAGCAATGATGCATGTTGGTTGACCTCTATGGTTAAAATGAAAACAAACAAAAATACTAAACAACATCCCACACCAGACCGAAAACCCCGCAGGCCTCCGCAAAGTTGCATACGTTCACCATGCGAACATGTGTAAGAAAAATTCACTTTCGCTTTCAAGTTCAACATTACAACAACGCTTTCCTGGTAGCTGCACTATCCACTGCACCGGGTAATAAACCTAAGAGGCAGGGGAGCGGAGAGATAGCCTGCAACATGCAACATTTTGTACCACCACACCGCCATCAATACCCACCCGCAGGACTGCGGCAACCAGACTAGCAGTTGAACCCCCGCCCGCGCGCGATGGGCAAATCACGTTTTGCGGAGCACTTCACTTGAGTCTTTCTCCGTCATGACGACTCCGCACTCCGCAGCAGCACTGACTGCCTTTTGGTGGGTGCACTTTGCTTTCGGACTACTATGGACTCCGGTGGGTTGCCAAAGTCACGTGAGGTACTAACACTGGCGCTGCCCGGTCTATGCATGAGGTTTGCGAGAAAGGGGCAGGGCCGTATTAGTACTTATGTGAGCACCCTTCAATGAGGATTTTATTTTGTTTATCCTATTTGAAAGCCGCAGAATTGAATATTCGATCAGCAATGTAATCAGAATCGGAAACATTGACATCAGGGTATGATGATTTCCTTAAATTCCGTCCTGTAAAAAGGGGATTGTTTATTGCACAGTATGGACAAACTTATCGTTCATTCACTCTGTGCATGTGAAAAAGCGACGCAGGAACAGCATGAGGCAGAGAGGAAACATGAAGAACACTCATCGGATTGATTGGAACGTTGCTGTTCCGAAAAGATCGGTAGATTAACAAAGCTGCCAATTGCAGCGAAAAAAGGCTCGCTAAACTGAACTGGATTTGAGGATAAGCTTATTTATTTACACCCAATCAACGGTGTCGGTGGTGGTGGTGTCAGGTGAGAGAAAGAGATTGTAGGAAGAGAAAATAACTGGTAATGCCGGTCGTTCGTCCGGCGCGGACTTGGACCAGCTTCCTTGGTCGAGAGGAAACCCCGTTAGGCGACCAGCAGCCCGTGGGTTGCGTTGCACGAGTGAGGCTGTACGTTGTTTTGCAGATCCTAACTTGTCCATCTGGTATGTTCGGGTGAAGAGTACGCAATGGAAAAAAACTATCGATAGCGAAACGATGATGTAACAATCCAATGTAGTCATACGAAAGATACTTTGCTGTCTATGAGTTATTTTTCATGAATAATTGCAGAAGTAAATCGTTGTTCAGCAATTGTAAATTTTTCATAAAGAAAGGAAAAAAGTGAGGCACAAGAGTGAAATACCTTTGGACTGATCTTAATAAGTGTAATTGTTTGATGACAACCGTTCTTGGCGTCACATTACTCTGGCGCTTCTCTTCTCGGAATAAAGAAAAGGTTACCAAAATACATAAAATCAATAATCGAAACAAAAAAATGAACGGAACTTCAATGACGCCCGACAGTTTAATCTATCAGTGATTCGGATGACTCCCATGTCATGGTGAACTGCGCGCCCACACTCAAACAGTAGCTCTCTCATACACGAAAAAAGAAGCATTCATGAATACGTAATCTATTAAAAACACGGTGTATTTTAAATCCCGATTCCGGGAACAACAGTCAAGTTTTTCTGGACGGTACTGGAAGACTGACTGCTTGGCCGAATTAATGATATGAAAAAAATTCCACGTTATTATAAAATTATCAAATTAATATAAATTGGAACAACTGTCCCGGTGAATAACCAATGAAATCTCACGAAATTTAGAAGAATATCGGCTGGGTAAAATCACAGGTCCCCACTTTCTTTCATCAGGATGTTGGCTTTACAGAAATAATATCGGAGGTCAAGTGTGACTAAGCCCTGAAGACACTGATATATCCGAAACCTTGAGAATGCAAATGAATACGAAATTTTTAATGTCATACCGCATTGCTAGATAATTTTGAACACTCAATCAAGATTAGTCATCCTGAACGTCAAGCTAGTGATCAATTTTCAGGAATACGAGATGCTCAAGGTTCTCCAAAACATTTTAGAGTTCAGTCCACGTTATCTTTCCGATCAATCAAGGCTTTTGAAATGTCCTCATCGTTGGTATATACCCAATCTGGTTCAATAAGCATATGTGCAAAGTACTCGAGATATACGAGATATTCAAGGTATTCCAAAACATTCTTGAGGTCAGTCCACGTTGTGTACGAGATCAACCAAGACTTTTGAAATGTCCTCATCGTTGGTATATACATCCAAAAAACAAATCTAACAATTACTGTAAAAAAAATTGGCATATGGGTCATTCCATACCAAGTGACCGAACCACTTGTAATCGACTTACACCGATTTTTATCAAATTTTGTGGATTTGTTTATCTACCGATTATATGTAAAAATCCAAATTTATTTGATGATTGGATAACCCCTCGGCAAATGCGAGCACCCCCCGTTTTTGACGATTTGTAAAAACCATATTTTTGAACGACTCATATCTCGGACAGTTTTAAAGCTACAAATAACTTCTTATTATGCATTTTGAAGAAAATTCTTCAAACTTTTTGAGAAAAATATCGATTTTCAGTAGAAGTGTTGCCATCTGTATTGTTTTTGCGTTTTAAGTATAAAATTGTATTTTTCTGCCAATGAGTATATTTTTATTTGGAAAATAACACCAGCATCGTGTTCTCCAGAGAATTTTGCATAAGAAACACTCGAAACCCCAAGGTATTATAAGCCGTTCTCGAGTTATAAAGTTTTGAATGTTATATGATTCATATGGAATTTATCAATCACATAAGATTTTGTTATGCATACCTAACTTTTACCCTTTTTGCTAGAGTGTTTTTATGGAATTGCCAAGAATTCAGAAATGTTGTTTTCTTAAAAGAAATTGTAAAACATGTAACTTTGAATAGAAAATAATGTACTACTTGGCAACGTAGTCACTATGGAAGAAATAGATTTTCTGTATTGTTGTAAAGCGTACTATTAAACTATTACTCACATAGGTACTATAGTATTCCAGCTGCTATGGGAAGATTTTTTTTTAAATTTTATAAATCATTAATTAATTAAAAAGCTTTCAGCTCATATGCTGTTAAGCGTTACGGAGCCGAAATCTTTTTTATACTGTTTTATTCTTACAAAATAACGTTAAATTAAGTGAACCGAAAGACTCGTGTTTCAATCATAGAAACAAATATTTTCTTAAAATCAGCCAAAGAAAGACATACGAGAGGCAATTACGACAGAAGAAACGATATGATTATCTAAAACCCTGATTAATTTACCTTGCGATATGATTATCTAAAACCCTGATTAATTTACCTAAATAGTGTATGAAAAAGGCAAATCATTATGTAAATGATACTTGTACGTACAGAAGGAGAGGGTAAGTGATTTCTGACTATTTGTGACAAGTGGGAGGTAAGAGGGTTGAAAATGGCAAAGAACGTTGGATGCTAGAAGAGAAGAAAAGCTTAATGTGAATACTAGTCGACCAGAGGAGAATTATCCACGAAAAGTTTTTATCTTACTATCACGGCAATTAAACCCACACTTCACAGCACGCAAATGTGATTTGACGACAGCCATAAGCTCTCAGTCACTCACCAAGGAATCGAAAATTGTCAACTGTGTATGTATATTATCAAAATATGAAAATAGTAGACCAAAAACAAACATCATAAAAATGGTTTTCTTTGAGATAATGATTTTATTTTCTGTATTTTGAAAATAAATGGATAATATTTGCTATTCATTTTTTTGTATTTGTTGCATTTTAACTCCTAGAGAATTCAGATTTTCCTAAACCATGTAAGATATTGCGTTAAAGGTTGACCCTAAGGATGCCGAAAAACTTTGCAGAAGAAGGATCACTTAAATAAAGCTTTAAAAAAATGTTTATTGTGCCAGCACTGCCAAACTACGTGTATCAACCATTCAACTGAGCGTTATTTCAAAAAAAAATATCTTCTAGGGCTGAGGAACAAATTGTAGTTATTCGGATTAATTTTTAAAGGAAAATTCTGGAAAGAGAAATTATTTTGCCGACTAACAACCACAGTTCGCCAGATAGTGCTGCCAGAAACATTGATTCCTTGCATATGATTTCAAAAATCAATCTTCGAAGCGTTGTTATATTGCCAGCAATGCTTATTCTTCAGCCAACTCTTTCGGCATCTTTCAGACTATATGGTAAAGTATTGAGTCAGATGATTGAATTAACGATAACATAAAGCCTCTAGGAGCAAAAATGCAAAAAAAAAATCCATACTAATCTTCATATAAATTTCAATCGCGATGCGGAAAGCGGGGGAGCAACCAATCGAGCTGTGTATGTGTGTATGTGTCAATGCGAATGTGTGTGTATGTTCGGAAATTAGTAAAAATATTCGATCTTCACAGTGAAAACAGGACTTTTCATTTAAAAAATCCTGTATCTCAAGATCGGAACATAGTACCTCGGGGTTTCAAGCGTTTCCAATGTAAAAATGGCCAAAGAACACGTTGGTGAGGTCATTTTTTAAATCAAAATATACTCATTGGGTAAAACATGCATTTTTCGAGAAAAAACTTAAAAATTGTTCATTTGGCAACACTGCACATCAAAAGAATATTTATATAAATTCCTTGAAAAATCTTCTTTCGAATGGTTACCTTAGATTGATTATAGGCCTCACAGTTCCAGAGATATTAACAAATCAAAATGATGGGTTTCATACATTTGTCCGAAAAGGGGGGTGGTCGTATTAATCGTGGGGAGGTCCAATCACTACAAAATTTTGGATTTTGGGGTATAACCCATGCATAAACAATTGGTCAAAATTTCATTTAATTCTAAGAAAGTCGATTGCACGTTTGCATTTTTCTCGGTCACTTCATATGGAATGACCCATATACAATTCTGTGATCTTTTTACACAGATATTGTATTTAAATAATACAAATCTGTCAGATTTCAAAACAACAATTGTATTAAAATCTTCCGAAATTGTATATGCCAAAATATTATAAGCTATATCTCTTAAAATCTATAAACGAATGTAATTAATTCCTGTCTATTAATCAACATGACCAAACAGATATATTGCTACCACACAGCTCAATGCGGATTTAGCGAAGCTTATCATTTTTATTTTCTCTATTTTGTTCTATCCAGTTCTTTTATCTTTAAAATCAGCGGATCTCAACATTTTTCTTGAGAGATACCCCTTCAAACTTTCGCATTAATTGCGGAAGTAGGCTTCCAAGCCATTTGAAAGTATAATTCAAAGCCTCTTGCAAGGAGCTTCTTAATCTCTTGAAAGAAGGCCTCCGCACCTCTTGATAAGAGGCTTCTGAGCATCTTGTAGAGAGACTTTCGAGCCACTTAGAATGTTAAAATAAGGCTTCTTTAGCATCTTGAAAGGCCGCTTCTGAACTCTTTTTTGTCTATATTAGCGAGACTTTCAGATATGGGAATGGCCTAGTGGCGTGCTTCTGAACCTCTTCAACGAAGAATTCCGGGTTTGTTGAAGGGAGGCTTCCTAGCCTCTTGAAAGGAGGCTTCCGAAAAGGAAGCTGCTAATCCTCTTGCAACGAAGCAACAGAGCTTTTCTTAAAAAGCCTTTATGCCTCTCAAACGAAGGCTTCCGAACCTTAAGATTTCAGTTCAAAAGCATATTCCTAATATGTTAGTTACAGTTCGTAGCTGTTCAACATTTTGTTCAGATCAGGTAGATTGCATTGAAGATTTTCCAAACTTGCTCATTAGGGTGGCTCAGAAAACCCTTTTTCAAATTTTGTGATGGCCCGCCCTCTTATTCGGTTCTTTTTGATGCCCTGATGCTCTGGACAAAATTTCAGCCAAATCGGTCAACGTTTGGGCGGTGCTAAACTCGTTGGAAGTTTATATGGAAAAATGTATGCAGAAACATCCAAAAACAGTGATTTGCAGTTGGAAGGTACAATTTACGATCAAGATACTCATTCAGTTCTTGTAGAATTAAATACAGAATGTTATGCAGAAAACCGCGAGAAGATTAGTCAAATTCAAACACTTGCCATCTGGTTCGTGATTTGCCCAACTTAGTGAAAACAACAGATGTCGTTAGTTTTTGTACGACGATTAATTTAATGAGTGAATGTACAATGTCTTATGCCTGTTTGTCTGTGTACTTAGTATACGAGAAAGGCAATAAGAAAATTTCCCTTAAAAATACTGTTCGGGAGCTGCCTTACCCATTCCTAGGTAAATCACTGATAAAGTGTAAAAATTCTCCCAGCACCTTTTCCAGCATCTCTTAGAATGTGAAGAGTAAGGCTATTTAATTTTATTGACTGATAATGACGTCACTAGGACGATCATCTTGATTGGAAAAGTCAGTAGGCTCGACACTAGGACGATCATCTTAATTAGGAAAGTCAGCAGGCTCTTGGTAATCTATCTAGATAAAGATCGATGATGATCTACTAATTTACGGACCAATTAATGGTCCATATGGAAAAATACTCAGTTTTATTGCTTTTTTTATATTTCCTTATAGAAATCATATTTTTCCGCTATTTCGAGAATCAGTCACTGATCCCGGTTCTTTGGGTGGACCATTCTCAATGCTGGAACTTTCTATGTCTCTTCTTTCATCAAACAACTCTTCTCCGGGATGCGATAATATCAAATTCAATCTTCTTAAAAACCTCCCAGATATCGCTAAAAGACGATTACTTGACCTGTACAACTGTTTCATGGAGTACAACATTGTGCCCCCAGAATGGCGCCAGGTCAAAGTAATAGCTATTCAAAAGCCTGGGAAACCAGCGTCTAATCACAATTCATACCGACCGATCGCCTTGCTATCGTGCATGAGGAAATTATTGGAGAAAATGATCCTTTCAAGAATTGACCATTGGGTCGAGCAAAATGCATTACTGTCAAATACTCAATTCGGTTTTCGAAAAGGTAAAGGAACAAATGACTGTCTAGCGTTGCTCTCTTCAGATATACAGCTGGCCTATGCGCACAAGGAGCAACTGGCTTCAGTTTTCTTGGATATTAAGGGCGCTTTTGATTCTGTTTCCATAGAAGTACTGTCGGAAAATTTGCACAGTAGTGGATTACCCGTTATTTTGAATAATTTCTTGTACAATTTGTTGTCAGTAAAACATATGAACTTTACTCTCGGCACTCTGACAACTTCCAGAAATAGCTACATGGGCCTTCCCAAGGTTCATGTTTAAGTCCCTTGCTTTACAATTTCTATGTTAAAGATATTGACAATTGTTTGGAAGGACAATGCACGCTTAGACAACTTGCAGATGATGCCGTGATCTCCCTAAGAGGTTCATGTGCAAATGTCCTGCAAAGACCATTGCAAAATTCTCTAAATAACCTGACTGTTTGGACCAGACATTTAGGGATCGAGTTCTCTCCGCAAAAACTCAATTGGTAGTGTTTACTAAGAAGCGGTATCCTTCTCAACTGAAACTAAAGCTGTTGAAAGATGACATAAACCAATCTTTATCTTCTAAATACCTTGGGGTCTGGTTTGATTCCAAGTGTACCTGGAAAACCCATATTGATTATTTGTTAGAGAAATACCGAAAAAGGATCAATTTTCTCCGTTCTATCTCTGGAACTTGGTGGGGCGCTCACCCGGAAGACCCCATCAAACTATATAAAACGACTATTCCCTCGGTTTTAGAGTATGGCTCTTTCTGCTTCCTCTCAGCAGCTGATTGCCACCAGATCAAATTGGAACAAATTCAATATCGTTGTTTGCGTATTGCTCTTGGCTGTATGCATTCAACGCATAACATGAGCCTGGAGGTGCTTGCTGGAGTCATTCCTTTAAAGCACCGTTACTGGGAGCTCTCACTTAAAATACTGATCAAATGTGGAACAAGTAACACACTTGTATTAGAAAACTTCGATAATATGCTTGAACTGGCTCATCGTTCAAGATACCTGCGAGTCTATCTCAACTACATATCGACAGATCTCTGTCTTCCATGTTATAATCCACCTCGAGTTCTCTTCGTCAACGACAGTTCCTCAATTGAATACGATCTGTCCATGAAACATGCTATTCAAGGAATACCAAATCATCTTCGACAAATATCTATCCCTTCCATTTTTTCTGAAAAATATGAACATGTCAATTGCAATAACAGATATTTCACTGATGGTTCTCGCATTAACGGATCCACTGGCTTCGGTGTTTTCAACGTAAATTCAAACACCTTCTGAAAACTTCAAGAACCGTGTTCGGTTTATGTTACTGAGCTGGCAGCAATTAACTTCGCTTTGGGGATAATTTCCGATCAGCCCGTAGACCATTATTTCATCTTCTCGGACAGTCTAGTACTATCGAGGCGCTCCTGTCGATGAAACATGTTAAGCACGCATCTTACTTTCTTACAAACATAAGACAGCAGATGCCTGTTTTGGTCGAAAGATCATTCAAGATTACCTTTGTATGGGTCCCATCTCATTGCCTAATCTATGGCAATGAGAAGGCGGACTCGCTAGCAAAGGTGGGCTCACAGGAAGGTGAAGTTTATGATAGACAAATCTCGAATAACGAGTTTTTCCCATTAGTCCGTCAGAGTACTCTTCAAAATTAGCAAATGATTTGGTCACACAATGAACTTGGACGGTGGCTATTTTCCATAGTTCCTAAAGTTTCTGCGCGAGCGTGGTTCAGAGGTGAGGACTTAAGTCGAGGCTTCATTCGCACGATGTCGAGGCTTATGTCCAATCACTATTCACTAAACACACATCTCTACAGAATAAACCTGGTCGATAGCAACCTATGTAGGTGCGGAGCCGGTTACGATGACATCGATCACGTAGTTTGGTATTGCTCGGAAAATGACGCCTCCAGAGAGCAACTATTGGATACCCTTGTGGCCCGAGGTAAACAACCCTTCCGGGATATAAGAGGTGTTTTGGGAGATCGCGATGTGATATATATGCAGGCCATCTATGCCTTCCTTTGCTTGGCTGACATCAAAGTTTAATGCCTATATTCTTCTCTTTCTCAGTTTTTTGTCTTGTCCGATTCTGTTTCTCTGTACCATGTACCCCGAAGCTCTGGCCATCCGGAAGATGCTCCCTGACGAACCAAAATCGAGCACGACGCCACGCAAAATCAAGGGAAATTTTTATTCTAGTTAATTTGTTTTCATCTGTTCTGAACCTAATCGGCTGATAGACTTTTGTATAAAACGATATGTACGGCTCAAGCGAAAATGTCCCATTTTGTCATCTGACCTAGGTGCTCGAATGTTTAGTCTACGTCATTTCTTTTATCGACTAGAAGAGTTTTTGTCGGGAAAACTACTCTTTTGGCTGTTTTGTGTTCAGGCCGGCTTGCGCCTTGCGTACTTGCGTACTCGAGTAGCATAGTGTATGTTGGATAAGAATTCTAACCTCAAAATTAATTTAGCGTCCCAAAATTACTCTTTGGTGAAAGGTTTGACCATCATATTAGGTTTTGTCCGGCATTTGTATGGGGGCCCGCCACTGTGAGCTGAGCCATATTTTTGGCTAAATGACGCATTCGGCAGTATGGCACGTTTAATCAATAGAACTCTCGGCAACATAAGCTTTTTGGCCAAATGACCTGCTTAGCGAAAAGACTTTTTCGGCCATACGATCCATTCGACCAGAAATCATTCTCAGCCAATCTAATATGTCGAAATTGCAACGTATGAAAAGGTGAAAATAATTTTGGCATCACTTGAACTTTTAACTTGGAAGAAAAGACGGATAATGTCCAATCGATCGACACTTTAAAACTATGATAATTTTTGGTTTATTTCTGAAAATTTAAATGAGTTAGGGCAAAGTTCATCATCAAAATTTGGTAACATGAAGAAGAGGTGTGGGACGCAAAGATTAATCCTATTTTTATCAACAAATTTGTTTATTGAAGTTCAGTATAACACGACTCTTCCTCGCAAGGTAGAATTTATGTATGACAAAAAATAATAATAGGGTAGATGTTAGGGTGGCTCAAAAAACACTTTTTCGAAAAAATTTATGGGCCCTCTTATTCGGTTCCATTTGATACCCTGATACTCTGAACAAAATTTCAGCCATATGTGCCAACGTTTGGGTGGTGCTAAACTCGTTTATATGGAAAAATGTTTGCAGAGTCATCCAAAAACAGTGATTTGCAGTTGGACGGCACAGTTTACGATTAAGAACCATGATACTCAATCAGTTTTGTAGAAATAAATACAGAATGTTATGCTGAAAACCGCGAGCAGATTAGAGTTTATTAGGCAAAGATATTAGCATTTTACTGGAGTGTTGTAGGGGTGCATTTGTTTTGTTTTCAAAGGTAAAAGAAACGAAATTTTCACAAATACGCTTCAGAGAAATGCCAATAACTTTATCGGGTGAACTTTAATCTTCTCGTGGTTTGCAGCATAACATTCTGTATTAAATTCTTCAGGATATGAATGAGTATCAAAGTTCTTAATCGTAAGTTGTGCCGTCCAACTGCAGTTAACTGTTTTTGGATATTTCTGCATACATTTTTCCATATCAACTTCCAACGAGTTTAGAACCGCCCAAACATTGGCCGATTTGTCTGAAATTTTGTCCAGAGCATCAGGGCATCAAAAAGAACTGAATAAGAGGGCGGCCCATAAAAAAAAATTGAAAAAAGTTTTTCCCATACTAATTTGAGCCACCCTAGTAGATGTCCTATATTTCACCACTGTGCTATATTTCGCCACCTTGGTAAAACAAATAGATTTTTTAATAATAATTATTTAGTGCAATATTTTACTTCTTTATATTAAACAAACATACAGACTCAGTAAGCATCCATACGATAACTAAAAATGTTCTTAATATAAATCATTGATTTCTGATGAAAAATGCAACTGAAAATAGTAATCTTGATGCCAAGCCATTTTTTGTCCGATTGTAGAGCAGGACAAAAAAAGAAAATGGTGGAAAACAGATCAAGTCCTCAAAATCAGGACCAATATACGTACACAATCTTAACCTTCCGGGACTCGCTTCATCCTGGACCGATCACGCAGTCCCGCCGGTGTTGTGAACAAGAAGAGTGCTTTTTTCGATCCTATTGTATTTTTTACAACGGCGCGAGTCCCCGAAGGTTAAGCACTATTAATAAAATTCGATTGTCTAAGATGAGTTTAGAGCTTTCCATTTAAATCCACTAAGGTTTGTTATTTTTACAGTAACGTATTTCGACCTCAACTGTGAGACCGTCTTCAGTGTCCAGTCAAGTACGAGATACTGAAGACGGCGTTACAGTTGAGGTCGAAATACGTATCTGTAAAGATAACAAAACGTAGTGGAATTAAATGGAAAGTACTAAACTAGTCTTAGACAGTTGAAGACATTCCACAAAGAAAGCATAAATAACTTTTCTGAATAAAATTCGATTAGGGTAAACAACTTGATTTGGACCATTACTGGACCATTGCCCCCATTACTTCAGGAAAATAATATTCTTCAGTATCTGTTTCACTGGTTTCCCTTGCGAAAATAGCGATATTTAAATGAAACTTCGAAGAAATTAGTTTGTTAAAAAAGACGAGCGTTACAATGCGTTACGCTTATAAGAACGCACACAATAATGATTAATTATTTAATGACATAATAATGACATTATCATTTCAAATCTAAAGTAGCCGAACATACATTTAACGAAGATCATCAATTAACCAAAGACAACATATCACTTCTCAGACAAATACAAAATCCTTGGAAACTTGACGTAGCGGAAAGCTTAGAAATTTACAAACAAAAACAAATAAACTTACTTAACAAAGATCAAGGAAACGGATATACCTGGCTGTTTAGATTACTACCCACGGGACGACGATTTTTACCTACAGTTCTACCTACACACCATATTTAAAGTTAATGAGCAATGTTTTTCTTCAGTCGATAACAAACACTGAAGAAGTTTCCAAGTAGGAAACGAAATACGTATCTGCTTGTCGATACATACAAGTTAATAGTGGAAGTAAATGGAAGAATAATAGTCTTTTAACCTTGCACACAATAAGTTTTTGTCGAAATTGTGAATTTAAAAGGCAGGAATCTTCTCATTGATGCATGCCAATCGAAAGATAAGACTTTTCCCGTAACTCTGGGTAGACACCTTTACGTGGTGTGCTACGGGGTAAGATCTACCACGGTCACATTGCCAGCTATAGGCAAATCCTGACCCAACGAATACCTTCCCAATATCCAACTCCGTGGTTAGAGGTGTGCGCCGCCGCCGACAGTTTTTGGCACGCCGCCGCCATTTTTGCATCGGCGCGCCGCTATTTCAAATTTGTCACGCCGGTAGACAATAATTTTCCTCGCCGATTAAAAAATAAAGAAGTCTGCAGGATGTTCCGTGGAAATTTTGATAATTTATTGGAATTTTCGAAGATTTTTCCGAATTGGCGTAACTAGCCCCGATGCCCATGGGGGACTATAGATATTTCTCTAGTTTGAGTTTCTTTTCAAAACTTCTCGAACATTTTACCAGCGGGCTTAGTAGTCATATGGCTACTGCTTCTGCCTCATACGCAGGAGGTCGTGGGTTCAATCCCAGGTCCGTTCCATTCTCCTACTTTGTATCTTTCTCTATATTTCTCATGCTCTAGCAATCGCTAGAACTGGAAATAGACTTCCATACCGTTTCCATTACTATTCCTATACCTTCAACTTGAGTATTCTAACAGTATTCTAGAATCTGCTAGAATTGGAAATGAACTTATAGAGCTCGTTTCCTACATCCAATTAGAAATTCCATCAGTTGCCTTCTCCTATCTATCACATTGGCAGTTAACCAAGTTAACCAAGACGGACCTCTGCCTCACGAACCTAACCCAAAAATTCCAACAAATTCCGCATGAACTCGTGGCAAGTGCATAGGTATATTCGGCTTGCAGTGGGCGAGTGATTGCATCATCATTTCCTCCCCCTTCCCTACATTGACTTGCATTCTGACGTGGCAGGCGCCAGTATGACCTAACAAATGAGATCACCAGTACTTGTATGTACATTGAAGATGTGTGCTAGTCCCAAGCAAACATCTGTTGGTTCCCTGTGCAAGAACAGCTGATCTGGTCATAATGGAGTAGCAACTACGAGCAGTCAATCAAGCTCAAGCTCAAAACTTCTCGAGCATTTTACCACCTTATTAAGCTACATTAGTGGTAATGTGATAAAGACGATCCAATCACCCAAGGGAATTGCGGATGAATCACACTCATCCATATTCTTTTTTCTCAAGCATGTGCTTTATGCTGTGGTCCATAGTATCGAAATATGTTTGTTTACTAGCCGATGAATGATTGCTACAACGACTCAAATTGATGGCGTATGGCCATGCATCATTTAGAGATTCCGGATGGAATCCTCCAGGAATTCCGAAGAGAATATTCCTGGAGCTCCAACGGGAATGTTCCAGAGATTCCGTCAGAAATCCTCCAGGAATCCCAACGTGAATGTTCAGGGATTTCGTAGGCAGGGATGTGAAAGCAAATCGTCGAAGGATACCGAAGCAAATTGTCGAGGGACTCTGTATCAATCCTCCAGAGATTTCGTAAAGAATTCTCCGGCGATTCCAAAATGAATCATTCAGGTATATTTAGGCCAATCGTTGAATAATAAAAAGCAAATCGTCGAATGATTCCAAAGAAATTCATGGAGGGATTCCAAAGTAAATCGTCGAGCGAGCCCAAAATTAATCTTCTAAGAATTTCGAAGCCAACCGTCGATGTATTCTGAAGCAATTCATCGAGAGATTCCGAAGAAAATCGTCAGAGGGATTCCGATCCCAGAGGGATTCCGAGGCAAAACGTCGAGAGACTTCGAAATAAATATTCAAGAAAATCGTCGTTTCAGAATACAAACAATTCGTCAATGATTTCCGAAGCGAATCTTCTAACGATTTCGAAACAAATCTTCGAACGACTTCAGAGAAATTCCAAAGCAAATTAACGAGAAATTCTGAAGCAAATGCTCCATGGATTATGAAGAGTATTCCCTACAGATTCCCAAGGGTATTCCTCAACGATACCGAATGGATCCTGTGTGAATTCTTCTAGATTCCGGTTGGAATATTTCGATTATTCTGAAAGGAATTATTTAGAGATTCCAATGAGAATTCTTCTCAGATGCTGATGGGATCTGTGGGAATTATCATGCAAGCGGAAGTCTGATGGAAAACTGTCACTCCACTCCGTGATGGTTGACCACATGTCTTTGACTGCTGGCAAAGTATCACGTTTGCTTTGATTGATATTTTGGTGGCCCTCAGTTGTTGTTCATATCAAGCATACTTTGATGTTTTAAAATCAATTAGATATTGCCTTTTCATAATTAACAACAGGTGTAATTCCACTGCCACACAGGAGTCTTTCTCAGAAATGAAAGAAAAGCTCATTTGTCTTCCACTCATTTCATTACATGATAGGCTGAATATGGGAGATAACTCTTTTGTCTTCAAACTTTTTCGGTAATTCATTACGCTATATGTTGAAAATTTATATCACTGCTAACTAACTTTTCAAATCCTAGAGGGCTAATTTTTTTCTAGGAAGGGCAAAGCTCCCTATTGCCATTTGGCAATTTGTTTATTTGACAAGTGTCGTTCGGTTGAATTGATCATTTAGCTAAAAAAAAGTCGTTTAGCTGAATAGGTAATTTGGTAGAAAATGCTGTTTTTCTCAAATTATTTGTTTTGCGGGCCAAATGCCTCTTTTTTCCAAACGACCATTTTTACCAAACGGCATTTTCGGCCAAGTGTCTAGTCGATCAAAAGACTCTTTTGGTCAAACCACCATTTAAGCCAAATAACATTTTCAGCCAAATAAACGACTTTTTCGGTTAAATTACCAATTCGGTCTAATGAGCCTTTCGGCTGTTTTTCGCTTCCCGCCAAATGTTATTTTCGGTCAAACCATTTTCACCTAATACCGTTTCGGGTAAACGACTAATTCGGCCTAATGGAATTTAGCAAGATGACTTTTGGCCTGACCTGTTATTCTCGATATTCGACCAAACGACAGGTAGGGCCATTTGGCCGATAGACAAAAGGACGAAAGGTATTTGGCCGAACAAACCATTAAGCCAAAACCCATCTGATCGACAATTTAATTTAGCTGATATGGCCATTTGGCCGCAAAAGTCGTTTTATCAAAAAGATGTTTGGCCGCAATGGTCGTTTGCCAGAGAGGCCATTTGGCCGAAAATGTTATTTGGCCAAACAAGGGGATATTTTTGACCATATTACCCGTCCAGTAATCAACATTTGGCCGTTGGATCAAATGACATTTTCGGCCAAATGGCCCTTTCTGTCAAACAACCATTACGGTCGAACGACATTTTCGGCTTTATAACCTATTCGGCCAAACGTTCATTTCAACCAAACGACGTGTTAGAGAAAAATGCCAATGAAAAATGACCAATTCGGCGTTATGTCGCTTTGGTCAAATGCGATTTTTCTGTTTTCCATTGTATAACCGTTTTGCCCAAACTTTCATTTCGGTTAAATACAATTCGGCTTGACAATTTTCAACTTAACGTATTATCCGGCCAAACGGCTTTTGCCCAATGATTTTCGGACAAACGACGCTTCCGCTTTTTAAAAAAAATCCCATTGAATTTCCTAAGACTTTTTTCATGGATTCAAAGAATTCCCTGTAGAAATACAAAGAAAAACCCTTCAAAAAACTGATTTTTATTGTTGAATTACCGAATGGTTTCCCGTATATTTTTTTTTAATCTCTTAAAGTTCTGAATAATTTTGATTAAAATTTCACCGTGGAAAATTTAAACAATCCATGCAAATTCCAATGAATTTCCTATGAAAATTTCGAAAAATTTGCCGTTGAAATTCAATTTTTATGTTGATGTCCTCATTTTGGGCAATCTCCTGCGGAAAATTTGAATAATTTTATGTGCAAATTTCGAATAATACTCAACATAATCTTTCCGTGGATTTTCCGAACATTTTCCTGTAGAAACTTGAAACAAGAAGAAATTCTTCAGAAAAATATATTAAGCTCGTTTAGTGGAATGTATTAAACCGTCTAAGACGAATTAAGTACTATCCATTTTAATTCCACCAGTTAATTTTCGTTATCTTTGCAGATACGTATTTCGACCACAACTGTGTGGTCGTCTTCAGTGTCTTGTACTTGACTCGACTTGAAGAAAACAATCGCAAATTCTTAAGTACTTCCTTGCAAATTCCAAAGAATTCTCAAAACATCAAAGTAGTTGCCATGGAAAATCTGAAAATAATTTACAAATGAATGTTTTGGAGAAGCTCAGAGTATTTTTGGGAGAAGCTCACCAAATTTTTCCGTCTAAATTCAAAAGAATCTTCCGTTGAAGTCTTGAAAACATCCTGAAAAAATGCAGAAAAAAATCTTCAAGAAATGATCGTAAAAAATCTCCACGCCGATTCACGCCGCCGCCGCCGCCAATTTTCGGACCGGCGCACACCTCTATCCGTGGTACTTATGAGGGTGTCGCTGAGTGGGGAGCCTCTCTTTAAGTACACATCAACATTTTCTTTCCCTCCCCTACTTGTGGTACAGATCGGTGTAGTACACGCTTTTGTAATTTTTGTATTAGATTAAAATCAAGGACTACACCTACCTTGATTTCTGATGGCAATCTGGACAGTAATTTCAAAAGAAACAAGAATTTTACACCACTTTTATTTTTTCATCAATTTGGAATTTGAATATTTTCTTATTTTGTATATTTATTTCCTCACGTTTATCTTCAATATATATGATATGACATTACTCGTTGTCAGATATTCGATCAGTTTTATCAATAACAGTTTCGCTTGTCAATGAAAATTTCTCTCGTGTTTACCGAGTTCCGCGTCTTTTGGTGTGTTCTCTGCTGCGTTCCGTTAGTCACTTGGCTTGATCTAACCTGAAGCTGGTCTATCCTCTCAACCAGTAATAACATCATCCAGTCCCGCATCGCCATATTCATCTGTTGCAAAGTTAGACTCTTCTAAAATCTTATCCAATGCATTAGCAGCAGCACCTTTCGCACTAGGCTCAGTCGCATCTTCTTCACCCATTTGCAGTATTTGCGAAAGCGCATCTAACACTCATTCTAATAGCAGACGATAAAGAAATTTGGATTCGGATGCTTCGACATATTCGGCTATGTAAAATGCGAAAATGGAGGTAAATGTTCAATAGGACAATCTGTTGCGATTCGACCGATCAACTATGTCAAGCTTTTTGACTTAAGAAGTGCTTGGTAAGGCTTGTTCGCGACAAAATCTGGACACTCCAAAACATGTATAACTTTTGAAATACCTCATTAACGAGTGAAATATCTCGTAGAGTAAAGAACGTATGTCTGTACTATCAGAAAATATTTTATTTATTAGTATTACAAGTACCTAATGGATCGTGGTGTCGAAGAAAGAGCAGGTTCGAAAATCAATTGTGTGCAGCCGCCATTAAGGTCTAGTTCTTTCGATTCGAAATCTTGCTAAAAAGCTATTGTTTTCATGTAAGCGCTGCTCATAGAGTCTTGAAATAGTTTGATGCTTCTTTGACACCAATGAAGATGCCAAGGAGTTGAACAAGAACGGATTTAGGGAACCACCAGTAGGATGGGAAGGTGAAACAAAGACTACAGAGGAGAACAAATCTGTCGACACGAACTGTTTCTTGGGAAATTAAAATGTCACCAATTTTAATGCATATATCAAAGCATAGACAGAGAATGAAGTAATTTGAAGTGAAAACTGCGCCGATTAAACAGACTATATCCTTTTTATAATTCTCAATATTGTTTCCAAATTTTGGAGCGAACAAGCCTTAGCTGCAAGCTACCTAGTATCTTGAAAATTCACTTGACTTAAGAACTTCCAGTGAATTTGTGAAATAATTGTTCGTTAATTACGACGCAGTCTACAGGGGCTCGCTGCGCATCTCATCTTCACATGACTGTCAGATCACCATCAAGTGTTACAGCTTTTAATGGGGAAGGAAGAGTCCATAATAATCTACGCTGGTAAGTTTTTTTTATATATATTTAAAAGAGTTTACTTTTCATCTCTAATTTTCTTTCAGATTCGATCAACATATACGAATTTCCTTAGGGATTCTTAACGACATATTTTGGAGTCTCCGATCGGAATTGAGAAAACCCTTCGAGGATTCGAATGAAATCCATTGTGTATTTCAAGATGAATTATTTAAGGATTCCAAGCAAAATCCTTTTTTTATTTTGTTTGAAATGGTAAAATGAATATTCCGTAAAATTCGTATGACATCAAATATAAATTCTTTTTTGCTCTATCTGTAAGTCAGTAAAAGATGACGTTTTTGCCATTCTCGTACACTAATTTCTCTTTGAAAAGATTGTTAGTGGTTGTTGTATCGCCCTCCTCACCCTAGCGGTAAGATGCGCTGCTATAAGGCAAGACCATGCTTAGGGTGGCTGGGTTCGATTCCCGATGCCGATCTAAGCAATTTTCGGTTTGGAAATTGTCTTGACTTCCCTGGGGATAAAAGTATCATCGTGTTAGCCTCATGATATACGAATGCAAAAATGGTAACTTGGCTTAGAAACCTCGCAGTTGATAACTGTGGAAGTGCTGAATGAACACTAAGCTGCGAGGCGGCAATGTCCCAGTGGGGGATGTAATTCCAATAAGAAGAAGAAGAAGGTTGTTGAATCGCTTTCCTGTTAGCCCTTTATGGAATGTACACACGGTCAAGCAGTTTGACCAACATTGACTCCACCTCTCGTTTATTCAAACATCCATCAAGTTTTACCAACAGCGGCACGAACAATCAATTTATTCGACCAACAATATCACACACGAACGACCGAAGCACCAACTCGAGCACCAACCATCAAAAAATATATGGGGGTTTGTGCAACTTCACTATAAATGCTCAAACATGTTCGGCGAACCTTGACTCCACCCCCGACAACTCAAACCAAAATCAAACCGTTTTAATTTTTTCCAACAGAGCCGCCAACTGTCAAATGGTTGATCGAACAACTTCACACACGTTCAAACAAAGCAGCAACCGAAGCGTTTTCTTGGGGGCGGAGTCAATGTTCGTCAAACTGCTTGACTGGTGTGTACGTTGCATTACAGCAATTTCTCAATGCCAAAGTCTAAGGAAACGATGGCCATTAGATCCGTATGGGCGCTAATTGAACATTTTCGTTTCAGCGTGATTATCTGGGATCTAATAGGGCTAGAAAGTATTAACGAAAGAACATCGTACTCTGGTCCAAACGGAAGCGCCGATGAGGTGGCATGGCGATGGTGTGTAATGCGATGAGCAGGAAACAATATTCGATAAAAATCCAAAAAATGATTTAAATTTGAAAAAGTATATCTTATAATCTAATTAAATTAAAATAAGAAAGTACTAATTTGAAGAAAATTAAGAAAGAAAACTCAACTATAATCATTCATCCATATGCAACAAACGTACATCCTATACTGAAATAATTATTATCTTTCCTAGACCGGCCCGGGATATTCAACTCAGCCATCTTCTCCGTAGTCTTACTTTGTAGACGCGCATTCTACTGCTAGGCTAAGGAAGCTCTTCTCTATAAGGTTAGATAAAACAACCCTAAAGAAATATTAAATTTAATTAATTGATGGGGTGTGAGGAAACCAATTTTTAGTTGAAATGGTTTAACTAATAACTTTCAATTAGTTGAACTAGATTCAAAGATGCTTGTATTCTGAGGAATTGTAAAGTATGGACAATAAAATAAATTCAATTAAATGCATATTTTACTGAGTAATTCATCGAATGCAAATAAGGAAAGTTCACAAATTACGTAACGTTGTTAAGGGAGGGAGGGGGTCAAACCAAGCGTTATCATCTATATAGAATGGGTTACGAGGGGGAGAGAGGAGGGTTAAAACCACACAAATATACACAGATAAAAATATGTTGTGATTTTAAATGTATTTTCATGCACATATTTGGAGCATGCAAATAAACGTAACATTCAATCGATCTCACTATTCTTTTAAATTGAAATAAATGTAAACGGTGCTTACTTGTAGAATTCAATCAAATTCAATATAATATCAAATGTTAATTCGTTTGATGGGATAAGCTGCAATTTTACACGTCGTTGAATTTTCAAAATTATTTGCTGTGTAGGGTATCTGTTCCATTATTAATAACATGCTCCTATATCAATAACATTCACTAAACAGGCAATTTAGGCTCAATTTGTGTCGTGTTTTGTGGTTTTCTGGCGTGCTCACTGCTGAAAAAATTTAAAAAAATAAGAAATAAAACAATTAGCGCACAATTTCTTTGTTTAAGAATGGTATTGATTTGGGTACATGGTATGAATTCAAGGAGCAGTTCCCCTACGTTACGCAATTTGTGAACGGTTCTCAAATCGCAAGTCAAATCGTCACCTAGTTTTGACAAGGTCGTCCGACCGCTGACCAGCAGGCTATCTTTGGCTATTCTTCGACACGGAGTCGAGCACGGAGTATCTACCGTCCCATGTCGTGTTTAGTTGATAGTCTTCTTGCTGCCCTGTTGGCCAAGAAAAGAATCCATCAATGTATTTGCGAGTTAGAAAGGATTGCTGGCAAGCCTAGCCATGATGTCTGATAGAGAAATAACTTGTCTGGGGAATGGCATCGTAAAAAAACAACGTGGGACAACTATGCTTGGTACGATTTGCGCATTCACATATCTTGCGGAGACGACACAGCGCGTCGACAGATCCTTTTTATTCTCAGCTTTTTATGTTTGCATTTCTGGGTGAGGATACCATCATCGAAGCTACAGCAAACTTGCTCAGACTCCAGACCGTATAGGAAACGGCAGATTGTCAATTCATTGATACGCAGAATGTCTGATCCGGACATAATACCGGCATACTTGGTGGCCTGACGCCACCAGAATATTTGGCTTGCCCTCGACCAAGTGCTTCATGTCGGCCTGGATAGCTGTTTCGTTGAACTTGGTAACGTTCAGATACTTGACATCGAAGGTGATGTTTGGTAGATTTATGGCGATCTGATCCATGGCGGCATCTATAATTTGTCGCTTCATACTGGTGAACGCCATGGAGGACGAGGTCGTGTGGCTCTGGTCATTGGCAATTTCAGCCCGAAACCACTATTTTTCGGAATAATAATCTTTTTCACTTTTCTGGCCGATCCATTTTTTCGATGCGGTCCAGTAATGTTAGTGATCCCTGGAGGTCAGAGACGGATTATCATCAGATTCACTATACGGTAAATGGATTTGGGAACTTACATTGAAAGAAACAGCGCCTGTAGTAATTCCTGTTGCTGTCGCATGTTGTCATGTTGCATGTTGTTGTTGAAAAACAGCTCGAATGTGATTGGCATGGCTGCTAGATTGCTTCTTACGATTCGAGCAAAAACCAGTAGCGATAAGGTGCGATGGGGCGCGATTTTGCGATTAATATCGCGATAAATAATATTAGTGCGATAATGAAAGCGATGGCTTTTCGACCAGAATTAAATAGGATTTCGCAGCGATTAAGTGTGCAATCGCAAAGTGACGCCCCCCTCGTTTTTATTTATATATTTTTCAAATATGTAATAATATTATCTCGTACTGCACTTCACTTCTTCTCAAAGGGCATTGAAAACACAAATTTTCACACAAGAGCAGCCAGGAATGTTTATCGGATGCAAAACAGTCTTCACTTTTTGAAATAAGTCACTTATTTGATGCAAAAACTTAATATAAACTGCTAGGTATTTTTGCCCGAAAAAAACTATCAAAAAAAAAAATGATCGCAGAGCGAATGTAAACACCGGCACCTGCAGCAGCAAACTAATAATTAGGGTGGTTCAAAAAATTGATTTTGCTCCGCCACGCTCTGTTGATGATGTTTTATATTTTTTGGTGACGTATGATGGTTTAGGGTGGTTTTAATCGGGGCTTACCGTGTACAGGTCGTTTCAGGTTTGTATGAGAGTTGGTATGGAGGAGGCTGAATTTTACATTACACTAATTGTGGCGCTTCTCCACTGGGCGCCGCTGGCTGGCGAGGGAGGGGAGACCATTTGTCTGGATGAAACACTCATAAGCTTTCACTCAACTGACAATGCATATTGAATGGTCGTTCCAACAGTTGGTAATCGATTTCAATCGAGTTTGCGAATCTTTAGTCATGATAATTAAACTTTTTAGAAGCTTAGAAACTTTTTTTAGGAGCATGGGGCGGATTCGAGTGGGCGTGGTGGAACTGGGTCGTTTTTTGAAACACCCTACTAATAATCTTTGTTTTCATGAATACAACACCCATACTACTACAGAATTACTAGAAAATAATTAGTTTTAACTTATAATTCTGAAATCTACAGAGTATTTAGAATGTTCTGCATTTTGCGGCAATTTGTGTGACAAACGTGAGTTTAGGGTGGCGAAATATAGTGCTTCTACACCACTATACGCCTGACCTTATGCCTGATAGATGCACGAAGTGGAATTACATTGCCTATGACTGTTTTTCAAAGCAAGTGTCTCTTAATGCTGATAAAACAATCTTTGGAAAACCATATCATCACGGTTGCATTCAAATCGCCTCTTAACTGTAGCAATGGATTGTTTACATGACTTGTTTCACTTTCGATTCAACCGTGGTTGACAGCGCGCAGATAATCTTCATTGTATTCTATCGCACCGTCTTCGTTGCTGCCATCGTCGTCACCGCGAAAACCATACAGCCAACTTTTCGGACCCCTTGAGCCAAGAGGGGAGGAGGCTCATCGTTGTAGGGTAAAATGTTTTCCATTGTCACTGTTTCCTCATTAGCACAACAAATTCTCCAATTCAATTCAGCACGCCCGCGCACTGTAACGTGGGAGGTCGTAATCAAATTTCACCGCAAGCCAAAAATGGAAAAGTGAAAATTAATTATAAAACTCCAAAGCGCCAGAAATTTCATTTTCATAAAGACAGATAAACGCATTTTTTTCTCATAACGATTTTATTTTTAAGGCAGTTGCGATCTCAAGGCGGGTACGATTTTGATTGAAACAAAAGCAAATTTATTTGCACATTTCCCTGAAAGATTTGGTAACAATGTTTAATTATATGATCAATTCTATCAGTTTATTATAATCAATAACTTGCAGAAAACTTAAATTTGTGTATAAATGACATCATTTTTATGCATATAAATACCAAACTGAAAAATCTTGATGGGTTTGAAATTTTCAAAATTCAAATGTTTATTATTTTCAATGTTCCTGAACCGTAATACCACATTGATATCAAAACATTCAATGGAATAATGTGGGCGAAGTGTAGCATCGGAGCATAGCGCTATGTAAAACCACGGGTACTGACATTTCCTTGCTGAACACAGCGACACCACAATTGTCATTTCCACGCACTTTCACTTAATCAAAAAAATTAATTGCATTCATTTTCGTACTCAACACCCTCTACGATGGCAAAGGCTGTTGCCGTTGTAGTAAGTTACCGCATCATTTTCTACAGTCTGCTGAAGGGACATTAATGCACACGATGATTTTCATCCGTACTGGACTGCGCTGGGCTGGCAATTTCGACGAAAACAAAGCAGATTTATTCAGGCATGATTAAATGGTAGAAGCTGCATGGTGCCTGGAGATATCATTTCGACTGATATGGCCTGCCTGATTTCATCAGCTTCAGTAATGCAGATAATTTGTTCATGAATAATGCCAAATTGTATGCGATTGCCTTGCAGAAGATTCGTCGTTGATTTTTGAAGATGGGCTTCCATTATATGTTGATTCACTGGAAGGAGAAACACATAAAATTTACGTCATAAGAAAGTTCGTGTGACGATCAAAAGTTGACCGATTTGGATAAAATTTTGTCCAGAGCATCAAGGCATCAAAAAGTATCAATTTTGACAAAATTTGATTTTCATGTACACGCTTGAGCAACCTCTACATGCAGGCCCTTCCAAAGCAACTGTGTATCGTTCAAACCACACTAGCCTAGTTCTGGTGTGCGGTGGGATTCTAAACAGACCCGAGCAGCACACATGTGGCATAGGAGTGTCTGCAACCTATAGATAACTGAATTTGGTTACATTTGAGTTGCAGCAACCAAATCAGTTCGACTTGTACTGCTAGGGCCTGACACGACTGATCGACATCGTGCGTCTGTTTACCGAGGAGGTGTAACTCCAACAGTGTCTGTCCTGTCATATGTCACCGACTGAACAAGAAGTGTTTTTCCAGGAAGTTACACCAAAGATGGCTGCCCCATTACGATAGAGAACCTTGGGCTAACAACCTACTAACTGTTCTCGAATCTTTTATATTGTACGAGAAAGTGACACAGATAGATTACGAACTGATTTAATGGCAACTACAAATCAATATATCTATTGTAAGTCTTACGACACTTACTATCGCCCTAAATGCTTTTGTTTTTCTACCTTCAACTTATATAACTTACTCACACGGTGCTTCTTTTGTTGCTTTTCTATCCCCATACCGTAGAGAGCATTTTGTGGTGTTTTAATGTCGTAACATCCCAAACGATGCCCATGCACAATAAACTTTAACGACTGTACCCTAACCACGTCTAATCAGTCCTCAAGTTCCTCTCGCATACTCGACTTTTTTTTTGTTTGCTCCGATCGATCAGCCAATAAACTCTTCTGGTAAAGTGATTCCTTCCTGCTTGCTATCTTCACGAATGATGAGTTTATGTTGGGCAATTCGTGTATCAAAAGTTTAACTCCATTTCGATTCAAGCGAGTTGGACGGAGGGTTTTTTACTCAACTGCTCAATCCGTCTAACCCGAGCTTAATATCGGCATATTGACCAGGTAATGTGTGTTCAAGTCCTACGTGTCATTGTTTCGTATGCATCTCTGCGTCGAGTGTCCGTCCAGTGGCACGCAGGCAAACCAAAGACCACTTGTGACACACTTACTGGGGTCTTTCGCGAAATTGGTGCCTCTGTCGGTCGTGTTCGCCGATTGCATATAAGTGTGTTCCACGTGCGCGCGTGACTGACGGAAGAGGCGAAGAAAAGGGGACGTATGGAGTTGCTGTTTCGACGGAAGGCGGAAATGTGAAGCGCTACCGAATTCGATAACCATTTCGAACAATCAGCAGTGGAATCTCATTGTTAACGCAGCTCATTAGGGGGAACCTACCTGACGGTGACATGTTGTTTATGAAATGATCGCCATTAAATAACCTTTAATGGCCATAAAAAGGTAGACAAAATCCGAGCATTGTCATTTGGCTGTTCATAATGGAATCCATGTTATACATTGGTACGCAAAATTGACGAACAAACTGGAGCAGCATCTGCATCGCAGTTCGTGCCCCACAGAAATTGAGTCATCTCGAGTGCATTCGGTTGATTCGACAAACGATGCCACCTATTAGTGAAAATTGGTGAAAACAAATTTCACTTCCGTGGGATCCATTCTTCGAAGCGAATGCATTACGAATAGTTGAAGGCATTGTTTTACAATGAAAAAACTTTTCCTGTTGGTCGCATCAGCGAAGCTGATCGAGGAAAATCGGGCTGCAACAAAATTCCAACCCAGGTGGAATTGGCATGTCACGCTTCGATTCTTGAATTGGATTTTTTCCGGTATGTGTCCGTGTTTATTGAAAGAAGGCTTAAGTGTTCTCTTGCCTGCGGAATCTTGTTCTACAGACTAGGAGGTCTTATAATAATTATTATCTTATTTCACAATATAGCTAAACTGTTACGAAAGTAACTTTTGTTATCGAAGTTCTACAAACCTTTCTTTTCGTAATATTTATGAGCAATATATCTTATTTTTTCCATCTCCCTAAGCATAGCTCATGGCGGCGAAGCCTCGATAAAGAAATAAAAGAAGTTGACCAAAATCTAACCTGGCAACAGGTTAAAGCGATAGCTGGACATAGCAC
Source organism: Armigeres subalbatus (assembly GCF_024139115.2). Taxonomy (NCBI): domain Eukaryota; kingdom Metazoa; phylum Arthropoda; class Insecta; order Diptera; family Culicidae; genus Armigeres; species Armigeres subalbatus. The sequence goes on along the minus strand of NC_085140.1, from coordinate 367,783,572 downwards.
AGGATGGAGATCTTCCAAGTCGGCCCTTTGCACTACCGGAGGTGTACAAGACCCATAACAGCAGAACTCCCTCGGCATTCTCAAGGACTCCACAAAAAAAATCTAGGCTGCTGGAAAGTGTTCTTTTTTTTTCGCTTAATGCAGAAAAGGAACCGACGACTTGAACTAAGGGAACTGTTCCTGGAAATCATCTCATGGCTCCGATATTCGTCTCTTTGTTTCTTTTTTATGTGATTTTTCAGCAGTGAGCGCGCATGTTGATGAAAACAAGCGACGAAATTGGTGCTGTATTTCTTTGTTTCGCGATGAGATGAATATATGTTCAGTGAGATGGAGATCAGAACAGTTCCCCTATATAGCTACCAAAGGCCTCCATGATCTCTGAAGAATAAGGGAAAACGATGAGTTAAACGTCTACGGTTCTTTAGGAAAATATTAAATCAGTTCAGTGCGAGATTTCTCTTGTTTCGGACAGCAGAACGATGGCGCGATCGGACGAGATATGGTGTTCGGCTTTGCGCGGCCGGTAATAAAATCAGTTCAGTGCGAGATTTCTCTTGTTTCGGACAGCAGAACGATGGCGCGATCGGACGAAATATTGTGTTCTGCTTTGCGCGGCCGGTAATAAAAATCAGTTCAGTGCGAGATTTCTCTTGTTTCGGACAGCAGAACGATGGCGCGATCGGACGAAATATTGTGTTCTGCTTTGCGCGGCCGGTAATAAAAATCAGTTCAGTGCGAGATTTCTCTTGTTTCCGGACAGCAGAACGATGGCGCGATCGGACGAAAATATTGTGTTCTGCATTGCGCGGCCGGTAATAAACATCAGTTCAGTACGTGATTTGACTTGTTTCGGACTGCAGAACGATGACGCGATCGGCCGAAATATTTGTTCTGCATTGCGCGGCCGGTAATGAAAAACAGTTCAGTGCTAGAGATGTCGTAAAATTCCGATTAATCGATTAGTAACTAATCGATTACTCTCGATCCTTGTCGATTATTGAATCGATTAATCGTTGGATAGTAATCGATTCAAAATTAATCGATTATCACAACGATGAATCGATCAATCGAGGTAATCAATCCAATTGCGACATCCTTATGATGTCGTAAAATCCTGATTAATCGATTAGTAACTAATCGATTACTCTCGATTCCTCTCGATTATTGAATCGATTAATCGTTTGGTAATAATCGATTCAAAATTAATCGATTATCACATCGATGAATCGATTTATCGAAGTAATCGATTAATTTGCGACATCTCTATTCAGTGTGTGATTTGACTTGTTTCGGACTGCAGAACGATGACGCGATCGGCCGAAATATTTGTTCTGCGTTGCGCGGCCGGTAATAAAAATCAGTTCAGTGCGAGATTTCTCTTGTTTCGGACAGCAGAACGATGGCGCGATCGGACGAAATATTGTGTTCTGCTTTGCGCGGCCGGTAATAAAAATCAGTTCAGTGCGAGATTTCTCTTGTTTCGGACAGCAGAACTATGGCGCGATCGGACGAAATATTGTGTTCTGCTTTGCGCGGCCGGTAATAAAAATCAGTTCAGTGCGAGATTTCTCTTGTTTCGGACAGCAGAACGATGGCGCGATCGGACGAAATATTGTGTTCTGCTTTGCGCGGCCGGTAATAACAATCAGTTCAGTGCGAGGTTTCTCTTGTTTCGAACAGCAGAACGATGGCACGATCGGACGAAATATTGTGTTCTGCTTTGCGCGGCCGATAATAAAAATCAGTTCAGTGCGAGATTTCTCTTGTTTCGAACAGCAGAACGATGGCGCGATCGGACGAAATATTGTGTTCTGCTTTGCGCGGCCGGTAATAAAAATCAATTCAGTGCGAGATTTCTCTTGTTTCGGACAGCAGAACGATGGCGCGATCGGACGAAATATTGTGTTCTGCTTTGCGCGGCCGGTAATAAAAATCAGTTCAGTGCGAGATTTCTCTTGTTTCGGACAGCAGAACGATGGCGCGATCGGACGAAATATTGTGTTCTGCTTTGCGCGGCCGGTAATAAAAATCAGTTCAGTGCGAGATTTCTCTTGTTTCGAACAGCAGAACGATGGCGCGATCGGACGAAATATTGTGTTCTGCTTTGCGCGGCCGTTACCGATATCAGTTCAGTGCGAGATTTCTCTTGTTTCGGACAGCAGAACGATGGCGCGATCGGACGAAATATTGTGTTCTGCTTTGCGCGGCCGGTAATAAAAATCAGTTCAGTGCGAGATTTCTCTTGTTTCGGACAGCAGAACGATGGCGCGATCGGACGAAATATTGTGTTCTGCTTTGCGCGGCCGGTAATAAAAATCAGTTCAGTGCGAGATTTCTCTTGCTTCGGACAGCAGAACGATGGCGCGATCGGACGAAATATTGTGTTCTGCATTGCGCGCCCGGTAGGCCGGTAGTTAGTTTGTACTACTTTTCGCGCCCGATTCATGGCTAGGTAAAATCACTGTGTATAAAGAATGACACGGTCGTATCGCTTATCAGAGTGAATCCAGATCCAACGATGCCTACCAATTAACTGATAATCCTTCATGTGGTTTTGTGGAGACGCAGAGGTAAACACGGTCTTCAAATAGCAAAAACCACCTACTAATATTCCTTCCTTCTTCCTAACTGACTACAAGGACGTGGCCGGCGCCGTTATTGATCATTTGAATTTTAGAGTCACTGAAACTTGCACACTGAGAATGCTTGAACAATCCCAGTCAATCATTCAGTTGATTCTTTGTGCAATTTCACTGATTCTGGTCAATCACGGAGTAGCAACCATAGATATGTGTAGTCAGTCAAAGCTAAGCTAAGCTAAGCTATGGTTCTTTAGGAAAATATTATTCAAGAATTCTACGAAAATGACCAGGAATGCCATTAATTTTTAAGTATGAGAATAAAGATTTTTTCTAGGAACTTCATCAGAGATGAAGTCAAGAAATTCTCCAAAAATTATAGTGCAAATTTCCCCAGAAGTTCTTCCGAATTTCCTTTAGGAACTCCAAAAGAGAATCCCTCGGAAGCATCTGGAATTTCTCCTTCTCCTTCTACTACTTCTTCCTTTTTGGAATTATATCCTCCACTTGCCACTCTCCCCCAAACAATTTTATTGCTTTTACTAATTTGCTTATGACATTCGAATTTTATGATTAACATGTAATGCTTAACAGACCCAACAACTTTTCCAAACAGATCATAGTTCTAAATACAAAATTGAACTGTTTGCTGCTGCGCCGCGCCGCCGCCGCCTGTAGTTTTACTCACGCCGCCGCTGCCGCCGAGTTTGGGTCGGTGCGCCGCCGATCATAATTTTACCACGCCAACGACTAATCGCAATAAAAAAATCAGTTAACTTGAGTCGAGTCGAGTGAAATAAGAGACACTGAAGTTGGTTTTACAGTTGAAGACGAAATACGTATTTATAAGCCAATACAACGCAACATGGTTCACAGAAAAAAATAATGAAAAGTAAGAAGCGCGTAAAACTAGATATGCGAAAATTTACACTATTCTACGCTGAATCGGCTCTCTTCCTAACAAGTTTGCATACAACTTGCAAGCAATGTTGACGATTCACGTTAAATATTGTATACATTTAGGCTATATCACGTTTGGAATTACGCTGATAATGGCGTTCCATTTATGTGCATGATTTTTAGCGAAAATTTCAGTGGATTTTTCTATCTGTGCACAGAAAAAAATAGTGAAAAGTAATCGACGCGTAAATAATAAACACGTGAAAAATTACACTATTCTGGGCGTACATGGATCTTTTACTACAAGTTCGCCCTAAATGTATGCAATTTACATAGCATTATGACACTTATTCGTATAAAAAGTCACATAATGCAATACAAATTGCATATATTCAGATGATAATATCGTTTAAATTTACGCTCTTTTTGGCATTCCCTTTATGTGCATTACTTTCGTATAAATTTCAACAACTTTTTCTATCTGTGTAGTAGATTTAATCTACCAAGTAGAATAATACAAAAACTGTTTAACTGGTCTTTGGAATTCGTCTAAGCCAAAGCCTCGTTCAGTCGGGCACCTAAATCTGTAGGTAGTGTTGTACTACACAGCAAATAATTTTGAAAATTCAACGACGTGTAAAATTGCAGCTGATCCCAACAAACGAATAAACATTCGATACTCAATTGAATGTGATTGAATTTTACAAGCAAGCACAGTTTTAATTCGTTTTGATTTGGAAGAACACTAATATCGATTGAATTTTGCGTTTATTTGCAAGCTCCAAATATGTGCATGAAATTATATTTAAAATCACAACATATTTTTATCTGTGTACACTCTGTGCAAAATTTCTGCTCCATCCAAACGATTTTACAATCTTAACAAAGTAAGAGCAACTAATAGAAGGCTATTTAAATTTTCTAAATGTCCATCGTTTAGATGGAGTGGAATCAAAGAGCAGATTTTTTTGCACAGAGTGTAAGACAAAACTGCCTGTAGGTGACTCGCAAATTATGTTTGTTGTGGTACATAAGCTTTTGTGAAGACTTGAATACATGCCCAAAGCGCCAAAACCACTTGGTATATTTCCTAGTATATTCCTCCAGATATTCCTTCGAAAAGTTTCAATAAAAACCTTAGAAAATTACTTTATGTATTCTTCCGGAAATGTCTTACGAAATTCCCCCGAATATTCCTTCAAAAACGCCATTACGGATTTCTTCACAAATTCCATTACGGATTTCTTAAGAAAATCCTTCACGAATTTTTTCTAGAAATTTCTTATGGAATGCATACAAAAAAATTGTTTCAGTAAATTCTACGAAAATGTTGTTTGGAATTCCTTAGGAGAATCGTTAAAGAATTGTTTCGGAATATTTCTTAAGAAAGTTCTCAAGAAATTCCATCTGGAGTTTCTTCAAAAACTGTTTAGCAACTTTTTAATTTTTTAAAGCAATTCCTCCTTATGAATTTCTTCGGCAATTATTCTATGAATTCCTTAAATAAATTCTTCCAAAAATTGTATAAGGGATTTCTTCCAAGTTTTCCTAAGAAATTTCTTCACAACTTCTTCCAAATTCTTTCAGTAATACCTTGGGGTTTTCTCAGTGTTTCGAAAATTCAATTAGCAACTCCACCGAAAACTATTTCATTATCTAATTAATTTTCAATGGATTTCATGGAAGAAATCTAAGAAGGAATCCCTGATGCTTTTCAAAAAAATCTGTGGTGAAACATCCAAATAAATTCTTGGTGATTATTGGAGGATTCAAGGAAATTTTTTGGAGGAGCTTCTAAATGATTTTGTGGAGAAGTTTTTGGAGAGTTTTGTGAAGGAATTTCTGTATTTCTGAAGGCATTTTTAAAAGAAAGCCTGAATGGATTTTCGAAAATAATTCCCGTTTGAACTACTTTAAGGGATTTTGAAGGTATTTCTGAACGACTTCCCAAAAGAATTCCTGAAGGAATTCCCATAGGAATCCATAAAGGAATTTATGAAGGAACTTCCGGAGGAATTCTCAAAGGAATTTATGAAGAAATTTCTGAGAGAATTTCAGAGGAAATGCCTACTTCATTTTCTGTAGTAATTCTTGGATTTCACCAGGATTTCCTTCTGATTTTTTTTTTGTAATTCTTCAAAAATTCCTATGGTGATTCGTCCAGGAATTCCCTCGGAAATTGCCTCAAGAAAATCTAGAAAAACTCCTCCGGAATCGAATTCTAGAAAGTCTTTCGGAAATTCTTTCAGCTATATTTTGGAATTTCTCTCAGGAATTAGTTCGGAAAAAGTTTTTTCAGAAATTTGTTTAAGAAAACCTTGGGAAAATCGTTAAGGTATTTCCCGAAAATTCCTTAAAGAATTCTTCTCAGAATTTCTTTGGAATTCCTTGAAAAGTTCTAGGACGAAATTTCCTAAACGTTAATTCCTGAAGGAATATCCGAATAAATCCCTGAAGGTTTTTTTTAAAGTAACTCCTGAAGGAACTTTTGTCAGTCTTGGATAACTCCGAAAATTCCTTTGGACATTCCGTCAAGACTTCGTTCAGAAATTCGGATGTACCTTCTGAAATCCTTCGCAAATTCTTTTTGAAATATCTACAGAGAATGTTTTAGGAGTTCCTTAGGAACTTGTTTCAGAATTCCAAAAAAATCTCTTAAATTTCCTTCAGAAATTTATTCACGGATTACCTCGGAATTTTTTTTTCCGATTTGGAATTTTGCTTTGGAATTTCTTTGAAAATTCATTTGTTATTCCTTCGGAAGATTTTTTTAGTAATTCCTCTAGGAGTTCCTAAGCAAGTTCCTTGACAATTTTTCCTGAAATTCCCAAAGGAATTCTTTCAAAACTACGTTAAGCAATTTATAGAGAATTTCTCCGGGCGATCCTTTGAAAATGCTGATGCATTTTGGAAATACTGTTAGGAATTTCTTCGAAAATGTCGGTGGGGATTTCCTCAAAATTTTCTTAAAAGGTTCCTACTACACTTTCCAACACTACTTCAGAAATTCTCTTGGAAAGTCCTTTAGAAAATTCTTTCGTTAAATATTTAATAAATTTCCGAATTAATTCTTGCAGGAATATTGTTTGTTTTACTAAAGGAATTTCCCAAAGAGAACTTACTTACTTACTTATGGATCCTGTACACCTCCGGTGGTGCAAAGGGCCGACTTGAAAGATCTCCATCCTGAGCGATGCCCGGCTATCGCTTTAACCTGTTGCCAGGTTAGATTTCAGTCGACTTCTTTTATTTCTTTATTGAGGCTTCGCCGCCATGAGCCTCTGGGTCTGCCTCTGCTGCGATGTCCCGCTGGGTTCCAGTCTAATGCTTGCTTACAGATTTCGTTTCCGCCCCTACGTAGAGTGTGGCTGACCCAGCCCCACTTCCGATCCCGAATTTCTGTTGTTATCGGCCTCTGGTGACAACGACGATGGAGCTCGTTGTTTGAGATCCAGTTGTGAGGCCACCAGGCCCGAATTATATACCGCAGGCATCTGTTAATGAACACCTGCAGCCGTTGAGTGTTCTCCACTGATACACACCATGTTTCGCTAGCGTATAACAGCACAGATTTCACGTTAGAGTTGAAAATTCGTAATTTGGTGCGTTCACTTATCTGCCTGTTTTTCCAGATATTTCTTAAACTCGCAAAGGCAGCCCTTGCTTTCTTGATCCGTGCGCCTATGTCGATCTTGGTACCGCCGTCTGACGCCATTTGGCTACCAAGATATTGGAAGCTTTCAACATTCTCCACTGGTTGCCCGGCTACTGTGAAACTGGAAGGAGTCACCGTGTTTACATCCAACGATTTGGTTTTGTTGACGTTGATGACTAAACCTGCCGAGGAGGAGCGATCGGCAAGGTCGTTGAGCTTGCTCTGCATATCAGAGCGCCGTTGCGCGAGTAGTGCAACGTCATCCGCCAATTCGAAATCGTTTAGGTGCTCCATGGTTATAGGCTGCCATAACAGCCCGCGGTTTGGTTCACGGTCAATCGCATCTACCAGAATCTCATCGATTACGATGAGGAACAGTAACGGTGATAGAATACATCCTTGCCTCACACCAGCTACGACCCGGATAGGGTCGGACAGGACCCCATTGTGCAGCACTCTACACGAAAAGGCCTCGTACTGTGTTTCGATGAGGCCGATGATTTTCTCAGGAACCCCCTTGCGTCTCAGGGCGCCCCACATATTCTCGTGATTGAGACGGTCGAAAGCTTTTTCGTAGTCAATGAATACCAAGTAAAGGGTTTCTTGGAATTCGTTGACCTGCTCCAAAATGATGCGGAGCGTGACAATATGGTCCACACAGGATCTTCCGGCACGGAATCCGGCTTGCTGCCGCCGGAGAGTCGCATCGATCTTCTCCTGAATCCGGGCTAGGATAATTTTGCACAGAACTTTGAGAACGGTACACAGCAACATAATGCCTCGCCAGTTATCGCATACAGTCAGGTCACCCTTTTGGGCACCTTCACTAAGATACCTTGCATCCAGTCGACCGGGAAAGTTGCGGTGTCCCAGATATTACGAAATAAACGATGCAGTAGTTGAGCGGATGTCATGGGGTCAGCTTTGAGCATCTCGGCTGATATGCGGTCGACCCCTGGGGCTTTATTCGATTTCATGCTTTGGATGGCTGTTTGAATCTCTAGCAGTGATGGAGCTTCGGTATTGACGCGTGTAATACGTCGGATCCTAGGCAGGTCATGCCGAGGTGGTGATGGCCTGGCTGGCACTTGAAAAAGTTGTTCGAAGTGCTCGAACCAGCGTTTCAGCTGGTCAGTTGGGTCGGTCAATAACTGATCATTCGTGTCTTTCACAGGCATCGTTGCATTCATCTTCGCCCGCTTAAGCGTCGTGAGATATCGTAGAGGAGGCGAATGTCCCCGGTTGCGGCGGCTCTCTCTCCTTCGTCGGCCAGAGAGTCTGCCCACGCTCGCTTGTCCCGTCGACATGAGCGTTTTACTTCCTTCTCAAGAGCCGCGTATCGTTGACGGGCTAAGACTTTGGCTCCTCTGGTTTTCGATCGCTCTATCGCGGCTTTGGCTTCTCTTCGCTCCTCTATCTTTCTCCAGGTCTCATCGGTGATCCATTGTTTTCTCTGGGTGCGTAGTTCGCCCAGATTGTTCTCGCTGGTGGTGATGAAGGCATTCTTGATGGCGGTCCATTGGTCTTCCACGCTGCCACCTTCCGGAATATCTGCAGCACGCGTCTCCAGTTCTTCAACGAAGGACCGTTTCACCGTGGCATCTTCCAGTCGGCGTGTGTTGAATCGTCGTCCAACTCTTTCCTCTTGCCGACGAATCCGCGCAATGCGCAGGCGTATTTCGCCGATGAGGAGGTGATGATCAGACGCGATATCGGCACTACGTTTATTCCGTACATCAAGAAGGCTCCGTTTCCATTTTCGGCTGATGCAGATGTGGTCGATTTGATTTTCTGTAAAGCCGTCACGGGAGACCCACGTGACCTTGTGAACCGGTCGATGAGGAAGAGCGATCCCCCGATCACCATGTCGTTATTACCACAAAATTCTGCGAACAGCTCTCCGTTTTCGCTCATTTCTCCGAGACCATGGCGTCCCATAATGCGCTCATGGTTCGAGTTGTCGGATCCGATCTTCGCATTGAAGTCGCCCAAACAGATCTTGATATCACCCTTCGGAATTCTATCTACGACGGCATTGAGTTGACTGTAGAAGTTCTCTTTGTCTTGCAGATCGGCAGCATCGGCACCCAAAGAGCACCCAAAGAGAACCTGAACGGATTATTTTTTCTAAAATCAAAAAATTCTGCAGAAATTGTCACAGTTTTATACGAAGAAATTCCTAATAAAATTTCCTGAGAAATGCCTGTAGGACTTAAAAAAAATCAAAGTTTCCTCCAGAAATTCTTTCAGAAACTCCACCAAGAAATTTGTTGACATATTTAACCAAATTTTAGGAAAAATATTAGATTTTTTTTTAAATTTAGATGTTCTGAGATTAAAACGGCTGTAGTACATCAAAATCCTGAATTGGGAACAACTTTTGAAAAAAAAAACTAATAACAAATTATCTAGTTCTATTACACCGAAATCTAATTCATAACACCTAGGGGTCACGAAAAAGTGAAGTAGGATATCAAAATCAAAGAATAACAGAATAGTGGTAATTTAAATTGTCACGGTAATTGATTAGTATAGCCGACAATTGACTATTTTAAATGTGCTGTTTGATGATCGGCAAACACAGAATATTGCAATTTTAATCCACTGAAGTTGGGTTTTATACGGGTGATTCCTACCTACCTGTGAATCAAAACCGCGTTAATCCAAAAATCCAAAAAGCGAAACGACTGGTATGATGGCGAATGTGAGCAGTTAGTGGAAGAGAAGAATGCAGCATGGACGAGATTGCTACAACACCGCACGAGGGTGAACGAGGCACGATATAAACGGGCGCGGAACAGACAAAACTCGATTTTCCGGAGGGAAAAGCGCCAGCAGGAAGATCGAGACCGTGAAGAACGGCAATCACATTGCTGAACGCTACATACAAGGTACTCTCCCAAATTGTATGCCGTCGACTAGCACCAATTGCAAGGGAGTTCGTGGGACAGTACCAGGGGCCTGTAGCATAATCGAAACTTTACTAATAATATTAGTAGAGTAGCTTGTAACTTGTATTTTTCTGTTGCATAATGAATCTACAAGTATGAATTTACAATACTAATATTACAAGTAAACCGCACTAATAATATTAGTGGAATTTACAAGTAACTGTTGCATAAAGAAAATACAAGTAGAAATTATTAGCGTTGGTTTGTAGGTTCTTTTACAAGTATGAATGGCGCTGTAATTTAATTTACAAGTAGCTTTTATTTTATTATTTTAGCTGTGCAAAGCAATTATGCATCGTTTAATTGTTTTTAACGACTTAACAGAGAAAGAAACTATTATTCTAGTTGCTTCAAATTACCATATAATGAAATACTGTGCACTAAGAATAAATTTCTCGTTCCGATATAACACTGAGAATTATGAAAATTTTCAAATGACTTTAAATATAGTAGAAGTACTTTAAATGCTGACATCAAGTATTCAAATGGAAGAGCGCTAAAGATCATTAAATTATACAGTTCACAGAAACCCAAAACTACTCAAAAGTGGGTTGTTTAGCTCAAATCCGTACTTTGGACCAATATCCCAATTTTGAGTGAAATGAGTTTCGTAACACTTAGGGCCGATTTCTTCACCTCCGCTTAAGCCCGGTTCAATCGTATGGGTAAGCATCGCTTAAGAGTTAAGCGGAGGTGGAGAAATTGGCCCTTAGTAGTTAATCCACTTAAAACATATTAACCAAAGCTGAGTTTAGTTTACCCAAAGTTGACTTTATCCATCTCAAATTTGAGAATATATTAATTTACTGAAGTTTGTATTATTATATTATTGTATTTATTATACTAAACAATCTCGTTTAAGATCATACATATTGCTTTATGTTTGACAACAATCATGGGAAAGAAAAGAAAAACGGAAAAACTACCTAAATTCTAAGTAGAATTTATTAAGATATTTTCATCAGTTAGTATTTTGAACTAAGAAAGAAATCGTCCAAATTTCATAATCAAATTAGAAGCAAAACCTAAACCCGCACAAGTCTCACAATACACGTAAATTAAACCCTCTTCAAAACCCCACAACAAACAAGTCTAGCGGGATTCGATTTGTCATGGAGCATACGTTCGCGTACCTTACAAATCGCCTTAATTAAAACTTAAGTCAATCCCAAAGACCACATAAAAACGACTCCAGTGTGCATTACATTGGCTTGGTTGAAAATGCCAATACCACGAAGCCGGCTTAAACCGCGGAATAAATAAATTTACAGAGAGTTTTCCGTACATACCTATCGCAGTCAAAATAGGGTTGCTGCTCCTGGACTTCATCTCATAGCTCCGATATTGGTCTCACGAAAAACAAAGCAATGAAAAGGTATTTGATTTGTTTCTTATTGTTGTGATTTTTTCAGCTGTGAGCACGCATGTTAGCAAAAAGAAGCGACGAAATTGTTTCCGTATTTCATTGTTTCGCGATAAGATGAATATATGTACAGTGAGATGGAAAACGGAACAGTTCCCTATATATTCTATCTGCAAATTTGCAAACAAACGTAAACAACCCGTTTACCTCCGCATTGACAGTGAACTGTCGGATGAATTTTGACAGGTAAATGAACCTGACGGACTTGTAATTTCAACCTTACTAATAATACAAGTACTAATATTATTAGTTGGCAAAACATTATTATGCGACGCAAATTACAAGTACTTGTAATTTGTTGACTTGTAACTTGTAACTTGTAGCTAATATTATTAGTCTGATTATGCTACAGGGCCCAGGCGGGTTTTATGGGCGAACTCTCCACCACGGACCAGGTGTTCGTCATTCGCCAAGTACTGCAGAAATGCTGCGAATAACGTGCCCACACATCACCTATTCATCGACTTCAAAGCCGCATATGATACAATCGATCGGGACCAGCTATGACAGCTAATGCACGAACACGGCTTTCCGGATAAACTGACGCGTGATGTGGGTAGTTTGAGTCTCAGGGGCATTCTCTAGTCCCTTTGAAACGCGCAGAGGGTTACGGCAAGGTGATGGTCTTTCGTGTCTGCTATTCAACATCGCTTTGAAAGGGGTAATACGAAGAGCAGGGATTAACACGAGTGGTACAATTTTCAATAAGTCCGTCCTGCTATTTGGCTTCGCCGGCGACATAGATATTATGACACGTAACTTTGAGAAGATGGAGGAAGCCTACATCAGACTGAAGAGGGAAGCCAAGCGGATCGGACTAGTCATCAACACGTCGAAGACAAGGTACATGATAGGAAGAGGTTCAAGAGAAGACAATGTGAGCCACCCACCGCGAGTTTGCATCGGTGGTGACGAAATCGAGGTGGTAGAAGAATTTGTGTACTTGGGCTCACTGGTGACTGCCGAAAATGATACCAGCCTATTTTGTTTTAATTTATGATCGTGTGTCGTGTTTCGTTTGCGTTCGTAAAATCTGTACGTTCCTATATCAATTTCAAGTTTATAGTATTTTGTTATAAAAGCTCAACTCATTATGACACATGTGAGCTGCAGATAGGCGGCAGCAGGGTAGAAATATTTCACAGTCAATGCAGTGAAAAACATGGATCTCAGTATAATCTGCAGTCGCCTTCATCGCCGCAGTGGTGAGTGCGACTGGGTGCTGCCGAAAAATCATTTCCAACACCGACAGTTCAATTTCGCATTCAGCCACTCACAAGTCGCTCTGACAGGCTGCTCAGTTCGCGCCTTACCGTATGACTGTGAGTGGCCCATTTAAACGCGTGGTGATTTTTTTCAATTTGCTGGGTGAATGTGTACATTTTGCTGTGGTAAATTTCATCTTCGCGGTGCAGTGGGTGATGTGAGTTCTGTTGTTTACTTTTCTGCCTCTCCGGGAATGTGAAGTTGATTTCAAAGCAGGAAGAAAATAAAAACATGATATAAAAAAACATCACCTTCATCCAGTGCTGCCGAAAAATTACAACCCTGGGCGGCAGACAGGCGCCATGCCTCCGATCGCCATGCTAATCGGTTGGCGCATTTTTTTTTAATATGCTTTAGAATCAAATTGAATGATAGCTCAGATTTGAATAGTTGAATTGTAAAATGATTTCAAAAGATTCAAAATTTCTTGGCGCAAGTACGACTCAGATTCGCTCATTTCGTCTACGAATCGGCTGGAGAGCAGGAATGCGCGAATTAAATACTTACGTTCAGTTCTTGAAAGCTTAAGATTTTGCTTGAGTAGTTTCAGTTTAATTTGAAGGTAAAATTAGTGATTGAGTTTTAAAAAAATCAGTGATGTTGAATGTTCTGTGTTTTTCTTCCTAGTTCAGTGGACCAATCGATTGCGTTTTCTACTCAGATAATTTTATTAAAGTGAATTAATACGAAAAAAGAAGGTAATTAAATTTAATTAAGCTGAGCAATTCTTAAAATAATGTGATTTCGTGTTGGACACGCAGCGCCCTGCGCTTTTTTCGTACGGCTGGATTTTCTGTCGCTAATCGGCGGCATTCATCATCTCATCGAGATTCCGTTCGTGGTATTCCAACACGACTTCGTCCGTTGACCGTCCGACCCGTGTGCCCAGCGAAGGCCCGCCTCAAGCAGGTAGCCAAACGGAGGTGAGTGAGGTCACTAAGTCAATCGTAGCGAATATTCCTCGTCGGTCGTTAACTGCCGACGGAAAGGTCCATTCCGCTACATTTCGGACCAGTGCACTATGGTCCAGGATACAGATTTACGCGGAAAGATGAATTTTACGCCAAAACTATATTTATTAGAAAAAACTGTTGTTCTACAAAATTGTTCGAAATAGTAAGGCCATCATTATGGTTCTACCAAAAAATAGGGTGGCCCATCATATAAAAAAATTAGAAAATATTTTTTTTTATTTCTCAGAGTATTGACATGTTGTGTTCTACAAAGTTGTAGCGCAGCTTATTCCAATCAATTTTGCTAAAAAAACTTTTTCTGTAGCTCTCGAGTTGGCTGATTTAGAGCAATTTTACCTAATTGGATTAGGGTGTACCTCACAGAAACAGTATTTTTTATCTCCTTTTTTTGTTTTACATGTTTCGAAAAAGTCGTCTTCAGGCGACTTTTAGAGCTCAAAAAAATGCAACTTTTGATGGGTAAATACGCTCAATATATTTTTCCGATCAAAAGTTATAATCGTTTTTCTGTCAAAATTACATTTTTTTCATAAGTTGATATCTCCGGTTAGGGCAGACCAAAAAAATAAATTTACACGGCATCTGAAAGAGAAATTAATATTCTTTATTATGTCAAAAAATTGGAGATTTGTTATTTTTTTATCTCAAGTTTCATCAATTTTACTAAAATCATGTTTTTTCAAATAAATTGATATAACTCGACAACGGAAGAAGATACAGACGATATTCTTATAGCAAAACACGCGTTTTAAAAAGCCCCAAAAGTTTTCAGAAGATAACATCCGTGAAAAATAAAAAATGAAATGAGCAGATCATAAATATTCTTTTTTGAGGGACACCCTAATCCTGGTAAGTAGAATTACTCTTAACAAGTGAGCTTAAGAGCTACATAAAAAGTTTATATAGCAAAGTTGATGGGAAAAAGCTGCGCTACAACTTTGTGGAACATTTTATGTCAATTTTCCGCAAAATAAAAAAAATAAAATTTCACATTTTTATAAAATGGCCCACCCTATTTTTCAGTAACTCTATAATAAGGGCCCAAGTATCCAGAACAACTTTGTAGAACAAATTTTGTTTCTTAAAAGTATGCTTCAGACCAAAAATGCATCTTTTCTCGTAAGTCTTGCAATACGATGATAATGATAAAATTTATAAAAAGTGTTTAAGCTGTAGATTTTTATCTTTCATTTCTCACGAATGTCATCTTCTGAAGACTTTTGAGGCTTTTTAAAACGCGTGTTTTGCTACAATAATATCGTCTGAATTTTCTTCCGTTGTCGAGTTATATTAATTTATTTGAAAAAACATGATTTTAGTAAAATTGATAAAACTTGAGATAAAAAAATAACATATCCCCAATTTTTTGACATAATAAAGAATATTAATTTCTCTTTCAGATACCGTGTGAATATATTTTTTTGGTCTGCCCTAACCGGAGATATCAACTCATGAAAAAAATGTAATTTTGACAGAAAAACGATTATAACTTTTGTTTGGAAAAAGATATTGAGCATATTTACCCATCAAAAGTTGCATTTTTTTGAGCTATAAAAGTCACCTGAAGACGACTTTTTCGAAAAATGTAAAACAAAAAAAGTAGATCAAAAATACTGTTTTTTTGAGGTACACCCTAATCCAATTAGGTAAAATTGCTCTAAATCAGCCAACTTAAGAGCTACAGAAAAAGTTTTTTAGCAAAATTGATTGGAATAAGCTACGCTACAACTTTGTAGAACATAACATGTCAATATTCCGAGAAATAAAAAAAATATTTTCTAATTTTTTTTATATGATGGACCACCCTATTTTTTGGTAGAACCATAATAATGGCCTTACTATTTCGAACAATTTTGTAGAACAACAGTTTTTTCTAAAAAATATAGTTTTGGCGTAAAATGCATCTTTCCGCGTAAATCTGTATCCTGGACCATAGTGCAGTGTTTAGAGAGTGTAGGTTCGTCTTTTTGCGTGTCGTCAATTGCACGCCACGAACCTCGATCCTAACCAAAGGATAGAGGACACACTGCTCCCCGCTCGGTGAACCGGAAAGGTACGCGAAGCCGGGTAGCTTGGGTACGTGTGCCTCTATTTGGCGGAGCCGATCGTCCCGGGGAAATCCAGGCCAAGTGCCGCAACGTTCTCTCCGATCGAAATCGGAAGCTTCCGTTCCAGCCGCCACTTACTCCGCACCTTTAGATCGGCCATATCGCACATGGGTCATCTTCATCGCTGCGCGCCAATTCGCAGTACGGACATGCCGGTGACCGCCATCTTCGTAGCTATCGTCGCCATCGTCAAGACATCGAAGCCTCATCGTTCTCGCCAGCATCAAGTCAACAAAAATCCTGCGCAGGTACGTGAAGAGCTTTTTATTACATGGCCATGTTTTGCTCTTTCCCAACCGTACGATTTAATTACTGGACGCGAATAAATGCTCTGAAATATAATGTTTGATTGATTTCTTGAATTTATTGAATTACGTTACGTTTAACGCAAGTTGGCCAATAAAACATATTCACTAATCCAATTAAGTTCAAGCTTCGTTTCCTTACTCGAATGAGTGAACACTCCTTCTGCGTTCCCTAAGTTTCGTTTCGTTAAGAGAGAGTCAGAAACAGTGCATGCGTTACGAAATTGATTATTATATTCCGCGAACCGTTCGAGAAGTTTCCCTGAGCGAAAAGGTCTCCAAAAGTCAGGCAAATCAAACACGACCGGTGGTCTCTCTTTGAGAGTGGCGCTTAAGCCACCGTTTAGCAAATCCTCGAGAACATTCCCTGAACGGTTACAAACCCAAACTTTGTTTAATTTTTGAATGCATATTGAAGCGCGGTCAGAGGAAGAAAAGAATGAGAACTGGCCAATTCCTTGGTCCTTGGTCATCTCCAGAACCGCATCCAAGCTTTGGTTTTGGAATGCAACGCCCCAAATTTTTTTTTACCAGGATCTCAGCAATTTGTTAAACTTTTACCAAGATTCGCACAGCCGAGCCCCAGCAAACACGATATTTCTGTCAAAGTTGCTGAAAATGGGCAAATAATTTTCCGAAAATCAGCTAACAAACGTCATGTTTGCCGGGATATCTGTTTTTATTTTGTTGGGCACACGGCTGTGCGGATTTTTACCGAGCTGCAGAAATAAAAATAAGTGGCCTGTTCCAACGCGGCTTTTCAATTCAAAACCATTGTTTGTATGGAGTTCTGGGAATGGTCAGTCTGGAAGAAGTTTATCCGTATCGAAGGAATTCCTGGAGGAACTGTCGGAGGAATTCTTGAAGGAACTTTTTTTTTATTCCTTTCTTTATTTGGTAGGCACTCTGTGTTACTTAACCGCTACTGTGCCGAGATCTACTGTGGTATTATGCAATACAGAATCCACACAAAAACTTTTTTTAGATTTCCAATAATTATTTATTGTTGTCATTGCCAGTCCATCTCATCGTGAGTCCATTGTGTCCGTTTCGTCCATGTCGTGTATCCAATAATCGTTGCATTGTTCGGTTGCCATTTATCCAGGTAACGTTAGAGGAATGCCTCCGAGAAGAACAAGTTGTCAGTTGTCATCAGGCAGCCGTGACGGTAAGGCGCGTACCCCATATGCCACAGTATGGGCTGCGGATCCGGCGACTGACGAGGGTTTGGTGGAGGGGCTGGGAATCGAACCCATGACCATCCGCTTGTAAGGCGAACGTGTAGCCAACTACGTTACGGGACCCCACTTGAAAGAACTGTCGGAAGAATTCATGGAGAAACTTCCAAAGGAATTCCTGGAGGAAGTTCCGGAGGAAATCTAAAAGGAACTTGTGCAGGAATTCCCGGAGGAATTATTTAAGGAAATTAAGGAAGAATTCTGGAGGAACTTCTGAGGGAATCGCTGGATGAATTCCGTAAGCAACTTGCGGGATAAATCCTGGAGGAAATTACAAAGGAATGCTTCCGAAGGAATTTGCGGAGGAACTATCGAAGGAATTTGCAGAGGAACTTGTGAGGGAAAATTTCTGGAGAAAAATCCGGAGTAACTTCCTAAGGTATATGTGGAGGAACTTCCAGAGAAATTTCCGAAAGTGTTCCTGAAGGAAATTCCAGAAGATTGTGTGGATGAACTTCCGGAAGAGTTTCTAAAGGAATTTGCGGAAGAAAATTACCAATGACAATTCAATGAATTTCTCAGGAATGTTTATATTCCGTGATCTCCGGAAATCTAAAAAACTTACATATTACTTACGATTTTTGATTTTACTCCAATGTTTAGTACAATTCCAATAAATTTAGCACAAATCGCAAACTCATACGTAATCCGTACGTCTTGATGCAATCGCCAATAGAGTTGTGCACTCAGAAAACATAATGGTTAACTGATAAAAGAAAATAGAGGAGTAAAAAGATGGCTAAGCCTCGATAGAAGAGCAATAACTGTATTTATGCAATTTGACGAAAATTCGACCAAATGTTGAACGGGTAATTTTGTCGCCTATTGTTGAACTCCCATAAGAAATGCACGTGCGTTCAACAATAGGCAAGGAAATCTTGATCCTTAGTGGGGAAAACCGATGAAAATGTTAGTTTGAGGTGGCTGAAACGCCAGTGTTCGGAATATGAGTCATGTGCGGGATTTGAGCCAAAACGGTATGCCCCGATAAATTACATCAGTCACCCGATTTTCAGCTCATCATGGAATTCTTTCCGGATTCCTATAATAAACTCAGAATACTACAAATTTTCTTAGTCCTCAATACTAACAATTTAATTTCAAGAAGTAGTTTCTTTTCTCGATTATTGCCAAACCAGCTTTAACGGAAAAAATTACAGAATCGAATAGATACAGTAAAGGCGTGTATTAAAAAATAAAAGAAAATTGACAACATTTCTATAGCTAGAGATAGATAATTGGAAACTGCGTAGAGAGTAGAACCAGAATGCAACATTGTCGCCATCTGTGAAGCTTATTTTTCGTCTGTTATAAGACGACTTTAGTACTATTCCATTTAACTCCAACACGTTCAAATTCAATGGAATAGTACCAAACTTGTCTTATGACTGGTAAAGACATTCAAACAAAAGCGGATATTATACCCGTAACTAACTGCACACTAATAATACCAAAACCAATACCAAAATTGCTATGACTTGTAGCACCGGAACCACTTTAAAATTTTTTTTGTTTTTCGATCGTACGGCATAGCCTTCAAGGCTGGTGGCCAAAGCACTGACATATCGAATGGTTACATTACACGGCGCTCGTAATATGTCGTGCAAGTTATATCTTACTTCTGGGCATTTATGGGCAAACTGCAACGCTGGCTTTCCCTCCACTCGTTGGAATACCAAGCTAGCGTTATAGGCACAAAATCTGAAGCTGATTCCTCCATAGTTGCTGTGGGTAATCTCAACGGCAAACCAATCGTTGTTCCACTTACCGAATCGAGAATTATTTCGCTGGATCTCATCCACGACTAACGTTTTGAAGAGATGAATGTTTTTGTTGAAAGGATTTGGCACTATCAAAGCTACGAAGCATAATTCTTTGTTGCATTTAAGACTTAAACAATATGATTGCTAGGCCACCCGGTTGATCTGAAAACTAACGAATTCGTTTTTCAGGAAATATAGAAGTTGGAAAAAATTCCTCTTCCTAGCGGTAAGTTTGTATAAGGCTTGATGATTTTTCGAATTTATGAGGAAAAATTCTCCGGTAAAGTTTTGTTGATCAATAGAAGATTGCATTGTGCTAGGACAATCGAAATGAACCGAGGTAGACGAAGCAGAAATGATCCACCAGGAAAATAGTTGTAGGAACGGATTCCAAAACATGACTGTAATACTAGACTGGATACCAACGTATAAGAGAAGAAACTATGCTTTAGTGCCTTACAACCTATACTTTTCAAGGTTATAGCTAACTTTTTATACCTTGATTGGCTTAATGAATGGCAAAACATACTTTTGCATATAAACGATAAAGACGGATCCATAAAAAACTGGAAAACGATCCATAAATAACATCTGAATGTTCCTTAAAATGCTACCATAAATCCATAAAATAGTTAATGAGATTCCATAAAGAATAAATTTTCGATCCATAACTAAGCTAAAATTTAGCAATTAATTGGGAAATATGTTCCATTAACATGGTCAAGAAAAACAATACAATTCTTGCTATTTTCCCATGAAAATATGACAAATGATCCATAAATCTTTGGGAAATAATCCATAAAAAATTATATTTTGATCCATAAAACTTCAAATTTGCGCAATTTTTATCGTGATGATGATCCATAATTTCAGTAATATGATCCATAATTTTAGTCATATGATCCATAATTCTGGCCATTTGATCCATAATTTTGCTCAAATGATCCATAGTTTTGGTGATGATCCATAAATTTTGATAAATGATCCATAGATTTTATAAAATGTGTGGATCAATTAATATAGTTTCATTGGCCTTCTTTCCAAGCATTATGGATCACATTATCAAAATTATGGATCATATGATCAAAATTATGGATCATATGGCTGAAATTATGGATCATCATCAGGATATAAATTGCGCAAATTTGAAATTTTATGGATCAATTTATAGTTTTTATGGATCATTTTTCAAAGTGTTATGGATCATAAAAATATTCTTTATGGAATCTCTCGAACTATTTTAGGGATTTATGGTAGCGTTTTATGGAACATTCAGATGTTATTTATGGATCGTTTTTCATTCTTTTATGGATCGTTTTTCCACATTGAACGGTGCAAAGTGAGGGCTGCCTTAATGAATCAACCACTGATAAAAGGCAAAGTTGCTGAGTAATTTCTACTTATTGTTATTATCAACAGCAACACCTACACTCGCATTGTTATAGAAGTCATAACATTCCACACCAGAACATAATGTACCGGTCTGGGGTACTTTTCCGGCGTAATGGCGAAATCGATATCCCTTTCATTGACGGAAGCGTTTAGTTCCTGAAGGGTGTCCCACGCCAAATTGCATCACGGAAAAAATGCTGTAGTAAGTCCGCAGTTGATCGCCCCTTTTCAAATTTTCAGACAATAAAATTTAACTAATGGGTTTAGTTTAGGCATATTTGGATGAAATGCTTCCGTAATGCCTGCTTCATAATAGTCCAGTATTTTTCGACGATCCTTAGTTCCGGTGCCTTGGGGGCAGCAGAAAGATCGAATCTGTACCGCGTTAAAAACACTCCATGAGAAGTTGAACTGTTCACATAAGGGCCGCGTTCACGTAGCTAGAATCTCGGACAGTAATCTGGTGAAAATTGTTCTAGACAATGAACATAAAAGCGAGTTCACCAGTAAACAAGGTAAATCGATTTGGAAGAAGAAGATTTGCAGACTGCTTGGTTGGCATCGTGCAGCTATAGACCGAACCAAATGCACTGCACATGCCACTCCGGCCTTAGTTTGAGAAAATAATAATATTCAGCTGGCCTGCACCAAATGTAGCTCGAATCGATTAAATCTCTACACGTCTCGCCCGCCCTATACATAATTATAAATTCGATACAATTACATCACCATAACGCCTATCGTAAAATCCATATCTGCAACGCGAACGAGTGATTCGCATTCGAATGAAAGTTTTTATGTTGGTTTGGTTGATTCAAATTCCAGCACCGAGCTCCAACAACGGTGACGACGGTAGTTAACCTAGAAACACTTAACCCACTGTGTTACTCCAGCTGACTGTCGTGTAATTGATGGATCGTACGAGTAGGAAGTCGCGCTGAGCATGGGATTTGCTCTAACCCCATTGATACAACGTAGTCAATGGTGCTTGGTGAGAGATGAGTGATTGGTACAGATTTGGTGTTCGTGCGGAAGATGAAACGCGGCTCTTTTATTGTTAGTAAAAATCCGAACCTGATCCGAAAGGACAATAAGACAACTTATTCATTCCCCAGATGACAGTCCCATAAATTGAACATGGCGACATCACGATTTAGCTACGGCGGGACTGTCGTGTTGTTACTGATCATTCAAACTAAAACTAGATGTTATGTAAATTTAGATAACGAATTTATTGCTTATTTGATTTATTCATTTTTTACAGCAAAATAAAAGCAAGTAAATGAGTTTCAATTGAATACGAGCAGGTAACAATAAAACTAAAATAGCCATTAAAACATGAATACAAATTTAAAGCTTTTGAAGGTTGGGGCCATCCAGAAACCACGTGGTCATATAGGGGGGGAGGGGGGTGGGGTTTGGAAAATTACCACGATAAGCCACATGGGGAGAGGGAGGGGTGTTGCTCTCGAACCACGTGGTTTTTTACACGAAAAACTTTTGGTGAATAACAATAGCGGTGTAAAAAATACAAATCATCAAAAATTAATTATTTAATCATTAAACGCAAAGCGCATCTTAGGGCCGATGCCCACGTAGCGTCTTTTCAACTCAGTGTTAAAAAGAATTTAGCATTAAGCATCGAGAAAACTCGGTAACGCAGCGTCGGTCGCAACGCCGATGCATATTTGAGTTATTTGGCCAACTTAGCTTTAGATCATATTTCCATAAAAAAATAAACGAAAAACAGGTTACGTTTCAGTCGCAATCTCCACAAAAAAATAGGAAAGAAAAATGAAAAATATTTTTAAAAATCCCGCCGCAGATGGTTTTGGCATCACGCCGCCGACACTTTTGCATCAGCGGACTACAGCTACAATTTTGAAAATTGTTCATGTGTTTACAATAATTCAAGAAAAATCTTCAAAAGAATTTCTTGTGGATATTCGAAAAATCCAGTAAAAAAAAATCCTGTAAAAACTTTGACCTTACTTCATATAATCCTGATAAAGTGCTAGCATTCAGAATGTTTTTTGAACAATTCTCTCTGGAAAATTTTGCTTGTAAATTTTGCTACAAATTGGTCATGAGAAAAAAACAAAACGTCTCCAGTGGAAATGCCGAAAAAAATTCCATGTGAATTCTGTCTGAAAATTCAAAACAGTCTCGTGGGAAATACATATAATTTTCGGTGGAAAAAAATGTTCTTATTTTCATTTTTTTTTACATTCTAATGAATTTCTTCGACAAGTTCTTCCGAATCTTCACCAGAAATTCTTTTTCATTTCCAAAATAAGTTTTTCGAACATTTTAGGGGGTGCACTTCAAAATGTTCAGTCACCAGTTAGCCTTACGGGCAGAGGCGTAGGATTGCCAATCCGGAGATGACGAGTTCGATTCTCGTTCCTGTCTAGGCTGTTTTCGGGTGTCAAACATTGTTGACACCCTAGGTATAATGTATCCATCGTACTTGCTACACAAGATATATAATCGTACAATGGCTGGCATTTAAAACTTTCAATTTATAACTGAGGAAATGCTAATAGAATAAACTAAGTTGAAAAGCAGACCAACTTCCAGTTGGAATATGGAGCCACAGAAGAAGAAGAAGACTTCCAAATATTTCAAGAGAAAATCTTCTGAATTTTCATGAGAAATTAAATAGCCAATGCCACATGAAACACTTTGATATTACCGTTGATTTTTGCTTTTTGGATTTTTGTTTTCAAATTTCGAATTTTGAAATGAAATTTTTACGCTCTTTGTGAATTCTATCACATTTTTAAATTTTCCAAATATTTTTTCATTCGAGGCATTATTTAGAATTTCCACGGAAGAGTCTATGGATTATCTTCAAAAATACGTTGGATTTTCAAAGAATAAATCTTTAGAATTCTCAAGGTTCATGTTTTCTTGAATTTGCACCATAAATTCTTCCAAAATTTCATGAGAAATTCATTCTTCTTCGGAAAGTCATTTTGATTTCTTTGTAGGTTCAGCTAAACAATGCTTTAAATCTTTACCATGCAAAGAAGCACAAGAAATGATTTAAAAATTTTAAGGAATTTTCACATCAGAAAATTTTTAAAATTTTGATTTAATTTTCTAAGGAATTCCTATTGGAATTGCTTCTAAAGTACAACCTTCACAAGTACTACAAAAGTGCAATTTTTTCGTTATTTCCACTTGTAAAAACATCGGAATATTTTCGGGAAATTCATTATTGGTGTTTTAGATGAACTTTTTTTCGATTTTCTACTGGAAAATCTTAGGAATTTCCATCGGAAATATTTTGGTATATTCCAAATAATTTCTTTTGGAAATTAAAAAAAATGCTGAAAATTTCTAAGATTTCTATTTAAAAAACGAAAAAAATTTCCATTGGAAATTTAGAAGAATTTCCTTTGAAGATTCATTAAAGTTGCCCAGGATTATGTAAAAAAAGTAAGCTGGATTTTTTTTCTAATTTATACTGGAAATTTTTCGGAATTTGATGTTTACTGGCATTTTCATCGTAAATATGCATTTCGGATCCTTCTACGGATTCTTCTAGTTCTTTAAAATTTCTACATAACCTTTTTTAGGAACTCTTCCACAGAATTTCGAAAAAAAGTCGTTGAAATACTGAAGATTTTTCCGTGGAGACTCCGAAGCATTTCTTCTAAATATTCTGAAGGGTTTCACTTGCAACTCCAGAATAATTATTCTTGAAAATTAGAAAGATCTTGGAATTTAAAATTAATCCAAGCAATAAATGTAGGCAATTATTTAGGATCAAGAAGCCTAGTTCTTATGATATTGAATAATTAGGCTAATTGATCGAAAAATTTAATAATGCACCTAATTAGAACATTTAGGTGCATTATTAAATTTTTCGATCAATAATGCACAAAATTCTAGTAGTGCGTATGAAAAAGGTTATGACATAGAGAAGTTTGCATTTAAAAAATCAACATGAAATTCTAAATAAAATGCTTTTTAAATTCATAAAAGGGTCTTAGAACTAAGAAGAGTCCTGCGATATGAAAAAAAGTGGCAGTGTTCCAGAAAAAAACACTCCAATTCCTAAAACAATCTAGGGTAATAAATAGTGTTATAATAACGATTGAAATTGAATTCCAAAACAAATCTCAACCCTTTCAGAACGGATGGGTCATATATGTCCAGCGTTTTAGATTGTCTATTAAATCACAAAAGAGAGCTAGACCACCATTTTCTTCAGTAAAATTGTTCATCTAGATATTGGTTTTACAGAAAAAAATATGGGAGCTCAAATTTGACTGACCCTGAAAACTCAGTTATCCGAAACCTTGGGAAGATTTCGATTCCAAGAGCATGCAAATGAAGTTGAAATGTTTGAATCATTCTGAACACTCAGATAAGATGGGTCATCCTGAGCGTTAAGCCAGTGATTGCTCTCAAGTTCAGCCCACGACTTCGCGGGTGATCAATCATGACATTTGTAATGTCCTCATCATCGGTATGTACCCAATCCGATGAAATAAGCATATGATCCTAATTTCCATTAACATGAGATCTAAGAGACAAGGTACCCAAAATTATCTTGAGTCAACATCAAGCTGCACAATGACTATGACTTTTTTTGTAGGGCCTTAGAAGCACTGGTTTCACGGACTTGAATGATTAAGTAGTTCAAACATTACGACTCCCAGGACGATTTTTAAAACCTAAAAGTTTTGAATAACCTAAGTCAAGTCAAGTACGAAACACTGACGACGACCTTACTGTTGAGGTCGAAATACGTATCTATCAAGGTACAATCAAGTGGTGGAATTAAATGGGAAGGTACAAACTCGTCTTATGACAAGTAAAGACATTCCATTAAAAAGCTCAATATATTTTTTTTAGCTAAAACGTCTGTAGTAGCTTGTACAAATAACAATTGTCATATCAACCCAATGGACCTAATGGGATATTATATCATACATCATTCATAATTTGGTTAATTGGATAAATCGAATGATCCGAACTCCAAAATGATAATTGATCTATAATACATTCATTCTTCTATGAGTCGCTTATGAAAGGACCATTGACTGAAGCATATTCGAGATATGGAATAGAAGTTCCTTGGGAAATTATTCGAAAGACATCAGAGTGACCGAGAAAATATGTTTAGTATGGCATCATTGGATTCCACGAGTCAATATCAAAATAAAATTTCAATGAAGAATTAGAAATTTTGAGAGATGAGCCAGCTCTAGATTATTTATTAGAGAAAAAATAGAAATTTTTCATAATAGAATTGGAAATTGCCAATAAAGAAATCAGGGTATGAGTATTAAATAAATATAGAATTACTGCAAATAATGCAAAATTTCCATAAACAGTTGAAAATTTTCCACAAAACAATAATTAATTAGCACTTGTAAAAGCAAAAATTGCAATTATGTATTTTAAAAAATCACCAATAAAGAAATTAAAAAATATAGGGATATTTTGGAAAATTTCTAAACCATTATAAATTTTTCTCGAAATTTTCATAACATATTCGCGAGTCCGCATTATTTTGTATCCTCCTGATGCATCGAAGGTATGCGAGTTCTAGATAACCTAATACCTGATACACATTACAACATGATAACATCATAAAAATCTTCGAAATAATGAAAATTTATAATTTCCATGCTGGGTTTTAGTTTGATTTTGAATCAGTTGAAATTGTTCATCTTCTAAATTGATCGGATTAACCATATGTTTTAGTTACATAGGGTTTTTTTTAAATTTTTGTACTTGAAAAAAAACCACGTGGTCAAAGGGGGGGGGGGGGGGGGGTCTGCCAAATGACCACGATAGACCACATGGGGGGAGGGGGGGTCGAAAATCTTCAAAAATATGACCACGTGGTTTCTGGATGGTTAGCTTAACAATTTTTAACGTAGTTATGAAACCATAACTGCTTTGCTGTAGCCTATTCAGATTCTTGTAATCTTACCACTTGATATCATAATAAATCTAAATAAGATGTGTGAACTAGTGATAAATCCTGTAGTATAAATCAATGCCGACAAATTTCAAAATTCATTGATTCAAACGCTGATTAAATAATCTTCTCAGTTATTTTCTGCGCCTGTCGTTTTCAATTGGTAAGTGCCACTTGTCAATTGAGGAATTGTCATTCAGTTGGTTGTAAAATGGGAAATTGTGGGAGATATACAGGGGTTAGACAAAAAGGTTGAGATAGGTAAAATTATGTCAAAATTCAAATCAGCATAACTTTGCGTATAATAATCCGATTTTGATAAAACCAGAACCATCAGAAGCGGACATTCTTCTAGTTTACTGTCCCCCTACAAAATCTGAGACTGGTCCTTGGCCACCGGAGATGTTCCGGGTTTTCCAAGAGTATGTTCAAGATGCATTTTTTTCACTGCTTGTCATTTTATGTGACGTTTACTTTAATCATGTTTTATGCTTTCTCCAAAAACTAGAACTAATATGCCGACCAATGGCTGTAGATCGAGAATCCATCTAAACTACGCAGAGATAGAGCCATTTCCGTAAAAACGGTACCGGGAACATGACGAAATGATAAAATATCGGAATAATGTAAATATGAGTATCTGACTTCATGGCTTTGCGAAACGATGACTACAGAAACATTTCCAGAATGATAGTGTCCACTGCCAACCTTACAGCAGGTTCCATGGGCCTTCCAGGAGGGGCCGGTTTTGGCGCCATCTGAAACCATGCCAAAATTCATGTTTTCCCAAGACGATGAATGTAGGATCTTTATTGAAGATACATTTTGAGGACTGTAAGATTTTCTGGCCAATTTGTAACAGGTTCCGGGTGTTCTGCGAAAGTGACATTTGTTCAGGGAGTATGGCCAATCCCGTACCGTCTTCACGAAAATGGCCGTATCTCTGCGTATATCGAACGGATTTTCGATCTGCAGCCAGCATTGTTCAAAATATTAGTTCTAGTTTCTGAGGAAAGCATAAAACATGATAGCAGTAAACGTCATATAAAATGATGAGCAGAAGAAAAAATGCATTTTTAACATATCCTCGGAAAACCCGGAACATCTCCGGTGGCCAAGCGCCGATCAGAGGTTGTATACTAGAAGAGTTTCCGCGTCCGATGGTCCCAGTTTGATCAAAATCGGATCATTCTACGTAAAGTTATGATGATTTGAACATCGGCAAATTTTTGCCTATCTCAATCTTTTTGTCTAACCCCTGTACATTTCTTGCTTTTGATTTAATATGTATTATTGGTGTCGACTTGATGTTTTTGCAAACTGACATAATTTGTACTATACAAAAGTCATTTAAATGAAAGCATTTGCTCTCGAGCCTCAGATGTCATATTTAGAACAATGTACCTTTGGTTAAAGTTCTGGCCAACCTTCCTACAGTGCTAAAAAACTCACACTAACGGTGTACGCGGGTCATGTTGACCCGGATTTGACTTAGCATGTCTCCGGCATTTCTCACCCAAAAAATCGCCAACTCATTAATTTTCCTAAACTGACCTCAGATTGATGATCGGCAACACCCAAAATCTCTAAGTGAAAGGATTGACAGTTGGTCCACAGAGAAACAGACGTCTCACTCAACACATCGTTCACCTTTTTAACGGTTGATCAGTGTTGGTAAAATCACTCGTAAATCTCAATCAACGAGCCCTCCCGTGTGAGCGAAATCGTCTGCGATTTTGAAAGAATGCATCACGCTTGAATTTTTCATGCCAAAACGCATCATTTCACTCATTTGCCAAAAAATCATTTTGGTTCAAAAACGCATTTGAAATCAATGTGGGGGCAATTTATTACTTATACATAAAGAAGTGTCAAATATTTTATGCGACAAACGTAAATTCACTGTTTTTAACGAAGGAGAACAAAAGAAAACCTACGATGATTCAAATGGATGATTCAACTCATCCATGAGTTTTTAGGTGCTGAGTTGGGTGCGTTTCAACTCACGTTTGATTTGAATCATCCATGAGTTTTGAGATTTTGAGTTTTTACCAACACTGCGGTTGATTTAATTTTTTTGTAGGTGGTCAATCGGCCACCGATGGCGCTTCCATCGATTTTGCTTGTGTTTGACGTTTGCGCACAACCGCCGCTTGACCTCACACAGTGATTTTAGCATTGGGGGACAATGTTTTCGTGACGATGATTTTGATTGCATTTTGTTCTAGGTGAGACGTCTATGATTTAGATTTACAGTTAATATTGAAGGCATTGTTGATTCATGGAGATGTAGGATAGAAAATCGATGGAAAGCTATTTGAATGGAACTTCACAGTAGCCAAGAAAGTATTTTGAGTATGACATAATTTGCTTCCATGAGTCGATATCGAATCATAGAACATCGACTCATGCAGGTTTTAGGTTCTCCAGATCATTGTGAAATTCAGACCTACAGCTTCTACCACGTCAGTTACGCCCGATACTATGCTATTGGGGTGCTATTGGTACCGATCGAAAAATGTTCGATTATGACATATCTTAGTCGTAAATCATACGCATGGCCTCTAAGGACCTATACGGAGTCAAAGATGTGCTATCAGTTGACATTTGGCAATAACGAAGAACAGAAGTCTTTTTATCTTCGCCGATTGAAAACAAACCAGTTGTTATACAATACAAGTGCTCGAATTCATTCTTTTTCACCTGCAGCTCCACTAAAAAGTGGCCAAAATAGCTGCAGGATGAACGGATATCGTAAAAACTCGTTTATCATCGACTGCATTGTCTTGCCAGCTCGTCCGAAAGTTGGCAAACAAGGATTTTCTATTCAACAAAAATTCTTCAATGGTCTCATTGTGTTTGTGAGAACGAAGGGTGATGACAATACCATAAGGTACTACAGGCCAATTTCGCTACTAAATTATGACTAAATATAAGCTATATAGTAGGGAAAGCACCTGTCTAGCGTACTGGTTTCGTGGGATCAAACCCCACCGAAGGAAGTGGTTACCCTCCAATACATTTTTCAAACTAAATCTTTCACATGTTGTGCAGCTGCACAAACCGAGTTTCATACATATAGTGACTATGCGCTATTGTCAAGAGTTCCAAAAATACGAATGCAAAACGTTCAGCCGTTAGTGCTATCTGAGCATCAAAAATGCTCCAACGGTAATAGAACAATATACGAAGCACCTGGCCGGATACTAGATGAAATCTCCAAACTCAAACATCGAAGACGGAGTTCCCTTTTGGTATCATTCGACATGGATCACCTTGTCGAATGATACCAATAGGTGAACCATGATTTTCTTGCGGAAAATATGAGGAAGATGAATATTAATCATCAGTTGGTTGATCTCCTAATGGAACGTACACACGGTCAAGCAGTTCGACCAACATTGACTCCACCTCTCGTTTGTTCAAACATCCATCAAGTTTCACCAACAGCAGCACGAACAGTCAATTTATTCGACCAACAATAAATATCACACACGAATGACCAAAGCGCCAACTTGAGCACCAACCATCAAAAAATATATGGGAGTTTGTACAACTTTACTACAAATGCTCAAATATGTTCGGCGAACCTTGACCGACAACTCAAACCAAAATGAAATCGTTTTAATTTTTTCCAACCGAGCCGCCAACTGTCAAATGGTTGTTCAAACAACTTCACACACGTTCAAACAAAGCAGCAACCGAAGCGTTTTCTTGGGGGCGGAGTCAATGTTCGTCAAACTGCTTGACTGGTGTGTACATTGCATAACATCTATATGGAATCAATCGCTCTCGAGAGTTTTAGTAAATGGACGTCTTATCCCGGGATTTAAAATTGAGAGGTCTGTCCGTCAGGGAGATCCCTTATCATTGCAATTGTTTGTGATATAATTATCTTCAACCTCTTATCGATTTTATCAAGAGAAGATTACCAGAAGCTGTCATCAATCCATATGCAGACGACGTAACGATGTTCTTTAGCAACGAAGCAGTCCTAACGCAAGTATCAGATATTATTGGGAATTCTAAAGCGGTTCTCAACAGGCAGAAAATAGCAGCTATGATGATCCGGAAGGTAATGTAAATCTAACAGATCAAACGGAATTGTTCAACGGATTTGCATCTGCCCAAAGACGAAATTGGAAATCGGTTTTCATAAATCTACATTCGAATGGCCGCAACTCCGATCAACACGCTGCGTGGTATTAGGTAGGAGACCCAAACGAGAAAAGATGCATCAGCTAGCTAAATTCTTTTGTTATTTTGGATAGTTATAAATTTTACCTAAGGGGTCGTATACTAATTACACCCAACCTGCGGTTGTTAGATTTTCCAACAATTTTGTGTAAGTATATTCCAAAACCTGTATAAGAACTGGGCATATGAGAAATTGTTAGATTCTTATACAAAAAATGTAAGAAAAGCTTACAAAATTATTAGATTCTTATACAACATTTGTATAAGAATCTAGCAATTTCGCATATGCCCAGTTCTTATACAGGTTTTGGTAGATTATTATACAGAATTGTGTCTGCCATTTTGTTACGATCCATATAATTAAAAAAAATGATTTGTGTGGGAAAAATCTCACATGGGGGAGGGAGGGTTGAAAAACCCAGAAAAATTGCTTACGTAGGGGAAACTGGGGTAATCTCCACCTCGGGGTAAGACGACCCTTTAACGTCTTTGAGGACATTTTCGGCAGTTTTTCGAGCCCAAATAACACATTGACATCATAACAGCATAAAACCAAAATATTACTAGGGGAGTATTCACAACAGTACATGTATTTCAGATCTCAAACTATAAATCCAGCAGTGAATATTCTTGAAAGTATGTCTGAAACACCGCCAAAAATGCCAAAAGGTCGTTTTGCCCCGGGGGTGCATTTTACCCCAGTTTACCAGTTTAATTAGCGTACGGCCCCTAACTGTTAGTTAGACGCAATAAAACAAAATGTGATGCACAGAGCGTAGTTGACGTGATAGAACCTTTAGATTTGAACTTCAGAATGATTTGCAGGACTTAGATACGCATGGCCTCCAATGACCTATATGAAGTCAATGCAGGAATATTGACAGCATCACATTTCATATCTTTGATCGAATTTTTAGGACATTTTCGTATTATTATGAAATTTTGGTCTATACAAAAGTGGCCAGCTGTCAATCCTTCCACTGGCGATTACGGAATTTGGATGTGGTCTATCATCAATCTGAGGTCAGTTTCGGAAAATTTATGAGCTGGCGAATAGGGCGTTAAAAATATGCAATTAAAATTATGTTCCACTGGTCTGCGAATAGTAATGGGGGGTGTGGATAGTAAAAAGTAATTATTTATATGAAAAAATTAAAAATAAACTCCTTAGATTTGTTTAAGAATATTTTGAAAATCCTAACAATTTCCCATTTTTTTGTTGCCCCTCAAATTATTATTTTTGGGCAAAAAAATCCGAGGGGAGGACATCATTTTTTTAAAACTATTTGTATCGGCCTTAATAAGCAAAACAAGTAATTTTGGCTGAGAAATGCCGGAGATATTGCCAAGTCAAATCCAGGTCAATATGATTCGCGAACACCGTTAGTGTGAGTTTTTTCAAGCCCTTCAGGAATGTCATACAAAGAAGGTCAACGTTTACGAACATAGTTTTCCATGAAATAGGAATAGTCAAAGAGTTTCGAACCTTGTTCGAACATTATTGCGAAGGTTCTATCACAAACGCCCGAATGACATAAACCCGAATTCCATTCGCCCGAAAAGACCAAACGCTCGAATAGGCCATTCGCCCGAATTGGTAAAGCAACCGAACAGAATTTTTTTAGCAGAATAATTTCCCTCTGAAGTTAATCAAAAAAATGTGATCGTTTGTTTGTGTGAGCAAATGCTCGAATTAAGGATACCACCGTTATAACACAAATTCTAAACCTGACTCATATTCCGAACACTCGCTTTTATATGGTCGTTATGGCTTTATTCGTGTGATTCTTTCCATAGAATCTTGAATTCGATCGTGATCCTGAGTGGGGAAAACCGATGAAAATGTTAGTTTGAGGGCCCTAAAATGCCAGTGTTCGGAATATGAGTCATGTTCGGCATTAGAGTCAAAACGGCATATGGATCTGGGACATAAGGTCGAAAGCACGAAAAAAAAGTATACCTTATGATTACCTTGATGAAAATGTTGATTTGACTAAATAACTCTAAAGAACAGCCTACGTTTGAAAGAAGGATAAATTTTAGAATGAAAATGTAACACTGAAAATGCGAATAATGATAAAAATGTACTACTCGCCCTATTTGAAAGAAGGGAAAATTCTAGAATTAATTATTATCAGGTGAAACACAACCTACATATCAATATGCAAAACTCAAGACAACAGCTCATAATTAAAAGAATAAAAATCTAGAATAAAACTTCCAACTTTAAATAATTTGAACATTTGTTCCAATTATCTTTTTTGTAACTGCTACAAATTACCCTACAAGGTTTAGGATGAGTATCCAAAGTAAAAGCTACTAGGCGTTTAGATCAAGGTAGATCTTTGTCTGCATACTGCCGATTGGCATGAAAGCATAATTCTGCCTTCTCTATGGCTTAGGCTGTTCTTAAGTGGCGTCTATTATGCCTAGCAACGTATATCATAAATTCTTTTTCAAAAACACCAATTAGTCCAGTAAATGAATTCTTCTGCAATATGATGGAAGTGGAAAACTTTCACGATAAAAATGGTTGATAAAGGCATTACTCTCTTTTTGCATTTTATAGGTATGTGCGTACCATTGAAGAAGGAATTAAATTCCTATGTGTTTTATGCCGGACAAATGCGAATTCAGATGGAATAAGTAATTATTTGGGTTGCAAAATGGTGGGTTGACATCAAGGAAGGAGCGTCCAATATAGCTCTGGATCCCACAACCGATCCGGGAATGAAACAAGTACCGTCAACTGGGGGGAAGATGATCATTTTTAAGACAAAACATGCAATATCAATGTGAGTTTACATTTTAAATCGAAACAAATATTTTTAAAACATGTACTGCTATACGTTGCAATAATCAACAACTTTAGTTTTCTGAAATGCGTTCGCATTTATTAAATTAAATTAAATTATCACACATTTTTTGAATAATCTGGTTTGGGGTGAAGTTGATCAAGACAGCTCTACTAAAACCATTATGACCTAGTAGTCAAAATACACTAGGTTATCTGTATGAATGTTGAATTTACTACGTAAAGAAGTCTAAGAAGTCAATATTTGAAACGAAAATAGCGTCATTTATGACTATCTCTCTCTTTCTTCCACAAAATACATTTTCATGATTATAATCGAAAAACTCGGATTTCTACCTAGCGGTGCCATTACTTGAACGGAGAATATTGTTGACTACCGTTTCATAAAAAAAATTGACACTTTCGACTAACAC
Organism: Armigeres subalbatus; assembly: GCF_024139115.2. Classification (NCBI taxonomy): domain Eukaryota; kingdom Metazoa; phylum Arthropoda; class Insecta; order Diptera; family Culicidae; genus Armigeres; species Armigeres subalbatus. The sequence continues at coordinate 367,749,646 of NC_085140.1, read as the reverse complement.
ATCAAATGATCATCTTCACCTCAATGATCATCTTCCCCCCAGTTGACGGTACTATGATTGGAAACTCGGTACTTTGAATGTCTGGACCCTAAATGAATCTAGACGAGTGAACCTTCTGGCTCGTGAACTGCAGAAAGTTGGGGTTAAGTAATTATTCACGCTTTGCATGGTGCCAATCCAAGAACAACTGAATTTGACTAAACGATTGGTTTGGGCATTTGATACATTCCGGTCAATGGTCCATTCGGGCAAATGGAAATCGGGCGTTTGTCATTCGGACGAATAGAATTCGGGTTTATGTCATTCTGGCGTTTCTGATAGAACCTGACCCGAACACTGTAGTGAATTTGTCTTCTAAAAAAAGTTATGAACAAATTAGTCAAATGACAATCTACAATACTGAGCAGGAGGGGGGAGGGCCTTTGGCTGAATACCATTCGGCCGAATTCCATTTGGTTGAAGGCTTTTAGGCCGAAGGTTGTTTGCCCAAATATTTCATTTGGCCGAACAGACCATTAGGCCGAATATCCCATTTTCTCGAAAGGATCATTTGACCGAAAGGGAGATTTGGCCGAAAGGATCATTTGGCCGAAAGGTTAATTTTGTCGAAAGAGTCATTTAAAAAGTAAGAAATAGGATGTGAAAAGTGGGACGTCTCACTTCTCACTACTTATTTCTCACTTTTCACTTCTCATTTTTCACAGTAAGGAGTGAGAAATAAGGATTGAGAAGTGAAACGTCTCCATTCTCACTCCTCATTTCTCACTTCTCGCTGTAGAAAGTGAGAAGCGCGAAGTGAGTAGTGAGACGTCTCACTACGCATTTCGCACTACTCACTTTTCACAGTGAAAAGTGAGAAATAAGGAGTGAGAAGTGAGACGTCTCACTTCTCACTCCTCATTTTTCACTTCTTACTGTAAAAAGTTAGAAGCGCGAAGTGAGAAGTGAGACGTTTTACCAGTCACTTCGCGCTTCTCACTTGTTACAGTAGGAAGTGAGAAATGATCTATTCTGACAAATGTCCTATTCGGGCAAATGTCCTATTCGGTCAAATGTTCTTTTCGGCCAAATGTCTTATTCGGCCAAGTATCCTATTGGGAAAAAATATTTTAAGCTCTTTTTGGTGGAATGTATTCAACCGTCTAAGACGAGTTAAGTATTCTCCATTTAATTCCACCAATTATTCAATATAATTGATGGAATTAAATGGAGAATACTTAACTCGTCTTAGATGGTATCCTATTCGGCCAAATGACCCTTTCAGTCAAATTACCCTTTCGGCCAAATAACCCTTCCGGCCAAATGACTCTTTCGGCCAAATGACCCTTTCGGTCAAACGACACTTTCGGGCAAATGACTGTAACGGGGAACTGGGAGCTAGGATTCGACAGGATATTACAACCTTCACTTATGCGCCAGACAAGGTAATCTTGTCGTGAAGGCGCACGCTCTTCCCGTGCCCGGCCAGGTGATCTCAGGGCGAGTCTCATCAGACAACTTCCAATAAACCGAAACTTTAACTCAATCCAACGGAAACTACTGACATTCAAATGAATTCTTATCAATCCTCAGGACGGGTGTAGGAACTCCTAAGGATCCTCCTATCCCACTCCTATACTACTCGAACCGATCTTTAATCTGATTGTGTGAATACCGTCTCAATAACTAGGGACATGCCGCTATGATGAATTTAGTTCCACCATACAATCTTTGAATCACTTGAATTCCTTGAGCTTGAGCTTGAGCTTGATTGACTGCTCGTAGTTGCTACTCCATTATGACCAGATCAGCTGTTCTTGCACAGGGAACCAACAGATGTTTGCTTGGGACTAGCACACATCTTCAATGTACAAGTACTGGTGATCTCATTTGTTAGGTCATACTGGCGCCTGCCACGTCAGAATGCAAGTCAATGTAGGGAAGAGGGAGGAAATGATGATGCAATCACTCGCCCACTGCAAGCCGAATATACCTCTGCACTTGCCACGAGTTCATGCGGAATTTGTTGGAATTTCTGGGTTAGGTTGAGAGGCAGAGGTTCGTCTTGGTTAACGAGCTGCCAATGTGATAGATAGGAGAAGGTAACTGATGGAATTTCTAATTGGATGTAGGAAACGAGCTCTATAGTTCATTTCCAATTCTAGCAGATTACTGTTAGAATACTCAAGTTGAAGGTATAGGAATAAAGATGGAAACGGTATGAAAGTCCATTTCCAGTTCTAGCGATTGCTAGAACATGAGAAATATAGAGGAAGATACAAAGTAGGAAAATGGAACGGACCTGGGATTGAACCCACGACCTCCTGCGTATGAGGCAGAAGCAGTAGCCATATGACTACCAAGCCCGCTTCGAAACAAGAGAGATCACGCACAGAACTGATTAATTTTATTACCGGCCGCGCAATGCAGATCACAATAATTCGTCCGACCACGATCGCGCGGTCGGACCGAAACAAGAGAGATCACGCACAGAACTGATAAATTTTATTACCGGCCGCGCAATGCAGAACACAATATTTCGGCAGATCGCGCGATCGTTCTGCTGTCCGAAGCAAGAGAGATCACGCACAGAACTGATTAACTTTATTACCGACCGCGCAATGCAGAACACAATATTTCGGCCGATCGCGCGATCGTTCTGCTGTCCGAAACAAGAGAGATCACGCACAGAACTGATAAATTTTATTACCGGCCGCGCCATGCAGAACACAATATTTCGGCCGACAGCGCGATCGTTCTGCTGTCCGTAGCATGAGAGATCACGCACTGAACTGATTAATTTTATTACTGGCCGCGCAATGCAGAACACAATATTTCGTCCGACCGCGCGATCGTTCTGCTGTCCGAAACTCTTTGAGTCACTCGAATTCCTTAACCAAAAGTACTATCGTAAGTACTACTATTTCAAGTAGTGATTTTAGTCGATGCGCACACCGGCGGCTATAGTGGAGCGAGTCTACACTGTGCGTGGTGAATAAGGCATTGGCTATTCTAGTCGTAAACAATGATGACGTCATAATAGGGAATTGATGACATCCTATCGAGGCAATGGCATCACGAGCCCAACGCCGTCAAACGATATGTACGGGAGGGGAATGACACCACGTCCCGCAGTCACGAGCAATCCCTAGGGTGCACCTTCGTTTGAAGGATTCTAAATTCGTCCAAAGTGGTCCTTTTTAGGAATTAGGGATGCGTGCACCGTGATTGTAGCCTAATAAGGTTTTTCCCTTTTTTATCCTGTCGCTCGTCTGTCGTTTACAGGTTTTATGGTTCTTTGGATCATAAACGCTAGATTTGCTAAAATTTCATACTAATAGTTATTTAATTTCATCTGAGGGCCTTAAACTTCGCATCGTTACCCGGCAATCACATGGAGATATTCCCACCCATGGAATATTTTGACCATAAATGAATTGTAACGTTTTTTAGCTTTTTATCCTAAGCTTTTATCGAATCTACTATTCAATATAGCGCTCGGGGGAGCGATTAGGAGATCTGGTATGTAAAGAAGCGGTACCATTATCACAAAATCGCACATGCTCCTGGGATTTGCGGACGATATCGATATTATCGGAATTGATCGCCGTGCCGTGGAAGAGGCTTTTGTGCCTTTTAAGAGGGAGACAGCGAGGATTGGACTCATGATAAATACCAGCAAAACGAAGTAACATGGTCGCTTGCAATCAACGTGGGTTCATTAGTGATGGTGATAGCGAAATGGTGCTGGATGGTGGAAAATTTGAAGTGGTAGAAGAATTTGTGTATCTTGGAACATTAGTGACATGCGATAATGATGTTACCTGCGAGGTGAAAAGGCGTATTGCAGCTGCAAATAGGGCTTATTACGGACTTCGTAACCAGCTTAAGTCCTGTAGTCTGCAAACGAAAACAGAACTTGCGCTGTATAATACTCTGATTCTTCCGGTGGCTTTATACGGCCATGAGACATGGACGTTAAAGGAGGCTGATCGGAGAGCTTTCGGAGTGTTTGAGCGTAAGGTGCTGCGTACAATACACGGCGGTAAACAGGAGAACGGTATCTGGAGGCGTCGCATGAATCACGAATTGTACCAGATGTATAAAGGGCTGGATATTATTAAGCTTATACAACACGGCAGACTACGGTGGGCTTGTCACGTTGTTCGTATGCCGGAAGAACGACAAGCGAAGATAATATTTAGTAGAGAACCCGGAAGAGGCCGCAGGCTTCGTGGAAGGCCGCGTACACGATGGCTTTTTGCAGTTGAAGAGGACCTGAGGGCGCTCAATGTTCAGGGCGACTGTAAGCGATTGGCCCAGGGTCGAGTCCAGTGGAGAAGGATACTCCATTCGGCGTAGGTTCATCGAAGAGCTGTAGCCCATCAAGTATCAAGTAAGTATCCTAAGCTATTCACTTTTACTGTTTAATTAGCCTTTGTTTTTAACTTGATCCAATAACTAATTTTGCTTTCGCGCGGACACTTCTGACTCTTGCAACGTCCCGATTTTAAGAGGTAGAACCCACACATTCAGGTATCTTTATCATACAAAAGTCAGCGTACCCCGATGTCTGTGTTTCTATTGTATTAGAATCTCCGATTTCAATTAATACCGAAAATCGCTGATTCAATCTCATATGGCATCTCTTGGCTAGAAAACTCAGAGACTTGGAATATTTATTCGAGTTTAAGGTGATTATAGAATGAAGCCAGAAATCGGCCATTTTGTAAACCACGTGCTTTTCCAATATTTTTTTCAAGAGCACGAGATGAAAGAACCATAACGCGTATGGGGCGGAAATAATGGAAGATCGTTTGCTTAGTTATGCTGAACAATGATAATTTGAATTTCGGCACTGTACGAAAACTATTACGCCAGATTTGGGCTTTTGGAAATGAATGCAGATAAACGTGTGGTGAATTTGAAATTCACCACGGGCTTCATTCTATAATCACCTTAAGGTGAAGGTGCAAGTTAATTTTTTTTTGTATTCCTGGTAAAAGGTTTCTGTAACTCCATTACATGACCTATTCGGCTAGATGGGTTTCGGCCTAATGGTTTGTTCGGCCAAGTGGCATTCTGCCAAATGGCTTTCGGCTGAATGGGTTTCGGTCAAACGACCCTTCCCCGAGCAGGAGCTACTCAGTTGAGATCTACGAAGACTAAGCTTATATTCGCAGGGCTGACAGCGAGTTTATGGAACACTAATAGAGACAAAATAGTGACTAAAAGTGATTTCCAAATTATTTTTTCACGCCTTTAAAGCATTTGATGTACAAGTAAAGTGTCACATTTTGGTTTTGTTATGTCAAGAAAAGTGTAGTCATGCATTTTTTTTTCTGAACGACCTCCTGCGTTTGATTCGCAGCTCGTTTTTCCTAAGCCTGTTCTACACATACGGTTGAAACACCTTCTAGCATGGCCATTGCTAGAATTACATGATTCTAAATTCCTCCAGGATTGAACTAAATTGAATTAAAATCGAATTCACTCCGTCTTCTTGAGATTTATCCATGATGGAGTAAAGAGACGCCATGAAATGGAAATGATTAATATATCATTCATTGAATGTAAGTAAACGTATTATTATGATATACCAATATGGCCTAGAAACAAGTTGACACTCCGCAGACTGCGTGGTTGGCGAAGTGCAGCCATGGACCGAGCTGAATGTAGAAGACTTTTATGTGCAGCACAGGCCACTCCGGCCTTAGTCTGATAATAAATAAAAAACAAGTTGACAAAGGTTTTAACTTGTAAACTTGGTGAACATTCGAGCACTAGCGACATGGCAAACAGCAACAAAAAACAAAAAAACATGAAACCTTACATAAAAGGGTTGTTTAAGTAGCTTACTAATCTAATGTAATACACCGTCTTTGCTATTGGAAACGAAACCCGTAAAATCACCGGTTATTGCCGAATTATTCTTACTTCTGATTGCACCACTGTCATCCCCCGGGACGTATTTAATGGAGCCAAGTTCTATTTGAATGTTCTAAAAATCTATCTATAATCCTCAATAACCATCCTCCGAAGAAATATTGTAACGGAAGGTAATGTTAGCCTTGGATGTCACGTTGACTCATCACGTAAATTAGTCGATATTCCAGCAATAATACATTGTTTTCTGAGAGGTATTCATCATTGCTTCTTTAATCTTCTTCTATCAAGCATATTTTATGTACATTACGCTAGATTCATGCACTTTTTCAACTGATAAACTCGATAAATAAGCGTGAAAAATCACTTTGATTCGGGTTTTAGCAGCCACTCAAGCAGGTAGGCTGTACAAGAGCTTTTGCCCAAAAAGTAATTTCCTGAATGGACTTTTCATGAATTCAACGGTATAGAAAATTTAGGGGTCCTAATCGTTCGACACGGTTGAGTATCGGCTAAGGTGAAGTTATTGGCATATCGTTCTTTCAATTTGAGATTAGATAAATGTATACTGTGTGATGCGGACTGCAATATTTTTCCTGTTTATTATTTAAATTCAACTTTCGAAAATTCAAAGATAATTCTGTATTTTGTGCTCGAACTTTATATTTGCAATTATAACATTAAAAGCTGTTAGTTTTCGTTATTTTATGTTCAGTTTCTGTATGCTTTGGAAATGTGTAATTATTATTTGCAGTTGATTTCTTCATTGGTAATTCTAAAATATTACTAAGTTACATGAATGTCACAACGGTGGTATTGAACGTAATAAGAAGAGAAAAGTCTTTCTTCGACGTGAAACTGCATCGGCAAACAACCAAGAAAACTTGGTTTCAGCCTTTTTCGTGAGTGAAAATTTAGTTTATTTTCCCGGCCGGATGGCGTTTGAATACAATCGGATGACAAGACAAGGGGAAGCGAAGTTTATAGCAGCGACAGTCACATTCATGAACTTGGCTCTAGTTTTCGCGCGATTGTTTAGTTGTTCGGCGTTGTCGCAGCCGAAACCGGTGGATTGCGGAGGAGACCCGGAAGGCGCGGGATCAGCAAGCCAAAGCGGAACAACGCGTTAAGTTTGTGTAGTTTACGTTTGCAACTTTCTTTTCTGTGCTCCAAAAGTGCTATTTGCTCAACACCTCCACTACTGTGGCTTTATTTTGAATGCCGTGTCTTGCGCGCGACTACATTGACGGCAACTGACTTTCTTACAGCAGTGGTCTGATCTCGCTGCTTGTGACCGGACCAGAGGAGAAAAGATGTCTCCGTCGAAGTGTTTCGAATAAATCGGCTTGTCATTTTCCATATTTTGCTCGCTTTGCATGTCATTATTTTATAGGCCGCGGTTTTGTCGGTTGGGTTGGGAAGATGATTTTTAGCTGACAATAATGGAAAGAGAATTCTTTGTTGTTCGTTTTTTTTCACGGGTGAAAAATTGTTTGTGGCTAGCGATTTGTCACGGGGTGCAAAAGAGTACGGATCACTTTTCAACTTTCTTCTCGCATAATTATAACACTCAGTTTAGTTTTTTTTCTTTATATTTGATGATGGAGAATACATGCTAGGGGAAGTGATCCGATCTCCATCTCACTGAACATATATTCATCTCATCGCGTAACAAAGAAATACGGCACCAATTTCGTCACAAATTTTCCACGATTAAGATCGTTCTTTAAGCTCCACGTTTTGCAGAAATGTGCATCTCTTCGTACATTGTCACTATTTTTCAGCAACTTCACACATCCTTCATACCACCATTCCATCAATCACATTTCATAAGCATTGCACAATCCTCAACGCGATCCGTCATGACAACCGACTTTTTGGTGTGCCTGCATGCAAGCTCGACGCAACCAACATCCCCAGCTTCCGACTGTTTCGATAAACTGAGTAAAAACGCTAGTCAAGTTTTTCTCACCCAAGCTTTATTGGGTGGGATTCGTTGCCGTAATGCGCTAAATTCCATTAGAAACAAACTATCATAAATGTTATGGAAGTACTTCAAGTTCTTATCGCCACTATCAATTTTATTTGAACTTTTAACTTGTTCGATCATCATAAGCAATATCTGTGCAGTAAAGATAAAACAATTTTCATGTTATCATTTTTGATGCTTCATCAAAGCTGACGATTTATTTCAGTGTTGTGACTACCCTGCATGCCATCAACACTTTTTCGACTGCTGTCCGAGACAACATTTCGTTATCAGATATTATCCAACACCAATTGTACAAATCCTCCCGGTGCCGCCGATCTGTGCTGTGGCCAGATTTGTTTCTTTCGCTATCAACACCACATCTCCGTTTCGGATCATTAATCAGCTGATTCGGCTTTTCGGTTACCCCGCAGCATCAAACAGCCAACGGCACGGCGACGAGAAGACCATCCTCAACAGTACAAATTCCAACATTTCGATTGATGTGGTTGGGGGGGCCATTACAGGGGTTGTGTAATGGAGCCCCACATGCGAGAAACGTTCATTGGGGCAAACGAATTACGCCAGAAATGCTGTATCATATATGTACGATTGACGGGTGGACAATTTGGAATCATTAGTTGCCACCATCAAACTTCCTTTTCTTCCTCATCATTGTAGGTCTACAATTCGTATTCAACGAGCAATAAATTAGTCAAGTTTGAAGTGGACATTTGAGAAAAGTTACCAAATGGATACTTACTCGTTCAATTTAGTAAGTAACAAAAAAAAACACTTTCAGATGGATGGTGAATTTATTGGTTTCTTGAGAGATGACACTTAACCGGTTATGATGGCGATTATTTCCGGCTCATATTTGGAGTTGATTATCTCCATGAAAGCTATTGGGCGGCACGTTGAAAGCGATGGTGAAGCATAACCACGGTTGGCCCGGTCATGTAACGTCAACTGGTAGCCTGATGGAATGGGTGGCGTAATTCAGGGGTTAATCAGAAAGAGGAATAAGAATGGAATACCCTAAACGGTAATCGTGCATAATCACTCAAAAAACATTGCAACATTTACTTAGAAAGAAACCCAGTATCAATTATGTATGTCCGTTGTGTCACTTCAAGCCTTTCTTAGTCATGCGGTAAGATGCGAAGCTGCAAAGCAAGACCATGCTGAAGGTGGCTGGGTTCGAATCCCGGCCCGGTCTAGGAAATTTTCGGGTTGGTAATAGAGTTTCCATTTCCCGGCTATTTTCGTTGTCCCGGGATTCGGGATGAATTTGTTCGTATATCCCGGGAAATCCCGGGATCCCGGGATTTTTCGATGTTTGCTTAGAAAACTTATGTTTGGATTTAAAACGATTTTATTCAATGTTCAGGGGTAAAGTTCATATTTTAGAGAGGCCAGATAATACAGATTGCAAATAGGAACTCAATTCAATTCTAATTTGAATCGATTCTTTCGAAAAAAAAAACTACTTCAAGAAGTAAATAATATTCACGTTTTTCTCCGAAGGTAGTGTACCCTTTTGGAATATATGATCGACAGTCCGTGAAGAAGGGTTCGCTGGCGGTTGAAGTCGGCTTTATTGTTTGCATTGTTTTGAATATGTATTGGATTTAGACAGTTGCTGGGATTGCATTTAATACCCTAGTGACGAAAGATGGAAGATTGGAGATATGAGACCCCTCTCACAAAGAAAACACAATACTAGAGTATCCTCCAACCCATGACAGGCTACTAATTGATACTTTTGCCAAGATCTGCAGCTCTTCCTGATCTTGAATAGATAGCTTCCTAATCTTGATGTTAATCTTTAATTTATCGTTATCGCCGATAAAGTTAATTGTGTTCAACGTAATCGCTTGTTGCGATAAAGATGAATCAACTCAATTATTATCGGAGTTCGATGATTTAATGTAAATTAACTCGATAATTTAACGATAATGGGGTTAATAGATTACGCGATTAAAGTTTCTAGGGTAAGACGGTATAATATGCCCCCCCTAAGGCAACTCCTTGATAACTTTTTACTTTTCAACGCAATTTATGCAAACTTTGTATTATTTGGTAGTCCGGGAAGTCGCAAATGCATTGCCCGTGAGTAGTCATATAAAAATATTACAGATAGCACCTAATAAAGCTTTTTTGAAAATTCGTGAAAAAAATAATTTTAAAAAGTACCTGGGCAATACGCCCCACCTCAACCAAAGACGTTTAATAGCCCTTCATTAGTATTTTATCAATCCCATAATAAAAAGGCTACAAATCCTTATGCGCTTGACATTAAAAAACCAACATAGGTCCATTCAAGCAGGTGTGAATTACATTTCAATATTTTCCATACAATTTGGAAGCAACTGCTGCAGGCTCGCTGCGCTTGTGTCCAGTTGGTAAGGGCATATCGTCCTGCCTACACTGGGGCGTTTTGGCCAGTGAAACATGTTTTCGAAAATCGTTACAATTTTGAAGATGGAAGCAATTTTATATTATATTAACCACTGAGAAAAGTAATTTTGTTGCCCAACTGAGTGTTCCAGTGCAAGTTTTGCGGACAGTATGCCAGAGTCACTCCAGAATATTGAGCAAACAAACATTAAAAGTTACATCAAAACTGTAACTTTTTGTATTTTGCTATTATTTTCATTGTGTAATACAAAAATACTTCCACATTCACATAGTATGATGGGTTTACAAATACTTAGAGGTACCAACTGATTTTGACCCTTAATTAGTTATAGTTTTCTAGAAATCAAAGAGGGGCGTTTTGGCCAGGTGGGGCGCATTATACCGTCTTACCCTATAGAATTTTCACAAAAGCCGAGAATTGAACAAATTGATTGCAATCTGTGGACCAGAGTTGATTTTGATCGAAGCGATACACCAAAATATTAGGCAGAGCATCGGGGTCTGACCACTTGTACTTGCGTTTGTTATACGAACGTCGATTGGAAGGACATGAATTGGAACAAGACAGGAAATGGGTAGAAAGCAGTCGCCAAATAGATGTAGCTGATCTTGTACACCTGATTTTGTTTTTTCACGGATTTTTTTTACACGGTAGCCCTTCATTGAGTTGTATAGGGAATATAATATTTCGTGAGTGTCTCCGATATTTTCATGTCTGTTCCTCTTTTACTAATTTAATAATAAGATGATATCGATTGTGCATCACAAAAAACTTTGGCTCCGTATACATGCCTGAGCCTACCAATTAAACGAACTTGGAAAAAAAATCATGTCTGACGGGAGGTATAAAAATATGATATGAGTTTATCACCTAAGTTGGGTTACGCGTTCAAAACAAATAAGTTTTTTAAGAAGAAAAATTACACTGTTTGCGAACCGGAAATGAGTATTTTTTGTCCCGGGTATCCCGGGATTTTCGGGATTTCAAAAATAATATCCTGAATCTGGAAATCCTGAATTTTCCTAAATCCTGGATTTTGTCCCGGAGTGTCCTGGATGGAAACTCTAGTTGGAAATGATGGAAGGCCATGCTTAACTTCCACGAAACCATCATTTTGTTTGAGTGGTTTCTTTTACTCACATTTTGGGTAGTCCCGTCTTTCAATGACAATAATTTGACAAAGGATTTGAGTCAATTTTGAGTAGTTTATATTAACGTATAGGTATATTTTTTTTCTCAGGCTTCGGTCTTGAACACTCATAATGTGCTTAAAATAAAACCGTATAGCAATAATCATTTGTTTTGTTTTATGTGATGATGTTAAAATCGTAGTTTGTGCAACAAGTTGCAAAAAGATGATTTTTTCAGCACGAGTTGTACGTTTATTCAACGAGGCTTGCCGAGTGGTATAAATACTACGAGTGCAGAAAAAATCGAGTTTTGCAACGAGTTGCACACGCTTTTTTTTTGCAATGACGAAAAATGGGCTTTAATTTGATAAATCTAGCATAGCATAAGATAGCATATGTGATTGTACAAATCGTGGGTGGCTATACAATGCTCAATTCAAGCTCCATCCGGAATAAGGGCGAATGTCGCAAGAGAAGACTCTCCCGCCGACCCCTCCCTTAAACAAAAGTGACAAGCAGCAGATCTCGCTGTGGTTTATCACCTCAGAACGAAAGAAAACAATGCGAACTTGCATTCTTAGGTGATAAACTGCAAAGAAACTCCCTGCCTGTCACTTTCATTCAAATGAGGGGAAGTCGACGAAGAAAACCCTCTCCCGCGACATCCGCCCCCTCACCAGACAGAGCTTGAATTGAGCAATCTACTGTATATTGTCGCAAATTGGTACTTGGGATTAGTACCTTTCCTATACAGTAGCAGTTGTACACCTGGCCACGTCCTTACAATCACGGAAGGAAGGGAAGGAATGTTAGTTCAACATCTACTAGTGAAGATGCAGGGAACCCATACTACCTTCATTAGGGTGGTTCAAAAAATTGATTTTGCTCCACAGCGCTCATCTAATTCTTTACCATGTTCTGAGTGTCCTCTGAAAATTTGAGCTCATTTGGATTAAAACTGATTTACCACAAGCCGTTTCAAGTTTGCATGCAAATTAGTATGCGGAAATTTATTTTTTTATTATACTGTTAATGACGCTTCCCCATCAAGCGCAGGTTAAAAGAAAACCTATATAGCTAAAAGGAATACTCAACAGCTTTCACTCAGTGAAAACCGCATCTCAATTAATCGTTCCAATAATTAGTAATCGAATTTAATCTATACCGTGATTTTCTGGAGCTAATTGCATAACTCCTCAACAGGCAACATTGCTGCTCGTGGCGAAAGATTGCACACACAAATTCAGGCTACTATGTTGCACTGCACATTTCAGTGATGCCCTCAAAGAAGTTTAACGATCATGACTAAAGATTCACAACCTGTCTTAAAATCGATTACTAATTACTGGGGCGGTTAATCAACATGCGGTTTTCGTTGGGTGAAAGCTGTTGAGTATTCCTTTTAGCTATGTAGGTTTTCTTTTAACCTGCGCATAATAGGCAAGCGTCATTAACAGTACAATGAAAAAATAAATTTTCCCATACTAATTTGCATGCAAACGGCTTGTGCTAAATCAGTTTTAATCGAAATGAGCTCAATTTTTCAGAGGATAATCAGAACATGATAAAGAATCAGATAAGCACTGTGGAGCAAAATCGATTTTTTGAACCACCCTAATCTACATAGATGTCTCGGGAAGGAAAATTTGTGTTAGTGGGAAAGGTAAATAATAGGGAGCTCTATTCGACAATATAGAGCGTTTGTCAATAACAGTATATGCTGTAAAGTAATAAAATATATTCATCAATTTACTTACGAACCGTCCTAAGGAAAAACAAAACAAAACACAAAATTTCGGCAAATCGCGCGATCGTTCTGCTGTCCGAAACAAGAGCCAACACGCACTGAACTAATTAACTTTATTACCGGCCGCGCAATGCAAAACACAAAATTTCGGCAAATCGCGCGATCGTTCTGCCGTCCGAAACAAGAGCCAACACGCACTGAACTCGCTTTAATTTGATAAATCTGTACCAAAATTGTAGTCTAATTTACTTCACATGATGATTCTTGCCAATAAATTATGTTTCTGCGGGGAACAATCAGATTCCATGTTACCGTGCCACATTGCATAGTTCGATAAGTCGTGAAGCGATAGATGTACTTGCCTTTGGAAATTTTTGATGCCATGTTCACCAAACTATTTAATTTATTACGGGGCGCCTAGAATACACTGTTTGAGCACTTACCCAAGCTATATCAGCAAAATGTAGTCATGTAACTACTGTTCTGATGTTGGTTTTTCATTATAACACTCAAATGAGTGTTACAAAATAGTTAAAGATTCAAAAATTCTCGAACATTTTACAACCTCATTGAGCTATTGTGATAAATACGGTTCAATCACCTAAGGCAATTGCGGATCAATCACACTCATCCATTTTTTTTGTATCGATTGTATTTTGTATTTTGTATGCATTGTATCGAAGTATGTTTATTTACTTGATTGTTACAACGACTCAAATTGATAGCGTATGGCCTTGTGTATAAGTGTAGTAGCGCTCGGCTTAGTCCCGCACACTGAAAGGACAATATGTGACGGGTCGCCGTCAGGTTCCCACCGGTAGGCAGGGGAAATTTATGCATATTTCATAAATATTATATCTATCTCAAATGAAAAAAAATGCAACATTCCTCCAGAGATTCCGACGGGATTGTTCAAGAGAGATTCCGACGGGAATCTCCAAAGATTTCGACGAGAAACTTTCAAGCATATTGAAGGGAGCCTCCAGGAATTCTGAAGGCAATCCAGCAGGGATTCCAATGAGAATCTTATTCATATACTCCATCTTTCTAGGAATTTCGACTTCCAGGAATATTCCAGAAATTTGAACGGAAATGTTCCAGTGAAGCCGACGGAAATATTTCAGGGATTCCAATGAGAATCTTCTAGAGATTCCGTCAGAAATCCTCCAGAAATTCCAACGTAAATGTTCAAGGATTTCGTAGGCAATGTTCCAGGGATGTAGAAGAAAATCGTCGAAGGATTCCGAAGCAATATGTCGAGGAATCCCGAAATAAATCGTCGAGGAACTTCGAATCAATCCTCCAGAGATTCTGTAAAGAATTCTCCAGCGATTCCGAAGGGAGTCCTTAAAGTATGTTTAAGCAAATCATCAAAAGATTCCGGGGCGAGAAACTTCGAAATAAATATTCAAGATCAAGGGTTTCTGAAGCAAATCGTCGGAGTATTCTGAAACAAACCGTCAAGGAATTCCGAAGCAATTCTTCGAACGATTTCGAAACAAATCTTTAAACGACTCCGGAAGAATTCAGAAGCAAATTAACGAAAGATTCTGAAGCAAATCCTCTATGGATTATGAAGGGTATCCTCCACATATTTCCAAGACTATTACTTAACGATACCGAAAGGAATCCAATGTGAATTCTTCTAGATTCCGGTTGGAATACTTCGATGGTTCTGTTAGAAATTCTTTAGAGATTCCAATGAGAATTCTTCTCGGATGCTGATGGAATCTGTGGAAATTATCATGCTGCTTGGCAAGTCTGCTGGAAAACTGTTACTCCAGTCCGTGATGATTGACCACGTTTCTTTGACTGCTGGCAAAGTATCACGTTTCATTTGATTGATATTTTGGTGGTTCTCCGTTGTTGTTCATAACAAGCTTACTTTGATGCACAAAAGGCGCCATTTAAACTGTTTTATCTCTTTTCAAAAAATACAGTCGATTGACAGTGTATTATAATATAAGCAAACTCCATTAAAATTGACCAATCTGTCTGTTTTATATCGTCATGTAAAAGTGTCCTATCAATAAACTGAACAGTCCTTATTTGGTCATTTGGCAATTGTCGTTCGGCTGAATTGACCATTTTGCCAAAAAAAAGCCGTTTTGTTGAATATGTTATTTGGCATAAAATGCCGTTTGGCTGAAATGTATGTTTTGCAGAAAGGGTTTGACCGAATATGTCATTTGGCCGAACAAACCATTAGGTCGACAATTTTTATTTAGCTGAAATGGACAATCAACATTTCGCCGTTGTACCAAATGGCCCTTTCTGTTAAGGAACCATTTCGGCCGAGCGAAATTTTCGGCCTTACAACCTATTCGGCCAAACTTCCATTTCAGCCAAACGCCGTGTTACAGAAAAGTGCTCTTCGGCCAAATTACCAATTCAGTCGTATGTTGCTTTGGCAAAATGAAATTTTTAGCCAAACTTTTTTCCGTTGTATAACCGTTGTTTTGTCTAAACGGTTCATTTCAGTCAAATACAATTCGGCTTTATAGTTTTCCACTTAACGTATTATTCGACCAAATGATTTTCGGACAAACGACCCTTATTCTTAATTAATAATTTTCCATAAATTTTCCAAAGAACTTTATATGGACAATACAAAGAATTCTCTGTAATAATGCAGAGAAATTCCTTCAAAAATCCTATTTTTTCGTTGAAATACCAAACGGTTTCCAGTAAAAAATAATAATAAATCACGTTCAGTTCTGAATTATTTGGGTTTTTTGGTTTCTTAATTCACCGTGAAAATTCCGAATAATTTCCCATATAAAATTTAAAAATCCCATGCATATTCCAATGAATTTGCTAAGAAAATTTCGAACAATTTGCTGTTGAAATCTAATTTTTATGTTGATGTCCACATTTTGAACAATCTCCCGCGAAAAATTTGAAGATTTTTCTGTGTAAATTTTAAAGAATACTCAGAAACTTTCCGTGGATTTTCCGAACATTTTCCTGTAGAAAATTGAAACAATTTTTCTTAGAAATTCCAAAGTGCTTCCTTGGAAACTCCAAAGACTTCTCAAAATTTCATAATAGTTGCCCGAAAATAATTTTCAAATTAATATTTTAGAGAAGGGCAGAGAATATTCGGGAGAAGCTCTTCAGATTTTTCTGCCGAAATTCAAAAGATTCTTCCTTTGATGTCTTGAAAACATCCTGAAAAAATGCAGGCCCCCACGCCGGCTAAAATGGATTGCGGCGTAACGCCGAAAACACTGCCGCCGCCGACCAAAAGACTGACAAACGCCGCCGCCGCCGATTTTTGAACCGGCGCACACCTCTACGGCCGTAATCTGAAAAAGTGACGTATGCGCCATTTTACAACACACATGTTTTCAATTTTTCTGTTAAAGAGTACGATGAGTACTACTCGTTAACACCATTTTTGGAAAACGGCGTATACATCACTTTGCCAGATTACGGCAGTCTACTCCTAGTGTGTCGAAAGCTTTACGCAACGCGACAATGTCTTCATGATAACTGTCATTGACATTATTGGCCGTTTCCAACTCGCGTTTGATAGCATTTATGCGAAAACTTTCTTTCGCAGCAAATAAACCTGCCAAAGTCTATGGAGGTATTGCTTCGTAGAATATCTTTTATAAGCAGAAGCACTCTGGATTGCATTATTGGCCCAGAAAGTCTACTCACCGTGAAGCTTTTTTTTGATCCTCTATCAATTCAAAAATGGCCTGTGCGCTAGCAGCGCCAGCGGCAGCATGATCCTGTTCACTTGGTTCAATAAAAATGTTACATAACGGTGTTCCATATTGCACGATTTCTCACACTCAATGAATATATGGAAAATCTTATGCAAAATTCATATAACCTCCTTCCAAACACGATCAAATCATTACGGTTGGACGCATCATCCGAGGAGTGAATATCGAAAGTATCTAAAGAGTCTTCTGCTCAATTATCGAAATGGTACTCTTCCTCCATGTCCGGAGAACCTGGTGTTCCTTCCCAGTCCGCCATGATTCAGAACCTGTAAATCAAAATAGTAATTAAAATTTAAGATATTAAGTATTGATTAACATGAATAATTGTCGTGATAATGAATCAGATACAGTGGTTGCCACCGCTGCCGTATCCAGGCGCTAACGTATATGTAAAATTATCCAGCATGAGTTAACCACCTGAAGTTTGTATGGCGAAAGACATCTAACGCAGGTGTTCTCAACAGCAGGAACTTTTCACGAAACTCCATTTGGTACCAAATATGTAGGAAGGTGTCCTCTACTACGCCTAACAAACATATTTTCGATTAAGGTGATTATTTTCGAGATATTAAACCTTAGATGCCTTTCGCCATACTGATTTCCGAAAGTTAACTCCTAGTGTGCCGCTGTAAGCACGCTCAAAGTTGGCTATTTATTATGAAAATATCATAAGAATATAAACAATAGGCGAATTCGATAAAGCCCATCGATCATTCTGACATCTGGTGGTCATCATAAGAACCACGAAAAAAGTGGAGTACTTTTTTTCTTGTTTTCTGCATGATTCTTTCACTTTTCATAGTTGAAATATTCGCAAAATAAAAGAAAATTTTGTTTTGCTTTAGAATGGGCTTTCATCCGGTTAGTGCTTGTATATGATTTTTCTAATAAAATTGCACATCTCTTGCAGTGCCTCCGACGCACTATATTGGTTATGATCTTCCGGATTTTTATTTACGGTTTATTTAAGTGGAATTTGTCTACAACAGCTACTAGAAGACTATAAGAAACCACTGCTAATTGAAAACATGTGACCATATAATAAAAAGTAAAATCAATTAGATGGGGAGAATTTGATTTTGAATGTAAACAATCGCTTCTATCGACTATTCTCCCAAACTCTCGTGGCGCACTCTACCACAGAAACGTACTCGAATTCGCCTGTACCATGATCGACCGTACAGTCCATCAGTTCTTGATGTTGCCATGGGATCCAGGTAGTCTACAAACTCTATAGAGTCAAGGTTTGTGGATCAACCTCCGTAAACAGTTTTTGAAGAATTCATTTGCAAGAGATGAGCCAGCCTAGGGCTGAAAATCTCTTTAATAAAGATAATAAAAAAAAAAGTTTTTGAAGAACAAACAAGTCGTGTGACCCCTTCTTGGTAAATGTTTGTATTGGTTCCAGCTAGTCTACGAACTCCATAGAGTCAAGGTCGGTGGATCAACCTCCTTAATGGAGGCAGTTATTTGAAAATAAACAAGTTGTGTGACCCCTTCTTTGCATATGTTTGTATTGTAGGTAGTTCTTTTTGTTGTCGTGGGTAATTTCTTATCAAAGAGGCTTACAATTTCATGAAAATCGTTGTTGTTTGCGGTATTATTTAAAAAAATTAAAACGGCCAAAAATTTGAAAAATTGTTGGGCTGATAAAATCGGGTTGAAAACGAGATAAAATCGGAGTAGACAAAATCAGGAGTAGACAAAATCGGGGAGTGACAAAATCGAGTAAATACTGTAAATGTTTGTATTCCATGTAGTGCTTGTTATTGTCATGGGTTTGAAGTATCCTACGAGCTCCGTAGAGTCAAGGTCTGCAGATCAACTTCCGTATGGCAGCAGTAGGCAGTAGTTGAAGAATAGACAAATTATGTGACCGCTTCTTGCTATATGATTGCATTCCGAGTAGTTCTTATTGTTGTCATTGGTTCCATGTAGCCAACGAACTTTATATACCCAAGCCCTGCTGATCAAGCTCCGTGATGGAGCCGTTAATGGAAGCAATAACAAGTTGTGCAACGTCATCTGAGTGAATGTATGCATTCCAAGTAGTGTTTTTGTTACCATGGTACTAAGTAGTCTATGAACTCCATACAGTAATGATCTGCATATCAACCCCGAACGGGAGGCTATTGGTATATGTTTGCATTCCAAGTAGCTCAAGTTGTTGTCATTTGCTTCAGGCAGTTATTTAAGTATAAACAACATGTGTAATCTCATCTTGATATACTTGCATTCCAAGTAGTTCTTGTTGTCATGTGTTCCAGGTAGTATACAAACTTCATTCATATCACTAATACGAAACAGTTTATGTTTTGTAAATGCAAAATGTGAATAAATTGGAACGAGACCACTTCAAGCCGAGAAGGTAAGGGAAAAAATCGGACCAATATCGCAAAGATCATATACTATATTAAAAATAGTTTGAAGACATTTTAGTTGCTCGTGTAAGCCTATAAGTATTACTTCATGAATTTCTAGAATGGCCATTAGCATATGCCATGAACGCATTTTATTCTATGGACAACAAAGGACAAGTTCCAAATTTAAAACAGGCTGCTATATCTATGGCTGAGCATGTAGATCTTAATGCCTTACTTCAGTGTTTTCTTGAATGACCATGAACCTATGAGATGAACGCATTCTATTCTATGCATCACTAAACACAGGTCCAAGCTCCAGGAGGTTCTCGGGAAACTTTAAATACTTTAAAATGATTATGAACGTCTTACTGTGTGTCATCAAAGTTCTGCACCACTTATCACTTCTTTATTTCTTGGCGAACCGAGAACTTAATCACCAGAATCTTAAGGCTTCAGCACTCAAACAATTGGACAACCATGACAACGAAAACAATTTGAATGATCATAGTACCAAGATAGGTGAAAGACACATCTTAAGACTAAAAGTAAGTTAAATATCAAACTCTAAATTCTAAATAGCGCTTCCTCTTTTTGCGTTCAAAATTCTAAAAAAAGGCTCTTTCTTTTTACATCCTTTTTTTACATGATTCAATTTACGCTCCTCCGTTTTGGGGCGCAAAAAGAGGTTTTGCAGTATCCGGTTAGAGCTTGAGTTGGTAACGTCTTGACCTTAGATACTTTCATGCTTCAGAAGTGAATCCTTATTGTAGTACATACTTCACAGCAAGAAGGACACCAGGGGTACTACTTAACCAACGCCCCCGGTTGGGTGAGAGATAGATAATGACATATCAGGAAAGGATGTTAATTACACAAAAGATTTCTCTCCGACCTTTTAAACAAGTAGGGGTTTTTTACCCCATAATGTACGTTTTGTTCTTAACCATTCATGAAGTGAACAAAGAAGTTTGAAGATTTATTTTATAAAAAGGAAAACTATCTTATGATTTACACTTTAAATCTGTAAAGAATCGAAGTATGACGGAATACCGAAAGGCTAGTAGAACATCCTCACCCAACCTATAACTGTGGAGTGGTTCTGATCAAAATTCCATTAACTACATATAATTATAGACTTAGACATCCGTTGCATCCGATAAGATGACCACAAAGTTCATCGTCCGCTCTTCCGTTGGAATCTTCCCAGAACTTCATTCCCATGCTTCGGCCCATTCGTCACACCGAAAATTTACCGTTAGAATACCTGTTTTCCTTCTTCCCCCAGCCAATCGCCTTTGCAAGCGGAGCACTCCGCCTCAAATGTGTATCATTTCTTCTTCGAAAATAAAATCTCGTTTTCACTTTCTTTCACGCTAAAGAGGTTGCAGCTGAGACCATCGCATCGCTGCAGCAGACAGACCGTGGCACGATGGTTACTGGTAGTAACCGAGACTCTGGAGCCTCCGTAGAAGTCAGTAAACAGTTGTTGTCAGTATCGCGTTGTTTTTCATCATCTCGTATTTGAACTGTTCCTTCGTGAAACACTGACTGGAACCACGTGATCAGTTCGATTGCAGCAAATGCGGCTTGCCATCAAGATGTGCACTTCCGATTCGATTCAGTTTTCCTCACGGAACCTTAATTCTCGATATTAAATCTAGATCTTAATCTAATCTCAGTTGATATCAATGCCAGAACGACTTAAGTAGAATGTCGTAAAAACTTCGCTATCAACATACGAGATTTTATATTCCTGAAGTTTTGTGACAAGATTCAAAATATGATTCCTATCATATTCAAAGCATTCTGAAATTTAAAAAAATAGTGATGTATGAAGCTTTGTCTAATTTTAATTATGTATCCTCACGTATTGACCTTGGCTTTGTCATCTTTCTTTGTCTGTCAGAGGTGCCTATTTTCTTCATACATACTCTAATCACTCGTTTCAGCTTATCGTGCTACAAAAATAATATCACTGAAGCTACTCTACAAACTAATTGTGTAACCTGAGAAAGTATTCGTAGCTATTTCCTCACACACCACCATAAGGAGGAAAGACAATATACCTAAACAATTTACGCATCCCACCCACCCACTTCAAGCTTCGTGAGCTCTCCGCTCGGAAAGATCAAGCTTTTGCCTTGATAAGGCCTAATTTGAAAAAGATAAGCAGCTAGTCTGATTACGCTTGTCTTAACATCTCAAAGTTCGCATTGTTTGAACAACAACAATAATCATTCTACTTGTCATTTGTGCTCTGGATACTTACGCCCTCAATCACGCAAAGGCTTGATACGGTGCTCGGCTCGATCCGGCAAACTTGAACTAAACCTTGGTTGTGTGCTGTTGAGTGAGGCAGCAACGCGGAATGGAACTAACCGTCCACCACCGGGCGGGCGGCGGCCCCCGAAAGACGGCGCAGAAAACGTGAATAGCGACGAACGAACGCCGCTACAATGCAATGATGGCGGTAGCAGGGCGGCTATTGATGTGTTGGTGCACATTTCACTTTCGAGAGCACTCGTACGCAATAATGAAATGGTGCACGTGGGGGTGGAGGAAATGGGAAGCATGGCTTGGAGAGGCCTTTCGATTTCGATCATCGTCTTAGCTGGGGCTTAGCAAGGTGCGGTAGCTCGGCTAGTGGATGGATGGATGGTAACAAAATAAGCTGGAGGAGCTGCCATTATACCCCGGCAGAGACGGTTGAACTTGTGTGTTGATGGTGGTTATGAAGGGTCTTTACTTTGGGCGATAAAAATCACGCAATGGGTGGTGTTGCGTGAGTTCGAAATGGTTAGCTGCTGTCGACTTGATGTGATAATTTGTGTTGTGATCTTTTACCGTTACAGATTATTATAAAATTATTATGCATTTGGCTGTGCTGCTCGTGAGGTAGGAATTTCAAGGATTTAAATTTCAAATGCGTGCTTCTTTTATCTATTATGAATCAGCAGTTCAAATATTATCAGTTCTCTTGATTTGGAGGCGGTGTTGATTACATCCTGCAGTCATCTCACATCCATCCGTCGGAATAATTTCATCATTATCCTCATTTGGGCTGGCGATACGAAGCGTTAAGCTTCTAATAGAAATCATGTGATACAGATATTTGTAAAGAACGTTAACGTCAACGTCCGTCAAATGGATTTAATTTTCACAAATCGTAAGGAATGTTCCTCAACTTAGTATTTTATAATTAGGAAAGCTTTGATCACCGCGTGACTTTATCGAAATTAATTTATTGGCTTTTTTCGGTGATAATTATACTACTCAAAGCGAAAATTAATTTCGATAAAGTCACGCGGTGATCAAAGCTTTCCTAATTATAGAATCCAATTGGCGAAAAATTGATGAAATACAGTTCGAATAAGATTCAATTTGGGCGAAGTATGAGCTTGCGAGAGTTATGCGTGAAGAGATTTAGCGCGCTCTTGTATGAATCTCTGAAAATATGCCACGAATCAATAGAACTGTTTACGCTTGCCGAACAGCACTTTAGCAGGTTGAAATCGCTGTTATTTTGCCTGTCTTGGTACAGTGATCACCACGTCACTATCCAAGCCGTTCCTGGGTGGACGTTAGGCAGAATAACAGCGATTTCAACAATGTTTGTTCTCTCATATGGCCCTCTGCTAATCTTCAGTTTCTATTCATTTCACACTTGCCGCTCGCTTGCGGTGTCAATCGAATCTGTATCTTCATTACTTTCATCTACTCCCTTTCGCTTTGAGTAGTATAATTATCACCGAAAAAGCCAATAAATTAATTTCGATGAACTTAGTGTTTGTGGATAGTCGACAATTGTTGGACAGTACGCATTTATGTATGTAAATATTTCTCTGCGTACCTTGCACGAACAAACTATTACAAGACATTTATGTGCCTTGCAAGCAGATATTAATTAACTTTTAAACTGGTGTGACCAGGAGTTGCAAAATTCGCTCTTATTTTATAATGTTAGACGATAAAACAGAGGCATACATTTCACACAATAGCCACCTACAGGGGATGGACAAAATAATTAGGATAGGCAAATTTTGGGTAAAATTAGATGTGTTGTAACTATCTTAGTTATCATCCGATTTTGACAATTCAGGCATGCCTGAACTAGAAAATTAATGCAGTTTGACGGTATGTCCATGGAACTGACTATGGCCACCGGATTCCGGAGATATTCCGGGGTTTTCGGAGGCATGTTCAAAACCGTAAATTTGAGGCGGATATTAGGAGAAGTTGTGATTAAAAATTGAATAATATTAGTAACCACAAATGAAGTAGGGCTCTTGCTGATTGGAGCCATATATATTCAGATTTAGAATCGGACCAGAATCAAGTGAGATATGGCCATTTCTTTAAAATCGGTTCCGATCGATACTTATCAAAGGGGTCAGGCCACAACTTCATTTGAATCTCGCTTTTTGATAGATGGTCCACTATGATTTTATTCTAGAAGGCCTCTAATGTGTCAAGAATGAAAATCCAATTGAATAAACGGATCCTGGAGTCGCTGGGATGTCCCCGGGGAACCTGTGAATGGGGACATTTAAGTTTTAGCACCAAAATCAGTCATTCGACGGCTCTTTTTTCATGGTTTTCGATCAGGAAGCGAAGTATGAATATAAAATGGTCCATTGACGGCTCTGACCGCTTCCAGGATCTACGGATTGGCCCCGGGGAACCTGTGGAAGGGGACATTTTAGTTTTACCACCAAAACCAGTCGTTCGACGGCTCTTTTTTCATGGTTTTCGATCAGGAAGCGAAGTATGAATATAAAATGGTCAATTTTACGGTTCTGACCGCTTCCAGGACCTACGGATTGGTCCTGGGAATCTGTGGAAGGGGACATTTTAGTTTTACCACCAAAACCAGTCATTCGAAGGCTCTTTTTTCATGGTTTTCGATCAGGAAGCGAAGTATGAATATAAAATGGTCGATTGACGGTTTTGACCGCTTCCAGGACCTACGGATTGGCCCCGAGGAACCTGTGGAAGGGGACATTTTAATTTTACCACCAAAACCAGTCGTTCGACGGCTCTTTTTTCATGGTTTTCGATCAGGAAGCGTAATATGAATATAAAATGGTACATTGTCGGCTCTGACCGCTTTCAGGATCTACGCATTGGCCCCGGGAACCTGTGAAAGGGGACACTTTAGTTTTACCACCAAAACCAGTCGTTCGACGGCTCTTTTTCAAGGTTTTCGATCAGGAAGCGAGTATGAATATAAAATGATCAATTGACGATTCTGACCGCTTCCAGGACCTACGTTTTGGCCCGGAGGAGCCTGTGGAAGGTGACATTTTAGTTTTAGCACCAAAACCTGTTATTCGACAGCTCTTCATACATGGTTATCGATCAGAAAGCGAAGTACGAAAATAAAATGGATCATTGACGGCTCTGACAGCTTCCAGGACCCAAGGATTGCCCCCGAAGAACCTGTGGAGGGAACATATAAGTTTTAGCTCTAAAATCAGTTATTCGACGGCTCTTTTATAGGTTTTCGATCATTAAGCAAAGTATAAATATAAAAAGACCATTGACAGCTTTGACCGCTTCCAGGACCTACTGATTGCCCTCGGGGAACCTATGGAAGGGGACAATTTAGTTTACACCAAAATCAATCATTCGACAGCTCTTCTTTAATATAAGCAAAGTATGAATATAAAATTGACCATTGATGACTCTGCCCGCTCAGGACCTACAGATTCCACCCGAAAAACCAGTGGAATGGAACATTTAAGTTCAGCACCAAAACCAATAACTCGACGGCTTTTTTCGTGATTTTTTATCTGAAAGCGATATATGAGTATAAATTGGTCCATTAATGGATCTGACCGCTTCCAGGACTTACGGATTGCCCCCGGGGAACATTGGAAGTGGACATTTTAGTTTTAGCACAAAAACCAATTATTGTACGGCTCTTTTTTCATGGATTTCAATCAGAATGTGAAGTATGAACAAGAAATGGACCATTGACGGCTCTGACCGTTTTCTGGACCTACGGATAGCTCACGGGGAACCTGCCTACTTCATACTTCGCTTCCTGATCCAAAGCCATGAAAAAAGAGCCGTTGTATGACTAGTTTTGGTGCTAAAACTATAATGTCCCCTTACACAGGTTTCCCGGACCAATCTGTAGGTATAGAAAGCGGTCAGAGCCCTCAATGGTCCCTTTTATATTTATTTCTCAATTCCTAATCGAAACCAGTAGAAAAGAGCCGTCGAATGACAGGTTACGATGCTTAAAATAAAATGTCCCCTTACACAAATTCTCCAGGAGCAATCCGTGGGTCTTGGAAGCGGACAGAGCCGTCAATGGACCATTTTAAATTCACAATTCGCTTCCTGATCGAAAACCATGAAAAAAAAGTGCCGTCGAATGACTAGTTTTGGTGCTAAAACTAAAATGTCCCCTTCCACAGGTTCCCCGGGGCCAATCCGTAGACCCTGGAAAAGGTCAGAGCCGACAATGGACCATTTTATATTCATACTTTGCTTCCTGATCGAAAACCATGAAAAAAGAGCCGTCGAATGACTGGTTTTGGTGCTAAAAATAAAATGTCCTCTTCCACAGGTTCCTCGGAGGCAACCAGTAGGTCCATTTTATTATATCCATTATATGGACCATTCTATATTCATACTTCGCTTCCTGATCGAAAACCATGAAAAAGAGCCGTCGAACGACTGGTTTTGGTGGTAAACTAAAATGTCCCCTTCCACAGGTTCCCTGGGGCCAATCTGTAAATCCTGGAAGCGGTCAGAGCCGTCAATGGACCATTTTATATTCATATTTCGCTTCCTGATCGGAAACCATGAAAAAAGAGCCTTCGAATGACTGGTTTTGGTGGTAAAACTAAAATGTCCCTTTCCACAGGTTCCCCCGGGCCAATCCGTAGGTCCTGGAAACGGTCAGAACCGTAAATTGACCATTTTATACTCATACTTCGCTTTCTGATCGAAAACTATGGAAAAAGAGCCGTCGAATGACCGTTGTTGGTGCTAAAAACTAAAAGGTCCCCTTCTACACGTTCTCCAGGGTTAATCTGTAGGTCTTGGAAGCGGTCAGAACCGTAAATGAGCCATTTTATATTCATACTTCACTTTCTGATCAAAAACGACGAAAAAGAGCCTTCGAACGACTGGTTTTGGTGGTGGAACCAAATGTCCCCTTCCACAGGTTCCCCGGGGCCAACCCGTAGGTCCTGGAAGCGGTCAGAACCGTAAATTGACCATTTTTTATTCATAATTTGCTTCCTGATCGAAAACCATGAAAAAAGAGCCGTCGAACGACTGTTTTTTTTTGGTTAAACTAAAATGTCCCCTTCCACAGGTTCGCGGGGCCAATCCGTAGATCCTGGAAGCGGTCAGAGCCGTCAATGGACCATTTTATATTCATACTTCGCTTCCTGATCGGAAACCATGAAATAAGTGCATTCGAATGACTGGTTTTGGTGCTAAAACTTTAATGTCCCCTTTCACAGGTTCCCCGGGGACATCCCAGCGACTCCAGGATCCGTTTATTCAATTGGTTTTTCATTCTTGACACATTAGAGGCCTTCTAGAACTAAATCATAGTGGACCATCTATCAAAAAGCGAGATTCAAATGAAGTTGTGGCCTGACCCCTTTGATAAGTATCGATCGGAACCGATTTTAAAGAAATGGCCATGTCTCACTTGATTCTGGTCCGATTCCAAATCTGAATATATGGCTCCAATCAGCAAGAGCCCTACTTCATTTGTGGTTAATAATATTATTTAATTTTTAACCACAACTTTTCCTAATATCCACCTCAAATTTACGGTTTTGAACCTACCTCCGAAAAACCCGGAATATCTCCGGAATCTGGTGGCCATAGTCGGTTTCATGAACATACCATCAAACTGCATTAATTTTCTAGTTCAGGCATGCCTGAATTGTCATAATCGGATGATAACTAAGGTAGTTACAACACATCTAATTTTACCCAAAATTTGCCTATCCTAATTATTTTGTCCATCCCCTGTACGATAGAAACAGCACCGATAACAAGCCTGAGAATTGAAAATCGCGTCTAGACACAGTGAGCTGTGATCGTTCAGTGAATCCGATCCTTGCACAGGAATTCTTTTTGGGTAACAAATGACCAAGTCATTGGAATCAAAACCGAATAGGAGGAGCTGCTCCCATCAACATCTTGGCATACTGCCAAGAAAAAATGAGTTTATGAGGAACAGTGACATTTCAAAAATAGTTGAAAATCAGAGGTTACTTGATAACTTTTACTAGACTAGAAAGCTATTCTCACTGCACATGCTTCAGAGTTTCTTTTATTCGAGACTTATAACCATGCCGGCCACGTCCTCACAGTCAAATAGGATAAGGGGAGGAAAATAAGCAGACTGAGTGTCGGAAACTTCAAAATGACATGCACTGTACGAAAAGTGTTGAAATTTCTTGATTAATAATATTCTTGTATTAATAATAGTGTAGAGAACCATTTGGGCAGCACCCCTATTTCCGGAAGGAACTTCTGGAGGAAGTCTTGATGAAACTTCCGAAGGAAGTTTTTAAGGCGCTTCCGGAGGTATTCCTGATGGAACTCTTCTTGAGTGTTTTTCAATTCATGATTTTTGATGAATCTGCAAACCTGGATGGATACTTTAACTATCAAAATTGACAATTCAATTTAAAAAATTGGAGGATCATTCAAGAATATATTTCAATTGAAAATTAATTCTAATAAACAAACAAACGCTGAACAAGTTATAATTATATATAATCCAAATGCCACGACAGGCTGTCGTTTGTATCAAAGATTATTTTTATGATTCGTATACAGTAATTACATTATATGATTTATGATTTGCATTTAGCGAGCAGTCCATTAATTCTTGAAAGATTAACATTTCCTCCAGGTTCGGGGCAATTAAAAAACCTTTACTCATTGGAAAATCGTTCATCACTGATTTCAGTATCATCACAAAGCTGATGCTTCGCGCAATGGTCTCGCTAAAAAACACACACAAATCAATCATATATTTGAAAGAGTCATGAATACTTCACTTTCACATGAATAACATGCTTCAATGAATATCCCACCTTTATCGCAGTTGACAATCGCTTCTCGCGCGCGGTAGACGTCTATTCCGATAGCCAGTACCTTTGCATTCGAACCTTTGAAGAACATTTGCACTCGACGCAATATGTCATACAGAAGAAACACTCTTGTTGTGGACTTCAGTGGCCTACCAACGCGACCTAGTCTCGAGATAGTGAAAAGGTTTTTTGATACTAAACTCAAACTAAACATGGATGATGTAGAAAACATTCAACTCCATAACATTAAAACTGCGTGTTTGTTGAAGTGATCGATGAAAGCGAAGCACTTCGGCTGCAGAAGCAACACCACCTTCGACATTCATTCGTGCATCTCGATGTGCACTACTACATCCCCGTGTACATGGATGGCCCTATCGCTATCGTGAGGTTGCATGATCTGCCACCTCAAATGTCCAACACTACAATCTTGCGACACATGAAACAGTATGGCAAAATTATATCCATACACAACGAGGTATGGAAAAACTTCTTCCTGGCATCCTGAACGGCGTTCGAGTGATACGACTGAGGCAAGAGAAGCAAATACCATCTCGTATTGTAATTGAAAACGAGTCCACACTCGTTACTCGTTGCATCAACAGTGTCAAGCGAAGAAAATTCAAATCAAAACCGAGAAGCGTCAAACTCAACCGATAGACAGAACAACGACGATGAGCAAAACAAAACAGATGACCTATCGGCAGGAGCCGATCCAAGTGAAGGCGACAACGACGACGGTGACGGCAATAGCGAGAACGGAAATAACACCAACGAGCATGAATACGGCACCGCAACGGCAAAGAGAAGATTGTCAACTGGAACAAACGAAACGAATGGAACGGACGCAATAGAACAAGAAATGTAAAAGAACATGTGAAGATCAGAGCTGCCCAGATGAGCTAGAATATAGCGACGGAAACTTTTCCAAATCAGAGTGGAAAGTCTACAATACTAGATCTAAGAAAAATAATTTGATTTGTACTGTTTTTATATGAATTACTATAATAATAATCTTTCAGAGATGAGCCAGCCTAGGGCTGAAAGTCTCTATAATAAAGAAAAAAAAAAAAACCTTTATCGCAGTTGATAATCACGCAATTTCAAAAATTTATTGCAACTATCACCCCGATCTACCCGACTGCAATCACACAGCTTCCAGCAAACAAACTTAAGTTCACGTCAACCTTTCTCCACGGTCCTAGGGCCTTGGAACGAACGCCTCTTGTCGATCCTTTCCATCCGAATTACACCGAGAACTGACGGCGTATGTAATTTTCGTAAATTTAATTATCTCCTCGCTGACCGGGCTGGCGCCACTGCCACTCAGGGATCGTAAATCCACGCAATAATTTCCAACCGTACCCCAGCAGCAGCACTCGGCCAAACTTGATCGCTGCATATCATTGGGAAATGTGTCGCTCGCTACCCCGCCAAGTCAAACACATGACCAGCTACAAGGGGCTGAATGCAGTCGCAACATCCAATTGCACTGAGTGGTCGACAGCGAGGACTTCAGACTTCCGTATCTCTGCAGATCTGAAAACGATTACGGATCTTAAAAGAGATAAGTGCTCAGGATGCAGAATTTGAATTCGGTGTTATGTGGGCACTCCAGCTGAAAAGCCGGAAATAAAAGATTTTAAATCGAATCGCTTTGTGTTGGATCTAAAGCTCGCCTTAGTATGCAGAGCGTAAGAAAGTTTCGATTACTCGCAAGATAAATACATTCAGTTGCTCTAACGGAACGAAAATCCCCCTGTTCCAGGTGTGCGACTTGCGGATATTTTCGTAAGGTCAGATAATGACGGCAATAAAAATGAATTAACCGCCACTTCACATAATCTTCAGCTCGCTGCGTGACGTTGACCGACGAAAACCGCGGAGGGCAGTGAGAGGCGGTCGGATCTGACCATTGCATTGTTGTCGTTTATTTTTATTTTTATTTTTGGAGGTTGTCCGAGAAATGATGTATCTGCGCCTGTCGAAGGTAGCAAAACGCCGAGCAGCAATAACGTAAGACCCTGTGACCTGGAGAGGGCATCTGAATAATGGCCCATCTCGATCATGTCTGTGGCTGCGGGTGATGGTGCGAAAGTGAAATTTTCGGTAGACATGACACCCATCGGATGACGGAATTGCTATTTGTTCGAGTAGTGCACGGAAAGGTCGAGTGTTTGTTCGCGTTACTTCCTTTTTTATTAATCGAGAGGTGTTTCGTAATTATGAGGCGGCTGGTTGAATAATGTTTGACAATGGCGGAATGTATCGAAAAATTGTTGTGAACGTTCAAGCCGCTGGATAGATAGATGAGTGTTTTTCGTTTGAAGTAGTTTTTGCGAAGGACTGACGACAACTTCGATGGCTTGGATGTTTTTAATCTACGGTGAATTACTTATTCCCACCACGGTGATGTCATGATGATTGTTAAACGTGTCCTGTCCAGTCCTGGTCCAATCCAATTCCATTGCAGTCCCAGTTCAGTTCCTGTCCCATTGATAAACACGGAGTGTACGACCACTGGATGTTGACCTTATTGGAAAGCCAAAGTTTAGTGTTGTTAAACAGGAGATGGCGTATGCGACTTTTACTGCTCTGACGTCAGTGGAAACTCACAGCCACGAAAAAGAAGAAGAAGCTCTTATCCATATATATTTCATATAACAAGTCACAAAATTAAAGACAATTATACTGCCGCTAACCGCAAGTCGAGCACATCTGTATATGGGCCTCCTCATATAACAATGAAATTTGAACATAAGAGCTCCTTGAGTAATAAAAGGAAATTAGCCAAAACCAGGCATTGCAATATCATCTGGGCACAGGATATCATCTTTGCTGGTGCAAAGATATTATCCCTAATCAAAGAGCACTCTGGAAAGATATTATCATTTGAGCATTTGATGATGATCCTGATAGCGAGCGCGGTTCGGGATTTGTTCACGTTGCGAGGGCGTTGCTACAACAAAAGCAGTGAAAAAACTTTTCTCCATGGCGAACATTTCACTTTGTTTACTGAGCAGATAGATAACTAAGATCGATATCCCAGCATATCATCAGTATCTTTGCTCAGAAGATCGAATGATGGGATAACTTGCAATGCCTGGCCAAAGCCCCAAATAAGTCAGCTGCTTTGATAATTTTCTTAACATTTGCTCATTTGCTTAACATGCTTTTTCCTGCCACAGTTGACTGACTGTTGTACTACATTCGCAAATCGCACCTTTGCAAATCGCCAAACCGCGGAAATCCGTTCGCGCTACCTGCTTCCTACTGGCATCCGTTACAAAGTATTACGCCAAATAGCCAAAACTCATCCACCGTATCCGTCAGTAAGTGGTGCTATCGGCTTTCTGCTGCCCCACGGCATCGAGCCGTCGCTCGTCGTAACGCAATCATCCAGCGACTCGTCATGTCTGCCTGCAATTATCACAATTATGACCGGATCGTTTAAATCATAAATCCGATCGGACATGATGGCTCGCTGAGTCGAACCGCGCCGTGCCGAGTGCGTTTTGAACGCGGTGCTGGCAACAGGCAACAGTAGCGATATCAAGCATCAAACATCATCATCAAAGACCAGCTTCCAGTTGCAACGTGACGGAACTGGGTTGGTGCAAACTGAATGTCTCGATTCAGCTCGGATGGTTCGCTTCGCTATCGCAACACACTTTGGCCCTATGCCTGGCTATACATTTCACGTCACATCACATCACATCACATAAGAGGTGGAGGAGACTTTTACTTTCTTCAACACTCGTGCACGTCTGCGTGGAATCTGATTGCAATATAGCTAATAGTCGACCAACTAACACACGAAGGAACATATCTCAGGTGAATGCGTTGTTGATTTGACTGATTCGTTCGAACCGCTTACGATTGCATAATACCAGCGGTGATGGTAAGAGGGATGAGAAAACCTGTGTTAATAAATTTTACCAGCTTGTCAATAAGCGTCTTGTCAACTTCGATAGGTGATGCATGCATTTTTACTAAGTACTTTTATTTTATTTGCTCTATTTTCTCCCGTTTGAGAAAAGGATCAGCTTTCATTCAATAACAGTAGAATTGATAATACATCAGTAAAATATTCGGCACACTACAATCGTCATAAGATCCATAAACTTTTTTCGATAGTTATCCCGGTGGTCAATACATTCGAAATTCAGAAGATTTCCAAGGGAAATTCTTCTTTTCAATGGAAATTTTGAATAACATATTTATTTATTAAGACTAAGGTCGGAATAGCCTTTGTTGTACATAAAAGTCTTCTCCATTCAGCTCGGCCCATGGCAGTCTAAGGAGGGTCTCTGGTTCGTCCTCCACCTGATCGATCCACCGCTCGCTGAGCACCTCGCCTTCTTGTGCCCGTCGGATCGTTGTAGAGAACCATTTTTACCGGAATACATTTTGGCTTCTTTCCCGACTCACCGCTTTCGTCCGATTTCGCGGTGTGAACGATGGATGATTCTACTAACAGCTGATGCAAATAGTGGCTCCTCCACAAGCCGTGTGCCATCTGCACCCCAACCATAGATGATACGCAGCACTTCCTCTTGAAAATTCCAACTGCGCGTTGGTCCTCCACGAGCATTGTTCAGCTCTCAACAAAAAAAAAGTCGCATGCAAATTATGCTAGTCGACGGCATAAAATTTGGGAGAGTACTTCCCAGGCGGCGTTCAGCAATGTGATTGCTACAGTCCGGCTACTGATTTTCAGCCGGCCAATCTCCTCCAGGATTTCCAGGAGATCTGGAACTGGAAAACGTTTGTCTTTCGCGCTGGTTATTTCCATCTACTAACCAAGTCATTTGACCTCACATATGAAGATCTTGTTCTCGCCCATGCTGTATTCTTCTCTAACTGCTTACATTCGCTGTGATACCAAACAATAATGGTGGATAAAAAATAATCGACTTAAATAACCGAAATAACTTTTTGAGCAACAGGCTCATCGACGGCGGATCGAAGTAGGTCGTGAAAATATTCTATCCGATTTTATTTAAATGTTCCTGTGGCAGGTGTATAATCTGTTTTTTTTTTCTGGTGGATTCGCGGTAAATTTGACTGCCTCTACCGCGATGGGGCTAAATTTTTTCGCCATCACAAAACTTTGAAGTTTTATCGCAGATGCTTTTCAAAATTTTCTATTTTGTGGATGCCACAAAGTTCTTACGCAGCTGTCATAATTATACAGCTTGAAAATTTTCAATACATTGAAACAAAAAAATCTTATATTTGGCATTGTCATCGTAGAATGACAGGAGAGAAAAGGCAGTTGTGGAAGTCAGAGTCTATTATATATAGAGTTGCGCAAAGAGGATCTTCTTACTCTTATTCTGAATGATGCTCTTGTTATTATGTTGAAAACTTTCATTTTTGTTCAACCCTTCAAGTGACTTCACGGGAGTGATCACTTCTAAAGCTTTTTAATTCGATAACCAAAGTCACCTACAGAGTGCAAACACGTGAGTTTCTTGTTGCAACTTTATTGGAGGGTGTATTGAAGTTTTTTGAAGCTGTTTCTAGAACAAATATAATACATTTCAATTCATGAGTTTTAATTCGCCATAATAATCATCAGGCGATAACAATACTTCCGCCTTTCCAACAAGCATTTGTTTACTTTGCTCGATAGGTAGACGGTTTGACAGTTCAGTAGGTAGATTTGGCTTCACTCTTTGCGTAACTCTATATATAATAGACTCTGGTGGAAGTTTGAAAATTAAACCGGAAAGAGAATAGTTTTCTCTGGAACAGCAATACGTAACGTCCAAAGCAAACCAAACCGACGACGGAAAAGATGGACGAATATTGTCATCGATGTGATTGGACTGCAAAAGCGGGGGGAACAATAGGGTAAGACGGCATAATGCGCCCCACCTGGCCAAAACGCCCCCCTTTGATTTCTAGAAAACTATAATTCAAGACAAAATTTTCAAAACGACTTATCTGCTTTTGTAAACAATTGAATTAACTAACTTGAATTAACTAAGGGTCAAAATTAGTTGGTACCTATAAATATTTGTAAAACCATAATCCTATGTGAATATGGGAGTATTTTTGTATTACATAATAAAAATAACAGAAAAATACAAAAAGTTACAGTTTTTATGTAACTTTCAATGTTTGTTTGCTCAACATTCTGGAGCGACGCTAGCAAACTGTCCGCAAAACTTGCACTGCAACACTCAGTTAGGCAACAAAATAACTTTTCTCAGTGGTTAAAATTATATAAAATTGCTTCCATCTTCATAAATGTAACTGTTACGCCATTTGCGTACGCGCCTTTGTCATCGAGTAACAGTAACGTATGTATGACAGTTCAAAAAATATAAATCCAAAAGTTATTAGATTTCCGTGTAATACCATGCCCCCATCAATAATCGGCGTCACTGTACGCTCAGTAGTTATGCTTTAGGGAACCGCAGAAAACGGAACAAAACAAACTGGAGATTTGTGAATGAACAGGCATCGATTGTTTATTATAAATATCTGTTTAGGCAGTCTTGAAGTCGATTTGAATTCTAGATTCTAAACTTAAGTCTATTACTTAGAAGTATCCTAATTGATTGTAGATAGTACGGTTAGTTCACAGAGGTAGCATATGTGAGAATAGTTCGTGTAAATTGAAGGTAAAAAGAGTTTGAAAGCAAGTGATATTATTACGGCTTAAGATTAATAATACTAAATTTCAATCACAGAACGGTTATCGCAGATTGTGAACGCAGTGTATGATTTATCCCTACTACATTCCTGCAGGCTTACTACACTAAGGTAATGAACTCTTATTTCTAAATATTATTGAAAGTCTTCAAAAAATTACATAAAATACATCAGACAGACATCATATACTTACCGTACAGGACCGCTTTCCGGATATAACGGGACATTGTGAGAGACACTAAACGTGAGTAGATAAAACCAGCATTTAAGATATTGTTAAAGACAATAATTAAGTACATAAAACATGTAATGTAACGCAATGAATGCTTTCAACCCCACAGGGAAAATTTAACGTATCCTAGAAACCAATGAAGGATCTGTTCAAATTTGCGGAAGTATTGTCTTCTGTTTGTTGCCAGTTTGGGAACAGTAACGTTTTTCAAAAATAAATTTTTAACTGGTCAAAACGCCCCAGTGTAGGCAGGGCGATATGCCCTTACCAACTGGACACAAGCGCGGCGAGCTTGCATCCGTCGCTTCCAAATTATATGGAAACTATTGCAATGTATTTCAAACCTGATTAAATGGACTTAATATTTTTACATGGCTACTCACGGGCAATGCATTTGCGACTTCCTGGACTACCAAATAACGCAAAGTTTGCATAAATTGCGTTGAAAAGTAAAAAGTTATCAAGGAGTTGCCTTAGGGGGCATATTATACCGCCTTACCCTAGTAAGGTTTGAAGTGTTAAAACGTGGTGAAAAATGTTTCTATGGGGTAAAGATTAGATTCGGCCGCACTTGTTGTTTCCACCCACACTTATATTAGAGCATCCTGTGCTCCTGAGATTAAGCGAGACGAGCCCTGCCACTCACGTATTTTTCGGAAAAGTTATAGTTAATTCTGAAAAATGCATTACCGGGACGAGATTCGAACCTAGACTGCACTAGATTCTTTTTTTACCCGGGGGATGCGTTCCGTGTGAAAAAAGTTTTCAGTTCAAAATTTGAAAATCCGTGTAAAAAAAGTTTTATGATTTTTCGGCAAAAATTTTGTATGGGATTTTTTTACACGGCCGTGTAAAAAATTCGTTTGAAAACAGAATCGGGTGTATTAACAATCATACCGTAGTACTGTGCTCATTCTAGTCACATCACTTTGTTATCTACATCTAAGCTAGGTAATTTGTTCCTCAAAAGCTACTGCTGTTCGGATCTATTTTATTTTATTTTATTTATTTTGCTTATTTCATCTGACTGTGTCGTCTACATGAAAACTTAAAACTAAAGGTCAGTTGATAAAAAATCTGTTTAGCCGTTGACGAAACGCGGATGAACTGATGTTGAAGTCGAATTGGTCCGACACCTCGTTGAAATGGCGGATCATAGCGACAAAGCAGCTATTGGCAGCATAATTAGTGTTATGCCTTTCTTCAAAGAGCAAATCTCGAGGTCGAAGGGATCGTGAGGGTGCATACAATGGAATTTTTTCCAACAAATCTGGCACGTCGTACTCGGATAACAGAAGTTTGGCGATGAAAACGGCTTGCGCCACGTTTCTCCGCTTATCAAGAGCATCTAGCCCCAGCAGACTACAGCGATCAGCATACGGTGGTAAATTCAGCGGGTCCGTCCATGGGAGATGGCGCAGGGCATATCGTACGAACTTGCGTTGCACAGCTTCGAACCGAGCAGTCCAAACAGCTTGATATGGATTCCAGACAGCAGAAGCAAATTCGAGTTGAGAGCGTACCAATGAGCAGTACAAGGCTTTGTAGCATAAAGGATCGCGGAATTCATTTGAGATTTTAAAATAAAACCAAGCTGGCGATTCGCTTTGTCGATCGTAGTTGAAAAATGGCGTCTGAAAGTTAGCCTGTCATCCAACACGACGCCTAGATCTTTAACATGATCCACACGTTGTAAAGTTGTTCCTGCGATACTATAATCGAAAACCACGGTTTCGGCAGTGCGATGAAAGCTTATTACGTAACACTTTGAAACAGCCAGGACCATCATATTACGCTCACACCAACATTTGAATAAATCCAGGAGCTTCTGCAATTCTTGGCAGTCCGCCAGATTTCGAATAACGATGTATAATTTGAGATCGTCTGCAAACATCAACAGCAGGCCTCCACGCTGCAGGATAAAAGTTACGTCATTCACGAAGAGCGAAAACAGCAATGGACCCAGCGTGCTTCCTTGGGGACTCCGGAGCCGTTCGAAAAACAATGGGATGAGTGATCTCCAATGATGACGGTCACTTGACGTTGCACTAGATATGATCGAAGCCAGTTGCAGAATGTTGTAGAGCATCCCATTTTTCAAGTTTTGCAAGCAGTATGTCGTGATTCACTTTATCAAATGCTGCTTGTAGATCAGTATACACGGCATCGACTTGGAGCTTTTTGCGCATATTATCCATACAATATGATGTAAAACTGACAAGATTCGTTTCTACGGATCGACCCGGAAAGAAGCCATGTTGATACGAACTGATGTAGACAAACAGTTTTTCGTAGATCAGTGACTCGAACACTTTTGATTCCACGCCAAGAGAAGTAATGCCTCGGTAGTTTCTCACGTCGCATTTGTCTCCTTTCTTGTACACCGGAAACATGGTAGAGCACTTCCATTGAGTAGGAAACTTTTGCTGACGGAGTGATAAGTTGAAAAGCATGCACAGAGGGATAGCCAAGATATCGGAACACTTTTTCAGAACCGCTGATGGTATAACACTAGGGCCTGCTGAAAAGGACGATTTTATCCTATTTATCGCCGAGACAACCATATCAGTTTCAACGGTAAAAACATCCATGCTGATGACATTGTTAGGTACATCTCTCGCTGCTCTTGCGATGTCAGCTTGAGATGGCAAAGAATTAGAGAAGACGGTCGAAAAGTGTTTGGCGAAGAGATTACATTTGTCCTCGACATTCAAGGCAACATCATTGTCAAGAAACACTCTTGACGGTAGTCCGTTTTCTTTCCTCTTTGTATTGACGAACGACCAGAATCCCTTTGGGATGACGGCGAAGATTATGCTGCATGCGACACACATACTGCTTGTAAAGATGCTTGTTATAGCGGCGATAACAATTACTAGCGATTGAGAAATTTCGTTTAGTGATAGCACAACGTCGGTTAGTCAGGGCACGAAGAGTCCTAGCACGTTCCCGTTTGAGGTTGCGTAGCGTAGCATTAGTCCATGGTGGTTTTCTTGGAGGTTGGCGCTTCGGTACGGAGGCAAATACACAGTCACTGAGGAAACAGTTAAAACGGCCAACCGCTGTGTCAATATCCAAGTCATTCAAAGCATTCCAGTCAAATAGGGATAATTTGCGCCGGAGTAGTTCAAAATCTGTCTTGCGAAAATTCAAACAGTCAGCATTCGAGCTATCATCGAATCTGACAAGATCACTGTTCGCGATAGATATCACCAGAGCAGGATGATAATTATCGAGCGGAACTATGGCATCCGGTGCCTCGTCGACCGCACAGTCAGGTAGTAAATTTTCGCTAACAAACACCAAATCGAGGAAGTGATTTTGGAAATTTGATATCAAACTAATCTGGCTTAGTCCAAGGAAAGCAGTTCCATCGATGAGTAGACGGCTGGCAGGAGTAGTTGTCGAATTATCCGGATCAGGAAATGCATACCTATGCCCAGATTGCAGCCAAATAAGCCCAGATTGATTGAAGTCACCAAGCAAGAGAAATACATCCACCAGGTCAGTCAAAGAAGAAGCATATGCAATGGCATCAAGATGTTGTTGAATTATACAACTATCATTCCTTCCGTCCGGAGGAATATACAATGCTCCAATGAAAGCATTCCTTGTTGGGAGACTCACTTTTACCCAGACCGCTTCAATTGAAGTAAATCGACCAACGGCGATTTGACATGAAGCAAGCGCGTTGGAAACAGCTATCAAGACACCACCGCCGCGTGAGCGATTACTAAAGAAGAGAAAACTACGTTTTTGTAGCAGCTTTTGGTATTGCAGCTCAAAACTGAAATAATTTATATTATCTATAGTTCAAATATAAACTTGTTAATAATTTCTTACATGAATAGTTTTTCACTACTTTTCCCGCTATCCGACACTTTCTACTCTGGCCTCTAACTGTATTAGCTCAATTACTGTAAATTATATATTCAATTAACACTTTTCTCTGTTCACATTAGTCTGCAACTTACTTTTCACTACTAATTAATTTAGGATTCTCCGTTTCTCGAATAACATACTTTCAACCACAATAATATCAATTTATCACCATTCACCATCTAACGATTATGTTTTGTTTTGATTAATTTCGTTTATCAATGTTGACAGCAGTCCAAGAGAAGTGCGCTGAATTCACCTACCAAACTTCATCCACCGCACTTTTCACCCACTGTTCGTATGGTGTTGTCTGGTGCCGCAACAGCCCCTTCCGTAACTCTGGCAAAGGGCTTACAAAGCCAGATGTTTCGTCATAAAACTCAGGCACCACAATCTTGGATAATGACTTCTTGCACTGCTTGTCACCAGCTGTTTTATGTCGGATTCTGTAATCTGCTTCTTCTTTCACCTTAGCGCCCAATCTGAAAGTCCAGCTCTTACGTTTCCTATGAATCGACGTTTGTCCGATCTTCCGGTAGAATGCAGATTTTCTTTGCCACGTTTTATTTTCCTCTATGTGCCTTTCTCCGGACAGCACAGTCAACTGGTTGTCCATGAGAGAATGGATTACTTGGCCATTGTCAATTAGCTTCATAGCCTCGTCCATCTTCCTATGAGTATGATCTCG
The DNA here is from genome assembly GCF_024139115.2 of Armigeres subalbatus. Taxonomy (NCBI): domain Eukaryota; kingdom Metazoa; phylum Arthropoda; class Insecta; order Diptera; family Culicidae; genus Armigeres; species Armigeres subalbatus. The sequence continues at coordinate 367,709,868 of NC_085140.1, read as the reverse complement.
CCATTTCCTCTCGATCCTATGGTTCTCACACAGCTTCGATGTAGACGAAGGCTCAAGTCTTGGCTCAAGTGGTATTTTCTCCTGTGGACCATAAATTGTCCATCCAAGAGTGGTCCTCACTCCTATTGGTTCTCCTGGATTCCCGATACGAGACTCTATTGGAGCAAACAGATGTAAATGCTCTAGTCCAATCAATATACGTGGCGTCTTCAGTGGATTATCTGATACTACAAAATCTCGTGGATGACGAAACTTTTATGTCATTTCAGCAAACCGCATGGATTGTTTCGGTAAACCTAGTTGTTTCACCGTATGTGCAGATCCTATTACAACTTTTTCGGTAGAATCCACTCTTGACACAGTCAGGTCAACTGTCTTTGATGCCTTCTCTAGCCTTGTCATACCCGCTTTTCACGATAAGCTTAGTGGTCGTGTAAGTCCATCACATCCTAACTTCTCTGTTACAGAACTTTCGATTATTGTATAGGATGATCTTTCGTCCAGCTAGTATACTCAGCGCCTTCGATACATTATGCAATTACCACAGGAATTACACGGAAGATCATTGGTGATTGATCTATGCTGATGTGTACATTACATGTGGGATATGTGTACGGCTGATGTAGCAATGTGTTATGCTTCTCTTGGCAGTTTGTCACCATGCCCTTCATGTTCATTTTATACTCCGAATCTCTGTGAGCATTGAGACAGCTACTACAACGCTTCCATATCGGAACCGCTTTTAATCGCTGTGACGGATCCAGTTTGTAAAACTCCTCACAGTTGCGCAATCTGTGATCTGTTCCACCACATATTACAAGGAACTCGAATTCGATTTCCGTTATCTCGTACTACTCTCTCGTTCTTGTTGTGATTGCCTCCAAACATAGTCGGCTGTTGCAACTGGCTTTGCTGTCGATTGCACTCTGTATTTGATGCACGACTACTGCTAACTTGTCCACCAATGAGATTGACTGCCTCCATCGCTACAGAAACTATCTCTGCAAGAAATTTTGCCATAGTTCGCAGCGTCACTCTTCCTGTTTTGCCCAATTCGCTTCGCTTGTAACGGATCCAGTCCATCGTCGTGCTTGGTGGGAGTTTCTTCGCCAACTCGCTAATCAATAATGGATTCACAAGGTGTTCCACCAAATGCGTTGCTTCCATATGGTCGCAGAGCTGTTGAACTAGTCGACCAAAAGTTATAAAAGATGCCGGTTTTTCAGCTACCGGGGATCCGCGGATCTCACCTTCACCAACAACGTCTCCAAGATTTGCTCAGGTTGACCAAACTGTTCACGAAGCTCTTGAATTACCTTTGAACAAACTGCGGTAATAGCAGTCGCGATGCTACTGCTTCAAATGCGGCTCCCTTTAGACATTCCTGCAGTCGTACCAGGTTTTCCAGATTGGAGAAACCACACGCTTTTGTGGTCGTTTCGTAGCTACTAATGAAAATGGACCACTCTTCCGATTTCCCGGTGAATGTCGGTAACGGACGAGCCAAGAATTGTCGTGCTGACAGCTGTGCCTTCGTTGGCACTATTTCTGACACGTCATAATTTTCGCTGATATCCCCATCACTATCGCTATCCGACGACGAATCGGTATCTTTAACCTTCACATTTTCTGCGTCAGCTGTATTCGTGTTGACTTTTGACGATTAAGCGTTTTTGCCAACTTTCCCTAGATATCATTGAAGTTGACGTCTTCCTGCACAGCTGTATCGTACTTTGTTCTTTTTCCAATAGAACACGTTCCGCGAGAGCCTTATCTATCCGGCGCTGAAACTTCTCCTGTTTTACTTTCTTCTTTTTATTAAATTATTCTTCTGCTACAGCCTTAGCCTCTATTTCCTGCTTCTCTAACTGCCACATCGCTTCCCTCTCCTTCTTCTTCCTCTCTATCAAAGCAGCAAGGCGCTCTCGCTCAAGAGCTATTTCCATTTCTGCTTCCAGCAACTCTTTTTCTTCGACTCCGATGGCAGTCGCCCCGTTTGCACCACCAGCGCAGTCGTTGCAAATCCAATCGTTGTCCTCCTGTACTGCTGACGTCACTCCTTGGCAGCCGAAATGGAACCACACCTGGCAGTTGTCACAGAATACCATCTGGCTCTCATCTTCGTCCGGCCGGTGGCATTTACCGCAGTTGTAGGCCGTCTCATTCAGGTCGGAAAGGCGCGAATTCGATCCTTTATTCATTTTTGAGAATGTTCGGATCTCGAGAAAACTACGTTTTTGTAGCAGCTTTTGGTATTGCAGCTCAAAACTGAAATAATTTATATTATCTATAGTTCAAATATAAACTTGTTAATAATTTCTTACATGAATAGTTTTTCACTACTTTTCCCGCTATCCGACACTTTCTACTCTGGCCTCTAACTGTATTAGCTCAATTACTGTAAATTATATATTCAATTAACACTTTTCTCTGTTCACATTAGTCTGCAACTTACTTTTCACTACTAATTAATTTAGGATTCTCCGTTTCTCGAATAACATACTTTAAACTACAATAATATCAATTTATCACCATTCACCATCTAACGATTATGTTTTGTTTTGATTAATTTCGTTTATCAATGTTGACAGCAGTCCAAGAGAAGTGCGCTGAATTCACCTACCAAACTTCATCCACCGCACTTTTCACCCACTGTTCGTATGGTGTTGTCTGGTGCCGCAACAACTGCTGTTTGCATTAGTAATGGAAAGAAACGGCTAGATAATGAAAAATAACCAGAATAATTTACCTAGCGGTGATGATGTCTTTCTCTTGCAATTATAACGAAACACATAAGAGTATCAAGAAAAGCACATAAGTTAAATTGTACTTTAGGGTAGGGACGTTCCTATACTTCACAAATCGATATTTGATTCGATACGATAATCGAATCAAAGTATCTATATCACCGATATATTGGAATGAAAATATCGATACAGTCGCGATTCGCTGGTTGGGCCACGACCTCGGCCCAACTAACGAATTCGGTTTTTTAGTTGGGCCAACTGACAGCCATTTGAGCACGTGTATTTCGACTTGAACATCACAAATGATGTCCAGTGATGCCCAATCCCGTTTTCCGTGTTTACATTGAATTTTGACGTATGGTTGCTTTTTAGTTGGGCCATGGCCCAACCAGCGGAGGCCCAACTAAAAAGTGACCCAAGTATTGAAATCCCAACCAGCGAATTCCGACTGTATATCGAAAAATCATGATATTTCTGAAATGAGATTATTTAGGATATATTTGTTGTAGTTATTTAATTACTATCGTATTTTATTACTCTTTTACAATGATTATTAGAAACGTAATTTTTTCTCTTACTTAATTTGCTCCTAGAGTGTGCCAGTCTAACACACATCGGCGGCGGCGTTCGTCGTAGTTTCAATCGGAAGTGGAGGCTGAGAAACTGAAATTTGAGGAAATTTTCTGAAATTCCACTGACAATTTTCTTGTATTTCTTCTCGGGTTATTCTGATTCTTAGGCTGAGAACCATTCCACCAACTCGCTCAACTTTAAGTTAAAATTCGACAGTTCGATGGTTATTTCGCCGTGGTTAAAAATAACCCTGCTCCGGAGCATGGTTAGATTTGACAGTTCGATAGTTAAACTTTGTTTGCGAGAAAATTGGCGCCAAATCCATTTCGTTCCGGATAACTATCAATCTGTCAAAACTCAAATGGGTTGGCTTCGGAGAAAATTTTTAACCACGATGGGAAAATAACCATCGAAGTGTCAAACTCAAACAAAAAACCCAGATTAGTCCACCTAGCAGCGATGGTGCCTTTCTCGCGCAAAAAGGTTATAAATGTAGCCTTTACGCTTACACCTCGATGATGTACAAGAAAGGCAAAACAGTTGCACCGTCTAATGTTATGATAGAAAATTTATACTAGTAGACGACAGATGGCGCTGCCACAAGTTTCTCGAATTTCCTATGCTCGAATTTTGACTTTCGGACAATTTCATAGTACTATGAAACTGAACGAAGAGCATACTTACGCCTAAATGCGCGCAACACGAGCATCTTTATAGTACGATGAAACTTGTAATGGGAGCAAGCCACGGATAAACTTTAAAAATATTCATAGATGCAAGGCATTTCTCATAGTCAGGGTTCGTAATGCTCACTCAATCTCAGGAGCACATGATTTTCCCTCACGCAAGTTTTCGGGGAGAAATCGCTTTTCGGGAAAGAAAAACAGCCTGGAGAGTGATAACAATTTTTCGCTCACTTCGATTGCCGCTAAACGTTGGTTTGCTCGTTTTCTTTCATTTTCGAGTCTTTTCGTGGCATCATCAAGGCAAATGGTAGTAGCTTATGTGGAACAAATAACTTAACGCTTTCATACAGATAACGTGGTGGTGTGGCTAGAGTAAGCGCATCCCCACAGCTATTATTGTTACTATTCTGGGCCATACAATTTTGTAATTGCTCTCCGATAATTCTCGCGAAAAGTGAGTGAGAGGTGAAAGTAATGAAACGAAAAAGGATTTTCATCTAATAGGCGAGATTTTCGTTCATCTTCCAATGCTAATTCTAGAGAAAAGATTGATGGGTGAAAGATGATCATCAACATAAACAACGAAACAAGATCATCATTTCCCTTGGCCCGAAAAACGCTTGCTTTGGTCTCATTGAAACGAAAAGTCGAAACCCTGCTCATAGTACATTATTGTTCTATGTGACTATACAATCTCATCACTATTTTAATATTATCTATTTTTTTGCAATTCGCTATTATTATGAAATTCAATAGTGATCAACAGCGTTTTAGTCTCTGTCAGATGCAACTTGTTGCAAGAAAATCGGTTAAGAGTTTCTATGTGAAAATTTGGCTAATGTTTTTTATGGCATTTTGTGCACACACGCACATAGACACACACACACACACACACACACACACACACACACACACAAGCCCAACAGGTGTGCCAACCGGCACATCAGGATTGATGCCAGTAAGATCCTGATTATGGTATACTGGTCACGGCAAACGACATTGGACGATTCTCGGTTTTTGGATAGGATTAGGCGTATATGGGCTGACAGTCGAGCTATTCTGTTTCCTGAGTAAAAAAGAGTGACATCTTTTTGAAATGGCAAGCAGGCTAATGGTTCGTCTGCCTCCGTCCCGGTAAACAACCTGGCAGGCCTCCGGTAACGCTCAACACTTGTCACCTATACCGGTGGGTAGTAGGTTCAGATGCACCATTCCTGATTTACGCCGATCCGGCTCTGAACACGGTGTTATAAGGCACCGGAGTCAACCCTTGCATGGACCTCACTGTTACAAAGGCACCCATGGGATCACAAGAGGCGACTATCTACAACAGGAAGAGATAACGGCCCGGAGGGGGACCCTTTACATGGAAACAAATTCTACAATCAACGAAGGAGCAGGCGGTGCGAATGTTTTCGCAAAGAGTGGGAGGCTGCAGCGATCTCCAGTGATGGCGCAGGCAGCAGTAGCAAGTACCAGCAGTATGGCCAAGGCTGCTGAGAACCAGGCAGGCCAACAGGAGCTAGGATCCGGAAATAGGGTGTCCACCCCAAAATCGGAAAGTAGTGCTATTCAGGAGGATCTACAATTTGGGAGGTCCAACCTGATGGAGGTGCGGAAGCGAGTCAACGAGCTCTATGACTTCGTGAAGGACAAGCACAATGTTCACACGAAGATCAAGCTTCTAGTGACGAGCATCAAGTCCGCCGTTAAATCTGCTGAGCACGAACAGAACGCGCTCAAAAGAAGAGCGGAAGCAGCTGAAAAAGCACTGAAAGATGCAGCGGAGCATACAACAGTCGAGACACTGCAAACACCAATGAGCTCCCGAAATACTCGCACGGAGAAGCGATGCAGGGACTCTCCAGGAGAGCAGGAAATCCCTGAAGAAGCAGCGGAACGTGCAAGATAGTGCTAGCGTACTGAAGGAAGGCGTCAAGAACGGTGATTGGCAAACCGTGGAAAGTCAGCGAGAGAAGAGAAAGAAGCAGAAGGAGTACGTGGAAAAGAAGAAGGAGCAGAAGAAGAAAGAAAACATCGCTCTTCTCGTGAGCGGGTCAAGGGGACGCCTTGATAGTCGAAGTGAGCGACAAGACGACATACGCAGCGATATTACGGAAGGTGAGAGAAGACCCGGTGCTCAAGGACTTGGGTGAAAAGTTGTGAGGACTAGGCGTACTCAGAAGGGGAAATTGCTGTTGGAGCTGAAGAAGGATCCCACGGTTAAGAGCTCGGCCTTCCAGGAGCTCATTTCCAATTCCTTAGGTAGTGAAGGAAACGTAAGGGCTTTAACGCAGGAGGCCGTGGTCGAATGCAGAGACCTGGACGAGATCACCACGATAGACGAACTGAGGGATGCACTGATCTCACAATGCATGCTGGGCGAAGTTCAGATGACCATTCGGTTGAGGAAAGCGTACGGTGGTACACAAATAGCAGCGATACGACTACCGGTAGATGCCGCCAACAAAATGGTGGAGGTGGCCAAGGTGAAGGTCGGATGGTCTATGTGTCCGTTGAGACTCACCCTCGAATCACCAAACAGATGGAGCGATGCTTCAAATGTATGGCATTTGGACACCAGGCGCGAAACTGCAGTGGCCCAGACAGATCCGGTCTTTGTAGGAAATGTGGTGGAGAAGGACACGTTGCTAGGGACTGCACGAAGCAACCAAGATGCCTGCTCTGCAAACCGGAGGATGGAAACGACCACATGACGGGTGGCTTTCAATGCCCTGCCTACAAGAAGGCGATGGCGGGCCGAGATTAATGGAGATCATCCAGTTGAATCTCAACCATTGCGACACCGCACAGCAGCTGTTGTGGCAGTCGACAACAGAAGCAATGTGCGACGTGGCAATTATTGCTGAGCTGTACCGGATTCCTTCTGACAACGGCAACTGGGTGGCGGATGGTACGGGGATTGCGGCTATCCAAGTGATGGGCAGATTTCCTATCCAAGAGGTGGTAGACAGTTCAAGCGAGGGTTTCGTAATCGCCAAAATTAACGGGATCTTTGTCTGTAGCTGTTACGCACCCCCAAGGTGGACTTTGGAGCAGTATAACCGGATGCTGGACTCACTCACGGAGAAGCTGATCGGCCGAAATCCAGTGATCATCGGAGGCGATTTCAATGCTTGGGCAGTGGATTGGGGAAGCAGACTGACTAACGCCAGAGGTTACAGTTTGCTGGAGGCGCTGGCTAAGCTGGAAGTAGGATTGTGCAACGAAGGTACCGTTAGTACATTCCGCAGAGATGGCAGGGAGTCCATCATCGATGTCACGTTCTGCAGTCCGTCGATGGCGAGGAACATGAACTGGAGAGTTTGTGAAGAATATACCCATAGCGATCACCAGGCGATCCGATATAGTGTTGGAACGCGAACGCCGACGGTACGACGGGAGACAAGGTCTAGTTGGCGAAGATGGAAGACGAAGGACTTCGATAAGGATCTTTTATCGAAGCACTTCGAGTGAACAGCGACGCTACAAACCTTGACGCAGACCAACTGACGGAAACGCTAGCGAGGGCTTGCGATGCGACGATGCCGAGGAAATTGGAGCCAACGAATAGCCGACGGCCAAGTTACTGGTGGAACGAAAATCTTGCTAACCTTCGCGCTGCCTGTCTCAGAGCTAGGAGACACGTTCAGAGGGCACGGTCTGAAATGGTCAGAGAGGAGCGAAAGATAGTTTTCCGTGAAGCTAGAGCGGCATTCAAACGGGCGATCCAAATCAGCAAGTCTAACTGCTTCAAGGAGTTGTGCCAGGAAGCTGACGCTGATCCTTGGGGTAACGCTTATCGAGTTGTGACAAAGAAGATCAGGGGTCCAGCGACGCCAGCCGAAATGTGTCCAGACAAGCTGAAGATCATCGTGGACGGTCTTTTCCCGCAGCATGGTTCTACGACGTGGCCGCGTACGCCGTACGAAGATGAAGACCGAGTAACCGCTGCAGGTATGCAAGTCACCAATGACGAGCTATTATCAGTGGCGAAAGGTTTGAAGTTGAAAAAGCTCCGGGTCCGGATGGAATTCCAAATGTGGCTCTAAAATCCGCGATTTTGGCGTTCCCGGATCTGTTCAGGATGGTGCTGCAGAAGTGTTTAGTAGACGGTAATTTTCCGGACACGTGGAAGATCCAGAAACTGGTGCTGCTGCCGAAACCAGGAAAACTGCCGGGGAATCCAGCATCGTATAGGCCCATATGTCTGCTGGATACACTGGGGAAGCTTCTGGAAAGGGTTATCCTTAATAGGCTTACACAGTTCACGGAGGGTGAGACTGGCTTATCGGAAAAACAGTTCGGATTCCGCAAAGGCAGATCGACTGTGGATGCAATCAGGACAGTCATTGAAGATGCAGAGAGGGCGTCCAAGAAGAAGAGGAGCGGCAATCGGTTCTGCGCGGTAGTGACGATTGACGTCAAAAACGCGTTCAATAGTGCCAGCTGGGAGGCCATCGCCGCAGCGCTGCATGGAATGCGAATCCCCGACTTCCTGTGTAAGATCCTTAGGAGCTACTTCCTGAACCGGATTCTGGTTTACGACACGAACTCGGGGCAGAAGTCGGTCAGGGTTACGGCGGGCGTTCCACAAGGGTCCATACTAGGCCCGACGTTATGGAATGTGATGTACAACGCTGACACTGAAGTTGCCCAAAGGTATAAAGATTTATGGATTCGCGGATTATGTTGTCCTAACGATAACCGGTGAGCCTGGGGAAGGGGAAGGTGAAAATGCTGGTGGCGGAGGCGACCGACGCAGATGTATGAATGGAGTCAAGCTGCAGCTGGCGCACAAAGTGAAGTGATGCTAGTTAGCAACTGCAAAGTAATCCAGCGGATGCAGATTACCATCGTAGGGCACGACATCCCGTCGGTGCGGACTCTGAGACATCTAGATGTGATGATTGATGACACCCATGACTTCAACACCCACGTGGACTATTCCTGCGAAAAGGCGGCTATAATGATCAGTACGTAAGCAAGGATCATGCCGAACGTTGGCGGTCCGAAAGGCAGAAATAGGCTTCTTCTGACGACAGTATCATCTTCGATACTAAGGTACGAAGTTCCAGCCTGGGGAGCTGTGCTCAAGACGAAACGTAACCGGAGGAAGCTGAATAGCGTGTTTCGTCTAATGGCCATTCGAGTCGCGAGTGCGTACCGAACTATTTCGTCGGAGGCAGTTTGCGTTATCGCAGGGATGATTCCAGTCTGCATAACCCTAGCAGAGGACATCGAGTGCTACCAACGGAGGGATACCAGAAATGTGAGGAAGGCGGTGAGACTGGACTCTATGGTGAAGTGGCAGCAGGAGTGGGACAATGCGGATAATGGAAGGTGGACCCATCGGCTCATCCCCAATGTGTCGACGTGGGTGAACAGGGAGCATGGTGAGGTGAACTTTTACCTCACACAGTTCCTGTCCGGACACGGTTGTTTCCGCCAATATTTGCACCGGTGTGGCCATGCGTCATCGCCATTCTGCCCGGCGTGTATCGACGTAGAGGAGACTCCAGAGCACGTGATATTCGACTGCCCGAGGTTTGCGGAGGCACGTAGGAGAATGCCTGCCATAAGGGCGGACAACATCGCAGAGCGAATGTGTCGCGATGAAGGTACGTGGCATGCGGTAACCAGAGTCGTGACACAAATAATGTCAGAGCTGCAGCGTCGATGGAGAAGGGACCAGCAACTAAGCGTCGGTTTGGAGCAAAATCCAGCACTGTGAGCAGTGTTGGGTCTCGAGTCGTCGGAGCGCCAGCGAACCGGAAGTCTTCTGCCAACCGGAATCGTCGGACCGACCTCGGCACTCGAACCGTCAACCTGCTGAAGAAAGAAGAAAGAAGAAGGAAGTGCTTCGGGTATGTAGGGCACCGCCAGTGCGGACGTTATCCACCACCGGAACTGTCGGACCACCTCTGCAACCCGAAGACGAAGTCGGCGCAATGCGCGAAAGCGTCCCCTGCGATAGCCGCCGGTAGTCGGGGCACCATCAGAGCGGAAGTTTCCTTCACCGGAACTGGTGGACCACCCTCGACGCCGGGGGAAGTCAGGAGGATTCGAGTGAGGAAGTTTGCGGCACAACCGCCGAGGGATCGAGACGTAGCAGTGGATCTCAGCAAGCCAGTCGGCGAACTAGCCTAAGCTTAGGGGCCGGAATTTTAGAAGAAGTGCATAAGCAAAGCTCCCTGAAGTAGTCGCAGCATCCAGTGGTCCCTGGGGATCGAGGCAAGGAGGATAAGGGACCCGGTTTATCCGGGAGGCACATTTTTAGCAGGTCAGGAGGAGCCCATCCCTGTTCGCCTTCGAGCATAGTGTGGATGCTCGAGGTGTCTGTCGCGCAGATTTTTGATGGCCTTTAACCCTTGCAAAAAAAAAAAAACACACACACACACACACACACACACACACACACACACACACACACACACACACACACACACACACACACACACACACACACACACACACACACACACACACACACACACACACACACACACACACACACACACACACACACACACACACACACACACACACACACACACACACACACACACACACACACACACACACACACACACACACACACACACACACACACACACACACACACACACACACACACACACACACACATAGTTATCGGTGAAGACATAGAGTGCTTCGAAATGCGCGGCACGAGAGGCATCCGTAGGACTGTCAGGTTGGCCTCAATGGTCAAATGGCAGCGTGCGTGGGACAGTTCTACTAAGGGTAGATGGACACATAGGTTGATACCGGAGATAGGTACGTGGGTCAATAGGCGCCATGGGGAAATCACTTTCCACCTGACCCAGGTCCTTACAGGCCATGATTGCTTAAGACAATATCTACATGGGTTCCGACACTCGGCCTCGCCCGAGTGTCCGGTGTGCGCAGGTTTAGAGGAAACGGCGGAATACGTGTTGTTCGTGTGCCCGCGTTTTCGCACAATGCGTGACCACATGCTTGCCATATGTGGTCTGGACACTACCCCGGACAACCTAGTCCGGATGAAGTTGGCTGGAACGCCGTTTTATCGGCTATCGTCCAAATCGTCTCGGAGCTACACAGAAGGTGGCGCGTGGACTCGAGGAATGGCTAGTTCAGGCGCAAATAAGAGGTGGTCCAAGGGTTCAGAGTCGGCTTCATGGGTCATACCGGTGCCCTGTGGTCGAACTCGATCCTTTTATTGAACAAGTGGCCGCGTGAAGAACAACATGGTATCGTCGCTTTCGCGGCGTCGGTCAACCGGGCGGGTTCCGAGCCCGAGGACGGAAAGGGGTCCTCGTCAAGGCTGGGGCAGGCGTAGGCACCGCGTCGGCAAGTCCCTCTGTGTGCTGGCGAATAGGCCCTATCGCAGAAAGGTCAATTTGGGGTGCACGCGGCATCATCATTCTTGATACCAGTCGTGCAGAGGGAAGCAGGCGCGAAGTCGACCCTGCCCACCTTCCGAGGACATAGGGCGTGGTAAGGCCACCTGGAAAGCCGGCAATGCGCTGGCACGATACCATGGTGTTCTTCTAAAAAAGCGAGTCACGATGTTCGATGCTGCAAGGACACGCAGCTAACCTCGAGGGTGCGTTATGCACTGGCCCCCTTTGAAGCATTACTTTCTGGTTGTACCGAAGGGACGATGGGCTTGGTGGCAATGGAAACGGTTTAGCTGGTCGGAGATGCAGTCCTGCCTCCCTCATTGGAGGTGGCCCCTAACCCAGCACTTCCTGGTCAACCCAGGATGTCTGTTGAGCAGATTCCCCCTCCATTGTTTAGGAAGAAGAAAAAAAAACACACACACACACACAGGCCCACACACACAGCAGGCTCTATCACAGCGACCGTGCGCCGCTCAAAGCACACAAGCCCAAGAGGAGTGCCAACCGGCACATCAGGATTCATACCAGTAAGATCCTGATTATGGTATACTGGTCACGGCAAACGACATTGGACGATTCTCGGTTTATGGATAGGACTAGGCGTATATGGGCTGACAGTCGAGCTATTCTGTTTCCTGAGTAAAAAAGAGTGACATCTTCTTGAAATGGCAAGCAGGCTAATGGTTCGTCTGCCTCCGTCCCGATAAACAACCTGGCAGGCCTCCGGTAACGCTCAAAACCTGTCACCTATACCGGTGGGTAGTAGGTTCAGATGCACCATTCCTGATTTACACCGATCCGGCTCTGAACACGGTGTTATAAGGCACCGGAGTCAACCCTTGCATGGACCTCACTGTTTACAAAGGCACCCATGGGATCATAAGAGGCGACTATCTACAACAGGTAGAGATAACGGCCCGGAGGGGACCCTTTAACATGGAAACAAATTCTACAAACAACGAAGGAGCAGGCGGGGCGAATGTTTTCGCAAAGAGTGGGAAGCTGCAGCGATCTCCAGTGATGTCGCAGGCAGCAGTAGCGAGTACCAGTAGTACGGCCAAGACTGCTGAGTACCAGGCAGGCCAACAGGAGCTAGGATCCGGGAATAGGGTGTCCACCCAAAAATCGGAAAGTAGTGCTACTCAGGAGGAGCTACAATTCGGGAGGTCCAACCTGATGGAGGTGCGGAAGCGAGTCAAAGAGCTTTATGACTTCGTGAAGGACAAGCACAATGTTCACACGAAGATCAAGCTTCTAGTGACAAGCATTAAGTCCGCCGTAAAAGCAGCCGAACACGAACAGATCGCGCTGAAAAAGAAAGCCGAAGCAGCTGAAAAGGTGCTGACAGATGCGGCGGAGCATACAGCAGTTGAGACACAGCAGGCACCCAAAAGTCCCCGAACCACTCGCACGGAAAAACGAGGAAGGGATTCGCCTGGAGAGCAGGAAGGCACGAAAAAGCAACGGAACGTGCAAGACTTTGCCAGCGTTCTGAAGGAACGTGTCAAGGATGGTGAGTGGCAGACCGTGGAAAACCAGCGGGAGAAGAGGAAGCAGCAGAAGGAGAATGTGGAAAAGAGGAAGGAACAGAAGAAACAAGAAAAACGTCGTTCTCCTCGGGAGAGAGTTAAAGGTGATGCCCTGATCGTAGAAGCGAGCGATAAAACGTCGTACGCAGCGATCCTGAAGAAAGTGAGAGAGGACCCGGAGCTAAAAGACTTGGGTGAGAAAGTGGTGAGAACTAGGCGTACCCAGAAGGGAGTTGCTGTTCGAGCTGAAGAAGGATCCCACGATCAAGAGCTCGGCCTTCCGGGAGCTCATTGCCAATTCATTGGGCAGTGACGGTAACGTAAGAGCTCTAACGCAGGAAGCAGTGGTCGAGTGCAGAGACCTGGACGAGATCACGACGGAAGACGAACTGAGGGATGCACTGGTCTCACAATGCAAGCTGGGGGAAGTGCAAATGACGGTTCGACTGAGGAGAGCGTACGGTGGCACACAAGTAGCAGCGATACGACTACCAGCAGAGGCTGCCAACCAAATGGTGGAGGCGGGCAAGGTAAAAGTAGGATGGTCGGTTGGTCGGATCGTTGAGATTCGCCCCACGAGTCACCAAGCAGATGGAGCGATGCTTCAAATGCATGGCGTTTGGCCACCAGGCGCGAAACTGCAAAGGCCCGGATAGATCCGGTCTATGTAGGAAATGTGGTGAAGAAGGACACGTTGCTAGGGACTGCACGAAGCAACCAAGATGCCTGCTCTGCAAACCGGAGGACGGAAACGACCAGAAGGCGATGGCGGGCCGGGATTAATGGAGATCATCCAGTTGAATCTCAATCATTGCGACACCGCACAGCAACTGTTGTGGCAGTCGACAACAGAAGCAATGTGTGACGTGGCAATTATTGCTGAACCGTATCGGATCCCTCCTGACAACGGCAACTGGGTGGCGGATTCATCGGGGATTGCAGCTATCCAAGTGATGGGCAAATTCCCTATTCAAGAAGTGGTAGACAGCTCAAGCGAAGGTTTCGTTATCTCCAAAATAAACGGGATCTTCGTGTGTAGCTGCTACGCACCCCCAAGATGGACTTTGGAGCAGTATAATCGGATGCTGGACTCACTCACGGAGAAGCTGATCGGCCGAAAACCGGTAATCATCGGAGGCGAATTCAACGCTTGGGCAGTGGAGTGGGGAAGCAGGCTGACTAACCCCAGATGTTACAAATTGCTGCAGTCGTTGGCAAAGCTGGACGTCAGGCTGTGCAACGAAGGTACTGTTAGTACATTTCGCAGAGATGGCAGGGAGTCCATCATCGACGTCACGTTCTGCAGTCCGTCGCTGGCAAGGAACATGAACTGGAGAGTTAGTGAGGACTATACACATAGTGATCATCAGGCGATCCGGTATTGTGTTGGAACACGAATGCAGACGGTACGGCGAGAGATTAGGAATAGCGGGCGAAAATGGAAGGCGAAGGACTTCGACAAAGATCTTTTTATCGAAGCACTCCGAGCGGACAGCGGCGCTACAAATCTCGATGCAGACGAGCTGACAGAAACTCTTGCGAGGGCATGCGATGCGACGATGCCAAGGAGACTGGAGCCAAGGAAAAGCCGGCGGTGGCGACAAGCATCGGGCTACAACCAAGGACTGTCCAAAGCGGGCGGCGTTTTTGGAAATCAGGAAGAAGGCCTCCACCAGGTCCCTGCCGAAAAAGAACCGAGTTCCTGCTCTCAACGAGGTGAACTTTCCGGCCATCCCGGCTCCCCGGCGAGCGATACCAATTCTTCCACCTTTGCAGCCACACAAACGGCTGGCGGCTGCTGCAGCATCAGTTCAAGCTCCAACATCATCCACCAGCGATTGGCCCCCGCTTCCTCCCCCTGGATTCCGTCGTCAGGATAATGAGCCCCTTCCGGCCGAGGGCGACCCACCGCTCTACACATCGGAGCAGCTAGTTCCGATTTTCACCCAACTGGCAACGCGACTTCGCGGTTGCAAAACTCGCTTCGACCAGATCTTCACCCTGGGCATGTTCGTCATTGAAAATGGCTGCTAGGGTGGGTCTGGTCAATTGGAACGCTTGCTCACTAAAGAGCAAAATCATCGAGCTCAGCGATTTCCTTCAGGAGAAGGAGATTGATGCGGCTTTCATCACCGAAACCCACCTGAAGCCCGAGGTAAGTGCAACAATTCCGGGTTTTAGGCTGGTGAGGTTCGATCGAACAAGCTCCAGAGGGGGAGGAGTGGCAATCGCCTTGCGAAGCAACATCGCCTGCCGCCTGCTGCCGGACTTCAAGCTCAAACTCATCGAAGCCGTTGGAGTGGAAGTCACCACTTCTGTCGGAGTCGTCACTCTCATCGTGGCTTACTGTCCCACACAAGCCAAAGTCGACGATGGCTCGTCGGCTGAGCTACGAAGGGACATAGTCAAGCTCACTCGGCAGCAGGGGCAGTTCATCATCGCCGGAGACCTGAACGCAAAGCACCAATCGTGGGGAAACACCGTCTCCAACCGGAACGGAGTCGTCTGGTCCAACGACGAACTAGAGGGCCACTACACCATCCTGAGCCCTGACAGCCCTACCCGGTTGGCACGGTCCGGGGCCCATGCTACGCTCGACATCTACATCACGAACATGTACGATCACGTTTCCCAGCCGGTCGTCTTCCAAGAACTGAGCTCGGACCACTATCCGGTGGTGGCTGAGGTTGGATCTTCAGTAAATCGGCACGAGATAACAAGGCGAAACTACCATCGAGTGAACTGGCAGCGGTTCCAGCAGTGCGTCGACAACTTCGTCGATTATGAGGTGCGTCCGGAGACGCCAGAAAGTATCGACCGCCAGCTGTGCGCCATCGAAGAGGCAATCTCGGTGGCCCGGGAGCAGCATGTCCCGAAGGCTCGGCAGGTAAGCAACTCCTTAAACATCGATACACTCACCAAAGATTTGATTCGATTGCGGAATGTCACTCGCAGGCAGTTCCAGCGTACAGGACTGCCTGAGCTTAAGGCACGCTGCAATCGAATCACAAAAATTATCAAGGCCAGAATGGTGGACCTCAAAAATAACGACTTCTCGAATAAGATCCGCACTCTCCCAGATTATGCTAAGCCGTTCTGGAAAATGACCAAAATTCTAAAATCCAAGCCTCGGCCCATTCCACCTTTGATCCCACTAGACAATAATGGCTCTAAGGATCGCTTGATAACTCCTGCAGAGAAGGTCGCTGAAATAGGTCGTCACTTCGTCAGCTCACACAATCTTGGGCAGAACATCGTCAGTCCACACGAAGCAGCCGTCAACGAGCATGCTAACAACATCCATTTGATTCCCAACGACTTCTCGGAGGAGTTGGAGATCTCAGCTGGCGAATTGACGGCCTATATCAAATCATCGAAGAATATGAAGGCCCCAGGCTTCGACAGCATCCTGAATCTCGAGCTCAAACACATGAGTGCTCCGTTCTTTGAGCACCTCTCGCTGATCTTTAATCAGTGTCTCCGGCTCAGCTACTTCCCATCGTCCTGGAAGTCAGCGAAAGTCATCCCCATCCGGAAGCCTGGGAAGGATCCTTCCTCCCCCAAAAGTTATCGACCCATCAGCCTTCTCTCAGGGTTATCCAAGCTATTCGAAAAAGCTATTCATCATCGGTTACTTGAGTCTGCCGAAAATCTCAACATCTTGCTCGAGGAACAGTTTGGTTTCCGACGTGGTCGGTCAACTGTACACCAACTGACCCGAGTTACCAACATCCTCAGACGGAACAAGTTTGTCTCGAAAACATCCGCCATGGCCTTACTCGATGTCGAGAAGGCATTTGACAATGTATGGCATGATGGTCTGGTGTACAAACTACAACGCTAAAATCTTCCCAGCTACTTTGTGAAAATCATCAATAATTAGGTACCTGTCGGCAAGGACATTCCGTGTCTCAATCAGTGGAGCGAGTTGGAATGCGTACAACATCGTCGCAGGCGTCTCCCAGGGCAGTATCTTAAGGCTCCTGCTGTTTAACATGTTCACCTCCTACATGCCAGAACCTTCAGAAGGCGGCATTCTGTCTCTGTTCGCAGATGACACATCCATCGTCTACAACGGTAGAGTGATCAGAGCGCTAGTGGCAAAACTCCAACGAGGCCTGGATGCCCTGACAGAGTACCTCACCAGCTGGAAGATCTGTATCAACGCGGCGAAGACCCAGGTCATCATTTTCCCCACTCCAAATCCCTAAACTTGTTCCGCCTGGGGACTGTAAAATCATCCTCAATGGCACGACTGTGGAATGGGCCAATGAGGCCGGCTACCTTGGCTTGACCCTCGACAGCAAGCTTATTTTCAGGCAACAGGTTGACAAAACGGTGACAAAGTGTAACGTCTTGTTGAAACTACTGTACCCTTTGATCAACCGCCGGTCGTCATTGTCCCTGAAAAATAAGCTTGCTGTCTACAAGCAAATCATCCTCCCTGTGATCGAATATGGCATGCCGGTCTGGGAGAGCTGCGCTAAAACCCACCACCTCAAACTTCAACGGGTCCAAAACAAATTCCTGAGGATGATCCTCAACACCCTCCCAGGACAAGAACATCCGAGGTCCACCGTCTGGCCGGGATAAAAACCTTACATGAACGCTTTGGTGAGTGTAAAGAAAAGTTTAGGGTCCGTTGCTTGCATTCGGATCAGGCTCCAATTAGGGCGCTAGTTCCAATCTAGGTTATCAAATTTTTATTGTAAATATTAGTGTACATAGTAGTTAGGTTATCAAATTTTTCAAAATGAACTAATGCCTGCAATAGGCTTCCATGTCATACTAGAGAATTTTCAAATTACTTCCTTTTCAAAATAATAATAATAAAAAAAAACTAATAACAAAGATGAAGGGCCGTGGCCAAACACTTACAATGTACACTAGATGTAAAATCAAAGCAAATAAATAAACATACCTTTATTGAAAAAATTTAATTGAAAAGCCGGCGGCTAAATTACTGGTGGAACGATACTCTTGCTAGCCTTCGTGCTGCGTGTCTCAGAGCCAGAAGACACTTTCAGAGAGCAAGGTCTGAAACAGTCAGAGAGGAGCGTAAGATAATCTTCCGTAAAGCAAGATCAGCCTTAAAACGGGAGATTAAAGTCAGCCAATCCAACTGCTTCAAGGAGTTGTGCCGGGAAGGTGACACTGATCCTTGGGGCAACGCTTACCGGGTCGTAACAGCGAGGATCAGGGGTCCAGCGACGCCAGCGGAAATGTGTCCGGACAAGCTGAAGATCATCGTTGATGGTCTCTTCCCACAGCATGATTCTACGATGTGGCCGCCTACACCGTACGTAGATGAAGACGGAGTAGCCATTGCAGGTATGCAAGTCTCCAACGACGAGCTGTCATCAGTGGCGAAAGGTCTGAAGATGAAGAAAGCTTTGGGTCTGGATGGAATTTCAAACGTGGCTCTAAAAACTGCGATACTCGCGTTTCCAGATTTGTTCAGGATAGTGCTGCATAAATGCCTAGCAGATGGTAACTTTCCGGATAGGTGGAAGATCCAGAAACTAGTGCTGCTGCCGAAACCAGGGAAATCGCCGGGGAATCCAGCATCGTATAGGCCCATATGCCTGCTGGATACACTGGGGAAGCTTCTGGAAAGGATTATCCTTAATCGGCTGACGCAGTTCACTGAAGGCGAGACCGGCTTATCGGAAATGCAGTTCGGATTCCGAAAAGGCAGATCGACGGTGGACGCAATCAGGACGGTCATTGAAGTTTCAGAGAAAGCGGCCAAGAAGAAGAGGCGCGGCAATCGATTCTGCGCTGTAGTAACCATTGACGTCAAAACGCTTTTAACAGTGCCAGCTGGGAGGCTATCGCCGCAGCGCTGCACGGTATGCGGGTTCCTGACTACTTGTGTAGAATCATTGAAAGTTACTTCCAGAACCGGATTCTGGTTAACGATATGAATTCGGGGCAGAAGTCGATTAGGGTTACCGCAGGTGTTCCGCAAGGTTCCATTCTAGGCCCGACGCTGTGGAACATTATGTATAACGGAGTTCTAAAACTGAAGTTGCCCAAAGGCGTGAAGATTTTCGGATTCGCGGATGATGTCGTTCTAACGATAACCGGAGAGTCGCTGGAAGAGGTAGAAATGCTGGTGGCGGAGACGACCGACGCAGTTGAAAACTGGATGAATAGAGTCAAACTGCAGCTTGCTCACCACAAAACAGAAGTGATGCTGGTTAGCAACTGCCGCGAGATCCAGCGGATCCAGCTTACCATAGGAGGGCACAACATACCGTCCGTGCGGGCTTTGAGGCATCTAGGAGTGATGATCGACGACCGGTTGAATTTCAACACCCATGTAGACTATTCCTGCGAAAAGGCATCTAAAATGGTCAGTGCGTTTGCAAGGATCATGTCGAACGTTTGTGGTCCGAAAAACAGCAGTAGACGTCTTCTGGCAGCGATATTATCCTCGATACTGGGGTACGGAGTTCCAGCCTGGGAAGCTGCGCTCAAGTCGAAACGTAACCGCAGAAAGTTGAACAGCGTGTTTCGCCTAATGGCCGTACGAATCGCGAGTGCGTACCGAACCATTTCCTCGGAGGCAGTTTGCGTTATCGCAGGGATGATTCCAATCTGCATAACCCTAGCAGAGGATATCGAGTGTTACCAACGGAGAGATACCAGAAATGTGAGGAAGACGGTGAGACTGGACTCTATGGTGAAGTGGCAGCAGGAGTGGGACAATGCGGATAATGGAAGGTGGACCCACCGGCTCATCCCCAATGTGTCGACGTGGGTGTATAGGGAGCATGGAGAGGTGAACTTTTACCTCACACAGTTCCTTTCCGGACATGGCTGTTTCCGTCACTATCTGCATCGGTGTGGCCATGCGTCATCGCCATCCTGCCCGGCGTGTATCAACATAGAGGAGACTCCAGAACACGTGGTATTCGATTGCCCAAGGTTTGCGGAAGTACGTAGAGGAATGCCTGCCCTACGGGCGGACAACATCGCAGAGCGAATGTGTCGAGATGAGGGTACGTGGAATGCAGTAAGCAGAGTCGTGACGCAAATACTGTCAGAGCTGCAGCGTCAATGGAGAAGGGACCAGCAAATAAGCGTCGGTTTGGAGCGAAATCCAGCACAGTGAGCAGTGTTTGGTTTCGGGTCGTCGGGGCGCCAGCGAACCGGAAGTCTTCTGCCAACCGGAATCGTTGGACCGACCTCGGCACTTGAATTGCCAACCTGCTGAAGAAAGAAGAAAGAAGAAGGAAGTGCTTCGGGTATGTAGGGCACCGCCAGTGCGGACGTCATCCACCACCGGAACTGTCGGACCACCTCTGCAACCTGAAGACGAAGACGGCGCAATGCGCGAAAGCGTCCCCTGCGATAGCCGCCGGTAGTCGGGGCACCATCAGTGCGCAAGTTTCCTTCAGCGGAACTGGTGGACCACCGTCGACGCCGCTCCGTGGGGAGACAGGAGGATGCGAGTGAGGAAGTGCGCGGCACGACCGTCGAAGGATCGAGACAAGGTAGCAGTGGATCTCAGCAAGCCAGTCGGCGAACTAGCATAAGCTAGGGGCTGGAATTTTAGAAGAAGTGCATGAGCACAGCACGCCACATCCCCCCCCCAGTAGTCGCAGCATCCCGTGGTCCCGGCGGGGTTCGAGGCAAGAAGGATAAGGGACCCGGTTTATTCGGGAGGCACATTTTTAGCAGGTCGGGAGGAGCCCATCCCTGTTCGCCTTCGAGCATAGTGTGGATGCTCGAGGTGTCTGTCGCGCAGATTTTTGATGGTCTTTAACCCCTAATAAAAAAACACACACGCACGCACACACACACACACACACACACACACACACACACACACACACACACACACACACACACACACACACACACACACACACACATACACACACACACACACACACACACACACGGACAGCCAGACATTTGTTCAGCTCATCGAGCTGCATCTATTAGTATATAACACTATGAGTCTCCGGGACTTCTATCAAAAGTTCGAATTTGGAGTGAAATGATAGCCTTTCGGTACAACTTAGTTGTACGAGAAAGGCAAAAAGTTATTTTTTCTAATTTATTATAAGAACATGTCAAATATATAATTGAATTCGCGTAAGGATTCAAGTACTATAGCGCCATGACAGATGTTGCCAAAACTACTTGTAATGGTACGGGCCACATCACACCATTAGCGCCACGCCGTATTGCGTAGTGTGCCCTTGAAAACGCGAGTACTTCTAAATTTGAATTCCATGAGGATTGCCCTTAATCATTGTAAATACGGCATTTCAGATCCATTTTCAAGTTTTTTTTTTCAACATAATACAATGCAATAGATATTTTTGTGTTACTTTGTTCTGATTCAATATATCGATATCGAAAGCAAAAATATCGATATGACCGATATATTGAAAGCAAAATATCGATACAAAAATATCGGATATCGAAACAAAAATATCGATATTCCGATATATCGGAAGTATCGAAACGTCCCTACTTTAGGGAGATCGTTTCAGTTATTTTCATTAATTCACATTTATTTGCATTGAAGCATTCATTGCAGCAGATTTTGGAAAAAAAATTGATTTTTTTTCTAGGGACAAATGGAAAAAAAAACCGGGGCGGTCGTTTGGTCGAAACCCATTCTACCTAAAGCAATTTGGCCGAATGCCACTAGGCCGAAAGTTTTTTGGCCGAATATACCATTTGGCCGAACAAACCATTGGGCCAAAGGTCATTTGGCCGAACAAACCATTGGGCCAAAGGTCATTTGGTCGAATGGGCCATTTGGCCGAAAGGGTCATTTGGCCGAAGGGGTCGTTTGGCCGAAAGGGTCGTTTGGGCGAAAAGGTCAATAGGCCGAATGGGTCATTTGGCCGAAGGGGTCGTTTGGCCGAAAGGGTCGTTTGGGCGAAAAGGTAATTTGGCCGAAAGGGTCATTAGGTCGAAAGGTTCGTTTGGCCGAAAGGGTCGTTTGACCGAGACATCTCTCTTCTTACTCCTCATTTCTCACTTCTCACTGTGAAAAGTGTGTAAGGCGAAATGAGTACTGTAAGACGTCTCCCTACTCACTTTTTACAGCGATAAGTGAGAAATGAGGAGTGAGAAGTGAGACATCCTTCCGGCCAAATGACCCTTTCGGCCAAATGACTCTTTCGGCCAAATGGCCCCTTCGACCAAATGGCCCTTTCGGCCAAATGACCCTTTCGGCCAAACGACCCTTTCGGCCAAATGACCCTTTCGACCAAACGAACCTTTCGGCCAAATGACGCTTTCGGCCAAACGACCCTTTCGGCCAACCAACCGTTTGGCCAAATGACCCTTTCGGCCCAATGGCTTTTGGCTATATAGGTTTCGGCCTAATGGTTTGTTCGGCTGAGTGGCATTCAGCCAAATGGGTTTCGGCCAAACAACCCTTCACCAAAAAACAATGTTTTTGTAATAACTCAGGAACGCAATGGCCGATTGGGCCAATTTTTAATAGCGGATTCCGCATCTAATGCAATAAGGCAAAGTACAAAAAACTGTGTCTCACATGTTTATACATACACACCTCAATTCGTCGAGCTGAGTCGTTTGGTACAGGGACAGAAAAAGTCATTTCAACTACACTCAAACAGCTGATATCCAACACACAATCAAGTTGCTACTCCTTCCCGAATTTGAATTTGCGAATGAATAGGACGGCATGTGCACGAACAGCAGCAAGCGTCGACTTTCGGTGTCAGCGTTGTTTTGTGCGGTGTCAAAATGAATCTTCAGCTTGGCACATTGATATTCAATTTGAAATCAAAAAATATGAATATCATTTCATACTGCGGTGCATGGATTCACCATTTTGGAGTCTGATTCCTAAAATATATGCAACTGTTTAGTATATAAAGTAAAATAATCATCATTTATCGGTGCAAATCAACAGTAATTCAAAATATTCATTTCAGTCCAGGTAGGTATTCATTTTTACGCTTGATTATTAATCGGCTATTGAAGATCAGCGGTAAATTTGGTATGAAAGTTTGACAGCATGCTGCGAGATGGTCGTGCCTGCATCGCCGAGCGTCTGATCAAAACAAACACGAATCAATGACGAAGCTGCCTACTGAGCATCGATGCAACTGATAGTAAAACGAAGATTTCCGTCCCTGGTTTGGTATATGCATAACGCTCTGGGTTTCCGCGCCTTCTATCAAAAATTCGGTTTTGGAACCTATAGCCTTTACGTATACTTAGTATACGAGAAGGGCAAAACGAGCAAACTGCTGATACCACTCGCATTCACTCCGTTAGTTGTCTTAAAATAACAGGTTTTCATCTCGTTCTTCTTTGTGAGCAGCTACCCCTGCAGGATAAACACTAGATCGTCCCTTGGACTCTTGGAGAACTTTGTTACATGCCGGATTCAACACGATCCCTAGCACTTACTCACCCACACCCTTTGGCCGCATGAATCGTATCTTTTCTGATTCGGGAAACAAGGGATCAGATTCCACTAACGTATGCAGTTCCTGGTTGATCACCGTGCCTCAACTATGGTGCCGACGGAGTGGTTTGCAGAACGTTTGACACGGGAAGACCTCAGAGATGGATGTTCTACTCCATTATTTCAAACACAGCTAGTGAATTCGGTGGAGCGCGGAAACTTCAGACAGACTGTCACACCACAAATTTTCACCTGTTTGATATGTATTTCTTCATCGGCCATAAATCCTCGTCTAGAAACGCGAATGTATTCACCGAGTAGTTTCCAGGCAGGCTAAGCCAGAGTAACGAGATCGCGATGGCATCCCAGCTTGCGATGTTGAATGCGTTCTTCAGATCAAGTGTCACTGACGCACAGTATCGAATACCTCACCATTTCCGTTGGATCGCTATCTTGCCGGTTTTTTACCACCGAGCTAATAGCGTCCAACGTGGACTTACACTTGCGAAAACCGAACTGATTGTTCTAACAACATGCCCGTCGTGTCTATAAAACAGATGGGTATATACGCTGATGGGTCACCCGGCGACTTCCCGGCCTTCGGCAATAACAGCAATTTCTACCTTTTTCATCTTTCGAGGAATCTACACTCATCAAGGCATATCTGCATAGCTTGTCTGAACATGTTCGATTTCGCTATGACTGCTGCCTTGAGAACGCTGTTCGGAACTCCATCAGGCTCTGGCGCTTTATTCGTTACCAGGAATTTGGCCACCGCAATCGTTCGTCACCGGAGCCACCATTTCGGCCACACCCATATTGCTTTGCGGTGCAGGAGGCCAGCGACTTCTAGATCGGGACGGGAAGAGTTTCTCGATAATCCTCGGCAACCTATCCGGGGTCCGCTCGGTCGGGGGGTGAAGAGCTGCATGTGATCTTGGTCATCACTATCCTGTATGCGTAACCCCACGGATTCGCGTTGGTTTCTCGCATAGGTTGTCGCAACACGCTCGTTTACTGCACTTGATGGCTTTGTTTAAGGCCAGTTTTGCAGCTCAAAACACTTCATAGCGGTCCGCTCTTTCATCCTCGGTGCGGGCACGTTGCATACCTCATCTAGCCTTGAGACATGTTGATCAAAGGGCCGCAATTTCGGCACTCCACCAGTATACAGGGCGTCTGCCATTTATCGGCAGGGGTTTCCTCGGCATGGTGGCGTCGCACGCACGTGGTAGGACATCTACCAACGCATCCCCGCTGAGACCTTCAGTGTTGGCTTCCAGTCCCAGGGTCGCGGTGAAAACTTCGCTGTCGAAGTGATTGGTCCTCCACCCACGGACCTGACAGAAATACCCGGACCTCGGATGTTGCACGCCATAGTTGATCTTAAAGCGAATTGCTAGATGATTACTATGCTGCCGTAATCTGGAAAAGTGACGTAACAGCCATTTTACAACATGCATGTTTTCCATTTTGGGGCCCTCCTTAGCCGTGCGGTAAGACGCGCGGCTACAAAGCAAGACCATGCTGAGGGTGGCTGGGTTCGATTCCTGGTGCCGGTCTAGGCAATTTTCAGATTGGAAATTGTCTCGACTTCCCTGGGCATAAAAGTATCATCGTGTTAGCCTCATGATATACGAATGCAAAAATGGTAACCTGGCTTAGAAACCTCGCAGTTAATAACTGTTGAAGTGCTTAATGAACACTAAGCTGCGAGGCGGCTCTGTCCCAGTGTGGGGATGTAATGCCAATAAGAAGAAGAAGAAGATGTTTTCCATTTTTCTGTTAAAGAGCTCGATGAGTAGTACTCGTTAACACCAATTTTGAAAAATGGCATATACGTCACTTTTTTAGATTACGGCAGTATGGGTGTAACCCTCGTCCTTGTATGGGGAAAATCTTACATGAAGGGAGAGAGGGTTGAATAACCCAGAAAAAATGCTTAATTAGTGTACGGCCCCTAATGTGTAAATGCGCAACATTTTGAAAATAGAGACCTTTGTGCTCCTGTCATTTGCTAAGAAAAATTATTTTGTGCTTTTTAGTGGAATGTCTTCACTTGTCGTAAGACGAGTTTGTACAATTCCATTTATTTCCACCACTTAATTGTACCTTGACAGATACGTATTTCGACCTCAACAGTAAACAGTAACAGTAAAGTCGAGTCAAGTACGAGACACTGAAGACGACCTTACTGTTGAGGTCGAAACACGTATCTGTCAAGGTACAATTAAGTGGTGGAATTAAATGGGATTGTACAAACTCGTCTTACGACAAGTGTTTCATTTGCATTCGTTTTAAATTTTACAGACCCCTTTTTCACATACTGAGGTGCTTAAGTGTACGAATTTAGATGCCCCACGGTACTGACCAGCCGATCTTCAACTTCCCTCGCTTCATTACCTTTTTGGCTTCCGCAACCGGTAACCTAAGGTAGGCTACCTGCGTGCCAAAGGGGCCGCCTCTTAAGCGTACAGAGGTCTTCTCGACCTCTGTACAACACTGGTCTCTGACGGCAGGGACGACGTTGTCCGCGTTCGTGACCTCGTCCAGTTGCTTACACTGGAGGGTCACTTCCACCCCCAAAGACCTTACCTCTTGGTCAGTTTCTTCAGTCCCACTTGTCTGCACTCCGCGTTTCAGAACCAAGATAATTTTACCGGTCTTGGTGCATCTGACGCTTCGAAAATCCTAACCCAGCTTTTCGGCCGCCCGCATCGATTTAAGGACTTCAGCGAATTTAACGTGGGTAACCCTGTAGATTTCAAATGGTCGGAAAGCTTTTGAACTACCAAACCAAAGCGGATAAATCCCGATAACCTGTCCGCTTTCGAAAGCGCGTCTTTGCGTACTAATGACTCCGGTCTCCCATACAGCTTCTGCAGTATTTCGATTATTTTCGGAAGCAGCCAGCCTGTTTTCAGCAGAAGCAGTCTCCTCAAAGTCACTCCTGTAATCATGCCAAGTCTTTACTTGGGAAAATCTGCACGCCTTTGCTCTTTGCTGCTTTTGAACATCAGCCATTCATCCAGTTGACGTTGGCACCATGATGCCAACACAGACGCAAATGAAACCACTGCTGACAATGGAAACCAAAAACCGTTTGTGATTCTTCATCATCATTGGACAGTCACAAGCCGCACAGTTGAAACCTGTTTGTTCAGAATACTCAGGGTTAGAACTTTATTGAATTTAGGAATTAAACAGTAGGGTGCAATACTTATTTTCATATTCTTTTCTACTATGTCTAGTTACGGTTTTCACGTAATTTCAAATGATTCAAATACAGACTATTTTGTTCTTGTAGCGATTTACCAAATTATCAGCGGCGGATTAATCGGTGTGGTGATTTATTATTCCTCTTATAACGAAACTTTGGTGGCGTTTTCTTGGGGTTTGCCGAAAAAATCTTATGAAGTTTCTCGAGAAATAACTGAATTGCTGTCTAAGTGTCAATAGTTTTTTTTTCCTGTATGTTCTTCTGAATTGCTCTATAGTTTTTGACATAGAACTATGTCTGTGTTTTGTATACAGTGGTATACTAAGGCTTGTACGCGACAAAATCTGGACAACTTTAAACACGTATAACTTTTGAAATTGCTCATCAACGAGTGAAATATTTCGTAGATTGATGAATGTGTGTCTGTACTTTCTGAAAATATATTTCTTATAAGTGTTACAAGTACGTAATGAAAAATGGAGTCGAAGGTATTGCAGGCTTGGAAAGAATTGTGTGCAGTCGCAATTGAAATTCGGGTCTCTCGATCCAGAAACTGACTAAAAACATTTTGTTTTCATGTGAACACTGCTCAAAGCGTTTTAAAATTTGTCGATGCTTATTTGAAAATATCTAAAACGTCAGAGAGTGGAACAAAAACGGATTTTAAGAGCCACCAGAAGGATACGAGCTCAAAAACGAATTCTACTTAGGATGCCAGATCTTTCGGCACGTATTATTTCTTAGAAAATTCAAATGTCACCAAGTTTCGTGCATACATCGAAGCATCGATAAGGAATGAAGCCATTTGAAGTGAAAAACGTACCGAAATAAACCAACAGCAGTTTATTTTTATTCTTAAAGTTATGTGTCCAGATATTGTCGCGATCAAGCCTTAGTAGTGGTACAAAGCGCTTTGCGATTGCAAACATCGAAGAGCGTCACGATAATATGATAGACTTTTAACGACGTTCCTTGTTGGATTTTCTTTTTTTATCATTTGATCAAGTAAGAGCCATCGAACAAGTAAGTGCAGTGCATGTTTTAGTCGTCGGGAAAGAAATAAAATATCTATCTTGTATTCGGTGGCTCATGCGCGGTTTCTCATTTCTCATTTGGCCTATTGACCATTCGACCTACACACTCAGTTTTAATTACTGCAGCTTGGCAAAATCCGCGCAGCCATGTGCCCAGCAAGTTTTTTTGACCTACGTCCGACTATAACGCTGGTACAAAACTAATAAGTTTTGAACTGGCTCCTTAATAGCCCAATATAGCCGAAAAAGTGAAATATAGTGCAAATGGTTACCTGGGAATGGTTTTCAGTTTAACGGCCTTCAGTTTTTATATTCAAAATTTGCTAGTTACTTCTTTGCTTCCAGAAAATTCTCTGATGTTTAAGGAAATTTGGCCTTATTCGGAAAAAAAATATATTTATTTTTTGCTTCAACCTTTCTAATGATTTTGAAAGTTTTTCAATGCCATCGAAAATAAAGCTTTCCAAAGACATTTCTTTATACGATATTGACCCGATTTTATCTCGTCCCGATTTTATCAGGTTTTCGACCTGATTTTGTCATCCCTAACAATTTTCAACTTTTTAATTGTCCTTTTTATTTTTGTAAATAATACCGCAAGATTTTCATTTCAGTTGTTTACTCTGAATCATTTCTGAGTACCTGTCAATAATTTTGTAATCCTTTTTGACAAGGAATGACTGGGGTTCCGTTCACGCATTCTGCCTTTCCGAAACATGAATTGATTCAAATTTTTGATTCAAATTAGAAAAATTAAAATAATTTTCTTTTTGATTTTGTCACATTTTCTATTTTACTACCCCAAACTTTACCTGGTTAAATAGTTAGCGGAAAGTTAAACCCTTTAAAGTCCTACAAAAATTGATGAGATTGAATGATTTGAAGGATTTGATTTAAAATTATTTTTATTTTACTTTTGAACATCTACATTCACTCGTACAAACGTCCGGAAATCTGTGGAGTTTCTCAGTTCCGGGTGTAATTATTGTTAATGCGACATGTTGGTGTATTGACGTTCACTCATTTTCTAAGCAATCGCAAGTACTCTTTCATTCGAAATTTGTCTAAAGGTCGCATTTTTTTTTAATCCGCCATCAAACCAACCAACAGAGAAAGGCAAACTGGCCCAATAACAAGACACTCAGTATAGTGTGAAAGGAATTGTATCCACCGTTGGTGAATACCAGCATCACATTCGAGTGCAAAACCTTTCTCCGTCGCCATTATCTGTCGGGCTTCAAAATTAGATTCAATTGGATAACTGACTGGCGAGACTCGTCGACCAACATGTGCCCCAAAAAAAAAAGTGGCAGTTAAATGCATCAAAATAAATAAAATCTCGCCCGACTTCACGTCATCGTGTCTTCATCGCCGCATCTGGCCAACCGTTTGTCCGCCGTCGGTCATCCGTGTTGCATTGGCAGACTGGCGGCTTATCTAACCGCAGACAGACTCCAAATTCGGATACACATCATAAACCAATAGCCCCCGGGGCCGTGTGGCTCCGTTCGGTTCAGTTTGTTTTGATTCCGTTTCTGCTGCCGAGCTTACGATGATGTTTGCCTCAGGAAATCCATCAGCCTCGACAACGGCTCTCTGTGGCACGATGACGAAGATGCAGTGGATCAGTGATGGTTGGTGATGGTTTCGGATGGCGGATGTAGTAATTGTTCGCATCATGTAGGATTTTGCAGCGGTCGACGTCGTCGTTGCCGAGAAGATGGTGCGGCCGCAGTCATTTGTCACTGTCGAAGCATGAATTTCGGTGCTCATGGCTTTGTGAACGTCCTTGGAGGCACGAAATATGCGAACCCACAGACAGCCGGGCCAGCCGCATTCAAGGTGAGATCCGAAAAGTGAAAATTTCCCATCTCCGGTTCCACGCTTGCGACGGCGTCGAGGTCTTTTGGTTTCGAAGAATCATGACAAGCCGAGCCAGTCAAAGCTGCTAAATGATGAGTCACACGGTTGGGCTCTTGGCAGAAACCGACCCAGTTGAACCGGATTTGGTCTTTTTTTGGGTCGCTGCGAGTAACTTATTACTTCGATGTGTAGTTAGCCTTCTCTTGGTTTTAAGAAATAATTAGCTTGAGACGTTTGGATGTGATGTAGTGTATTAAGTTTTAGAGCTTCAGATTGATTTCTTCCGTTAAATAAGGATTTGGAGAGGAATTTATATCTATAGTGGAAGCTGTAGTGCTTCTGAGATATTTTCTTGTCATTTCTTGGAACAATGACATCATCTTGAAATTGCATCGTAATTGCATCTAAGACACCAAACAAAAAAGCTCTTGAAAATATTTAAGCTTTCAAAAACGAACATCCACCAGAATGTAAAGAAAAGTTTCTATTATATTTTTAAAAACTATCAAATAAACGTGTTTCAATCAGACTCCATCTGTCGCTAAATATTTTACCACAACCCAAGAGATGTACGGAATGGACATGTTCTAAATTGAGTCAAAATAGGTCGTGTGACACCTCAGACTTAATGATTTTACAAACCAATGCGGATAGGACATTTTTAGGACTCCTGGGCCACTTGGTTTCAATACTCGGTACTCGGATTCTGATGGCTTTTCCGCAAACGGGACCTTTAAGTGGTCTTGTTGTGTAGGGGTTATCACGCCTATCTTGAGAGTAGGAGGTTGAAGGTTCGAGTCCCTACAAGACACGTGGATCCTTTTTTGCAAATTTCATATCAATTTGTCCATTTCGAAACATGTGCAGTGCATATGCACAGCCAAGATATTTAACAAAAAAAAATTTTCGTACGGCCGAGCTGCCGAATGATATGCAATTAAATGTAAATTTTGTTTAGAAACTCAGCTAGATTTTTCCGTTCCTCATAAAATTTCTTTAAAAATACCTCAAATTTTAGGGTTTTCCTACAAAAATTTCATTCTGATTTTTTTCTGAAAGAAGAATACCCCAGCGCTATTCATGGAATTTTCCAAGGAATATCATGGAACTTCCTGGAATATCAAGAAGAATTCTTGACGTAAATTCCGCGGAAAATCAGGGATGATTTTTTTTGCGAGCCTGGAGGATCTCGTAGAAGCAAAATTGAAAAAAAAATCCATTGTAAGTAAAGAGAAATTCCATGTGAATTTCAGGAGAGTTCTCGAAGTAATTTATGATAAGTTCTTGTATCAGTGAAATAAGCGAATGAAATTATATTTAATAATTTGGATTTCTGGAGTAGCTTATTGTGAAATTCCTGGCGGAGCTTCTGAAAGATTTCTGGAGTAATTTCTGGACGAACCTTTCAAGAAGAAGTTATGGAAAAAAAATCTGATCACGCTTCCGGGGGAAATCCTGGAATAACTTCCAGAGAAATTCCGAGAAGAGCTTCCGAAAAAACTGCTAGTAGACCTTCCGGAGGAATTCTTGCAGAAACTTCCGGAAGAGTTCTTCGAGGAACTTAAGGAGAATATCCTGGTGGAACTTCCGTAGGAATTCTTGAATAAACTTCCGGAGAAACTCCTGAAGGATCCTACGAAAAATTTCCTGTAGGAACTTTCGGAGAAATTCCTGGAAGAGCTTCCTGAGAAAATGTTGGAGGAACTTCTAAAGGAATTCCTACAAGAACTTTCAGAAGAATTACTGGAAGAACTTAAGGAGGAATTCCTAGAGGAACCTGCTGTGAAATTCCTGAAGAAGCTTGCGGAGGAATTCCTGGAAGATCTTCTGGAGGAGCTGCTGGATAAACTACCGCAGAAACTCCTGGAAGAACTTCCGGGAAAATTCCTGGAAGAGCTTCAGTAAAAATTGCTGGAAGAGCTTCTGAAGGAATTCCTGGAAGAACTTTTAGAAGAATTCATGGAGGAACTTCCGGAGGAATTCCTGGAGGAACTTCCGGAGGAATTCCTGGAGGAACTTCCGGAGGAATTCCTGGAGGAACTTCCGGAGGAATTCCTGGAGGAACTTCCGGAGGAATTCCTGGAGGAACTTCCGGAGGAATTCCTGGAGGAACTTCCGGAGGAATTCCTGGAGGAACTTCCGGAGGAATTCCTGGAGGAACTTCCGGAGGAATTCCTGGAGGAACTTCCGGAGGAATTCCTGGAGGAACTTCCGGAGGAACTCCTGGAGGAACTTCCGGGGGAATTCCTGGAGGAACTTCCGGAGGAATTCCTGGAGGAACTTCCGGAGGAATTCCTGGAGGAACTTCCGGAGGAATTCCTGGAGGAACTTCCGGAGGAATTCCTGGAGGAACTTCCGGAGGAATTCCTAGAGGAACTTCCGGAGGAATTCCTAGAGGAACTTCCGGAGGAATTCCTGGAGGAACTTCCGGAGGAATTCCTGGAGGAACTTCCGGAGGAATTCCTGGAGGAACTTCCGGAGGAATTCCTGGAGGAACTTCCGAAGGAATTCCTGGAGGAACTTCCGGAGGAATTCCTGGAGGAACTTCCGGAGGAATTCCTGGAGGAACTTCCGGAGGAATTCCTGGAGGAACTTCCGGAGGAATTCCTGGAGGAACTTCCGGAGGAATTCCTGGAGGAACTTCCGGAGGAATTCCTGGAGGAACTTCCGGAGGAATTCCTGGAGGAACTTCCGGAGGAATTCCTGGAGGAACTTCCGGAGGAATTCCTGGAGGAACTTCCGGAGGAATTCCTGGAGGAACTTCCGGAGGAATTCCTGGAGGAACTTCCGGAGGAATTCCTGGAGGAACTTCCGGAGGAATTCCTGGAGGAACTTCCGGAGGAATTCCTGGAGGAACTTCCGGATGAATTCCTGGAGGAACTTCCGGAGGAATTCCTGGAGGAACTTCCGGAGGAATTCCTGGAGGAACTTCCGGAGGAATTCCTGGAGGAACTTCCGAGGAATTCCTGGAGGAACTTCCGGAGGAATTCCTGGAGGAACTTCCGGAGGAATTCCTGGAGGAACTTTCGGAGGAATTCCTGGAGGAACTTCCGGAGGAATTCCTGGAGGAACTTCCGGAGGAATTCCTGGAGGAACTTCCGGAGGAATTCCTGGAGGAACTTCCGGAGGAATTCCTGGAGGAACTTCCGGAGGAATTCCTGGAGGAACTTCCGGAGGAATTCCTGGAGGAACTTCCGGAGGACTTCCTGGAGGAACTTCCGGAGGAATTCCTGGAGGAACTTCCGGAGGCATTCCTGGAGGAACTTCCGGAGGAATTCCTGGAGGAACTTCCGGAGGAATTCCTGGAGGAACTTCCGGAGGCATTCCTGGAGGATCTTGTTATGCATAAAATTGGAACAAGGCCGAATTCCATCGCAAAGCTGCCTCGCCGCCGCAGCCGACTACTGATGGCGTGACGCTGCCACGCCGCCGCCGCTGGCTGAAAGATATCCATCATGCCGTCGCCGATACAATTTTAATCGTTGCGCAGGTCTACTCGAAACCAGTGAAAATCGAAAGTATAAATCAATCGAGAATTGTAGTTTTCACAAAAATTTTCATTTTTGAAAGCCTTTAATAACAGTCTTTTCAACTCTGCGTGCACGTTGCGTTGAATAGACGGTACGTGGGCATCGGGCCTAATGAGCTCTAGTAGAAACTGAACCAATATGTCTTCAAAGCTCATGCTTGGGTTCGATGTTCAAATTGCCCAGCCTATTGATAACTTTTTGCTATTGCTATATTTTCAGTCCGGGCAGTCCTGGATAGATAAATCTGCCATGTCACCAGAAACATGTCTGTGAATTCACTTTTTAAAGTATGCTCACTAAACTTGACTCCAAATTTGGATGACACTTTTTCTTTCCATTCAAGCAGTTACGATCCAAGAAAGTCCAATCCGCTGCACGCTTCACTGGCGGCACAAAAGCATCGGGGAACACTTCCGCTATTCGGTTGTTTGGCCACCCACACGACTGCCACACCATTTCGCATGGCTGGCAGCATCTCGTTTCGTGTGTGTGGGCGCCCCTCATTATTCGTGCCAATCGGCACGAAAAAAATCCGCAAATTCCGCATTGCAGCAGTCCATCTGGGGCTCTGTGCAGGTATGCATGTATTGCTCCCCCTCGGTACAAACAACCCAACACCGGGCGAGCAGCAGCAGCTATCCGACCGAAGTTCAATCATTTGAATTCGAGCGATTTTTCCCTTCCCGCGGATGTGTATTGGCGCCGGTTTGATGGTGTGCTTGGTAGGCAGTAATAACAGTCTTTCTTTTTATGAGCAAAATATATATAAAAAAGTGAGCTAAATCCATTCTTTCGCTTTCGTGAACGGTTTATTATATTTGCACGTAATGTTACGATGGACGAACGGCACAGGGATCATCATGTTGATCGGACTACAAGCCTCGCCAAAATTGTATGATTTATCGAACACGCCATGTGGTTATTTCTCAGGTTTCGTTTTTGTCTTGTATCACGAAAAAACAGATTTAGGTGTACGAACTAGGATTTTTATTAAAACAGCCAATTGTAGTACTAATTATTCTACCAGTCACTGTATTTGGAGTATCTTCTTTTTTATTTGGTCAAATCTCGATCAAGGATTTTGTTTGTTGTTACACGTTATAAAGGCACTCACTACGGTAGAATGTACCCAGAAGATATGATTATTTGCTTATAGACTGGAATGGATTGCGATGATAAAGAACTGCAAAACCGGCAAATGAAAGAAGCAATCAAGCTTGAGATGAATCTCATCAGACTGATCAGTCATGTATCATACATGATATGACTCAGATGTATAACATTATTGAAACTTCTTCATAATTGAATGCGATGCTAAGAAAGCATGTTTCAACGACTTTCAAGTGTATAAAAGTATTCTCATGGGCGGGTTCCTATCGTTTAAATCAAAAGCATTTAACATTAGAATAATCAAAAACGTACGTTCTATTACAAAATTTGTAAATTTGTAAAAATTTTGCTACCAAGCTTACCACACTGAGCGATCCCACCGTGCCAAGTGAAAGAGAGAGTGAGAAAAGGCAACATAATTCATGCACTTCCCCCGCAATCCAACTTGGTCCGTCTTTCTTCGCATCACTCTGCCCAGCGAACCTCTCCAAACCCAACCGTAAGTTCCGACCACGCGATCGAGTCCGCGATCGCTTTTTTCCTCATTTCTTGTGTTTGTTTTCTTCTGCTTGCAGCACCGCGCGCGCTTGGCTTCAAAACCCACCAATTTGGCTTTTTTCGCTCGAGTCTTTCGCTCTCTCTCCCGCTCGCGACTTCTTCAGCCACGGAACTGTATGCGCGCGCGTGCGTTACCCAACACACTCTCTTCAGCAGCGCAGCGGAGGCTCTCTTGTTCGACCACATCCAAAGACCCCTCGCTTGGAAAAGGGGGGCCTCTAGAGTTGCCGCGCCCGCTCCGACCCCCGTGCTGACGACTGGCTGAGGGGTCTGATTACCTGCGTTGTTTTATGTTTTATCGTTCAGTTTGTGTCGAGTTCCCCTACGGTGATGTGCTAAGAAGTCCGAATCATACAAGCGTTTAGCAAGCGTTTTTGCCTACGATCGCGGAACCTCCGGAGTTTATCGAGTAAGGATCGGGAACGGTTTCTGGTTCTTGGTGGGAATTTGTTGGTGAACGGGATGTTTTGGTGGATCGTGGGAAAAAAGCTACAAGGGTTCAGGGTTTGAATTATTTTTGTTTGGTGAACAAATGTCCTGCGGATCGAGGACTTGGTGACTGGGAAAACTTATTTGATTCAATCGCAGTAGAAACATAAATTACTGATCAGCACAAGTGAAATTTGTTAGAAATATTGCTAAGTGCAAAAGGACTGTGAAAATTGGATCGATGTTGGAGTGACTAACATGAATGAAAATCGTTGAATGGATTGAAATACTCTTTTGCTTCAGAACTGTTGGACGTGTTGTTCATCGATATAATTCGAGAAGAGTTTTTATGTTTTCAAGATAAGAAAATCACCAGTGCTGTGTAATAATACTATGTCGAAACAAGTGAAGGACGAAGCCACTACTTAGGATGACATGAAGGAAGCGTAGTCTACCCGAGGAGTTTCTTGAAACCGTGAGTGATTGAATAATTTATGATAAGCCGATTGCATGAAATGTATACAAAGTGATGAGCTGAAAAATGCAAACGCTTAGTCGTTTGAAACGGTTTCTTGGATTGATCGTTATGGAATAGAGCAAAAACGATTAAGTCCTCAGCAATTGAATCTGCTTCTCAGGATATCGTCCGAAGGATCATCGACCAGTGTTGGGAAGAGCTCAAAATCTCAGAACTAATCAATCGTGAGTTGGAAAACGTCGGATTCATCTCCCAAAAAAATGTGCACGATTCGTTCGAATCATGATTTATATTTGTGTTCTCCGTTGTTAAAAAAGTGAAATGAAGTACTTCGTCTAGAAATATTCTGGAATGTGCCAATAATAAATTGCGCTTTGATTCACAATTTTTGTAGAGATTCATTGGGAAATAAGTGAAATGATGCGATTTTGCATAGAAAACTTCGAGGACTCGATTATTGAAATTTGAGAATGATTGTACCAACACCATAGACACAATCGAAAATCTTGATGCGTGTCTACGAACCAGAAGAAATTTATTCTAAGCTGAGTTCATCATAGCCCTTCGGGGTTAACCCTTTGCGAGAATTTTCGTGCCTAGTGTTTTATACAGTGAGGATCCAGAAATTCACTATGGGGAGAGTTCTTCAAAAATTTCAAAAAGCGTGGAATACTATGTTTGGTTCTTAATATATAGTCATTTTATGAACTGTATATTAGATGAAGACTAAATGAAGACGAGCTCTGTGGTGCAGTGGATACCGTTTTCGCCTTATTGGCAGAAGGTCGTAGGTTCAACCACAGCTATGGCAGGTCGTAGACTTTTCTGCATCTCACTCAAATCGGTGTCCAATCAACCATCCTTCCCTTCCTCATAAGAGATGGGGGATAGTGATTATGTAGTCCCAATTCGATATATGTTACGTTACGGTTGGAACTGATGCTACTCTTATAGCATAGTCAAGACTCGTTCCACCTACGAATTTGTACAGCTTAATACTTATGTACATTAGATGAAGTTTTAATGTCCCAAATTTAAATAATAAAACATATTCAACAAGACATATCTAGACCAACATTTGAAAAGGGCGTAACAGCCAAAAATTATTCCTTCTGATTCTTCGTCTGCGTATATAGCTATATATGTGGACAAAGAATCATAAGGAATAAATTTTGTCTGTTACGCCCTTTTCAAATGTTAGTCTAGATATAAGAAGTTAGGTCGATCGAGTACTCACTGAAAATAGTTAGCTTTTACAGTATTTCAATCTCAATTCGATTTTTTAATTCAACTGGGATTGGCAGCTACGTGATTTGAAGTAAATATAGGGTCTAATTAACAAATTCGGAATCCCCATGATTCTTAATTTAATGACGACACTGACCAGTGGTTATGGCCAGTAACTACGAAAGAAAAGGATTGGTAGAGCGAGTATTGTACTGCCGCTAACCGCAAGTCGAGCTTATCTTGAAAAACGTGCAAATGAGAAAACTGCTTGCAAAGTTTTTGTAATTTTTCTCTTCAAAAATTGTGTTATAAGAAATTTTGATCAGCTCTAAACGTAACGCACCAAAGATTGTTTGAATATTTAATGAATCACAGTGGCTACAAAGTGAAAAACTCACTTGCCGTGTTGGAAATCGCAATGTGACTGACTTGCGATTACTTTTCATCTCAATGAGAAAAGTAACCGCAAGTCAGTCACATTCCGTCGAGCAAAACTCAAATTTGTAAAAAATATAATGCTCTAATAACAAACATGGTGAAGCATGCAAACTAAACATTTTGAAACACTTAGATGCTTTGAAAGCTCACATCACAGATTTTCGTGATATCGTGATGGTAGTCCTAGGCATAATATAAAATCGGTAATGTAGTTTCGATATCAAAACTCAACAAGTATTTCTAGATAAGAAAATTATTTTGAGCTTTTTAGTGGAATGTTTTCACCTGTCATAAGACGAGTTTATACAATCCCATTGAATTCCACCACTTAATTGTATCTTGACAGATACGTATTTCGACCTCAAAAGTAAGGCTGTCTTCAGTGTCTCGTACTTGACTCGACTTAGTCTTAGATTGTATAAACTCGTCTTATGACAGGTGAAGTATTTCTTTCCGCAACATTATGCAAGTATTTCATTTCCCGCTTGAAGGAAAACATATATGCTACACACCTTTGAACAAAAACTTTTCCAGTTTTACTACTAACAAATTTATTAAAATTAATTATTTCAAAATTAAATTAAGGATAAACTGATAATCGTGAAGGTATCCGGAATTTTAAAGAAAGTATTCTTTTCCAAAAAGTCTTCTGACAGTTCAGAAGGATTTTTTATCCAAGAAAATTTCTAAGTATTTTTAATCCAAGAATGTGGCTTAGGCTTTCCAAGAAATTAAATGTGTAAAATCATTTAGTAATCTGCGTTCGATCATTTAGTAGTTTGTCAATAACTCATTACAGAGGCTTAATTTCAGAATCTGTTATAAGGTGGTCTTCTAGCGCCAAGTTTTATCTACAACTCTGCCTAACAGTTCGTTGTTTAAATTTCACTATTTACAGAGCTACAGCGTTAGTAACAGTAACTTATACTAAATGATTGGAAATTTTGTTATCATTTGGTATAAGTACAGCAATTAGTACTTTAACTACTTCAATAGTGGAATTCGAACATCGACTTGTTAGGCAGAGTTGAAGAAAAACCATTACACTAGAAGTCCACCATACAACACATTATGAAATTAAGCCTTTGTAACAAGTTATAGACAAACTACTAAATGATCGAACGAACACAGATTACTGATTACTAAATGATCCAAAACATCCTTATTTGATGGTTTTATGGTTTTCCGTAAGGTTATTAAACATTTCCAGGAAGTACGCAATGGTTTCTTTTTAAAATATTTCTGGGTTCTCGAAAGAATGTTTGAAATTCTATATGACTTTCTGTAGAAGATAAAGATTGTTGAAATCTGCTAGTATGATTAATATCAAGTTTATAAAAAGTCTTAGTTATAAATTCTACCAAGTTTAGATAAATTGTTAGAGGTCCATTGTAAAACTATAATCATCCCTAATTTCCTAATTCCATCCCTAATTGTCCGAAATAAGACATTGAACCTTAGAGCATTCTTGAACGATCATAAGATTTCTAAGTAATTTGCAATTCGATCCATATACATTTCTGAGGATTTCTGAAAGTTAATGATCATTTCTTGAAATTAGTGGCTTTGAATTTCTGTGGTTCATGATAATAGCTTGCAGGATGTAATTCATAGAATATAAATAGAATAAGTAGAATTAATTTTTAAGTTCAAACTGTACGATTGTTTTATTGAAGACGGTGTTAATAAATAAATAAAAATCAAGTTTCAACACGTTATATTGTGAAAAAAAGTGAAACGATGGATAGCGTACTTAGTGCAACGTATATTCCACTATCCATCAATCTTCATTCATCTTCAAATTCAACCTAACTTCCAACCACAACATAAACTTAAATGTGTACACAATTTTCTTCCGCATTTTTCTTTCGAAATGATTTGTTTTTGTATTTGAGAGGTGTTCTGAGCACATGTATTGAACAAATATGAACAGTTTGTATGACATTTTACGAAGGGAGTATACTTTTACTCGATGTGACTAACTTACGGTTACTTTGCCATATGGGACAATTTGATTTGGTATTGTATTCCACTTTTCTAGAACAAACTTCTCGCGTGGAATAGCATAACGCATAGTACATGTGAAAATAAAGTGATACATGATAATTACTCAAAATTGCCAAAAATTCAGATGTGCTCGACTTGCGGTTAGCGGCAGTGTACTTATCAGGGACCAGAATCATCTCTGCATCCCAACGATTGATTTCGTGTCGGGGAATTGATAGCTACCCGATCAGGAATGCATAACAAAATCATAACTCAAGTCTATCAATTGTTGTTATTTAAAACAACGTGTGTTATAATTTTTGTCTTCGGCCAATTTTATTTCATATCAAAATTATACTGCCGCTAACCGCAAGTCAGACTTATCTGTACATGGCACCCATATCCAGATAAGTCTGACTTGCGGTTAGCGGCAGTATAACAACATAACAATGCCTAGGTAGTATTTGAATTTTGAGAATGAACTCGAATTTAAATTTAGTTTTGAATTTGGAAATTTATGGATTTTTGTTTGATATATGGTTTTAAAATTTTTTAAATTTTGTTTGAATTCGAGTATCATTTTGGGACTGATTGAATTCTGGCTTAAAAATTTCAATTTGAAATTGAATTTGGACTTGATTCTGTTTATAAAAATGGATTGAAAATTAAATTCAACTTTTGGGAAAGGACTCGAATTATGGATACGGGTTTGATATTTTAGTCGAATTTTGATTTGAATTCGCGTATCAATTTGTTACCGACACTGGCTTTGAATTCGTAATTAAGTTTGGATTGAACTCTAAATTGACATCAATTACAAATTCATTTGGATTTAAATCAGTTTTAGTTTAAATTTTCTTGATTGATGACTTGTGAGGGAATCAGATTTTTACTTTGACTGATATCCCATCGTTATTAGCTGGTTATGGAAAACTTCTCGCAAGAACAGCTGTTGTACAATGGGTAATACGTCCATGTACTTAATGGAACAGTGTGGGTTCAAGTCCCACCGGCAGCCGAATCTTTTTCCACAATCTCTATATATA
This sequence comes from Armigeres subalbatus, assembly GCF_024139115.2. NCBI lineage: Eukaryota > Metazoa > Arthropoda > Insecta > Diptera > Culicidae > Armigeres > Armigeres subalbatus. The sequence goes on along the minus strand of NC_085140.1, from coordinate 367,669,591 downwards.
TCTTCTATATAATAAAAATGAAATGGTCAGTGTTCGTATTCGCATAACTCGAAAACGGCTGAATGGATTTTCTTCATTCCTTCGGCAAATATGTTCGTTATCGTTTCCGACGCGTTTCACGAGTAAGGTTGAGTAAATCGTGATAAGCTAAAATTAAGATCCGTATGGATTTTACACTTGGTAACTTCACAACGCATATTTTTGCATACTATGCAGGACAGCGTCTGCCGGATCGACTAGTCTTATCTTCTTATATATAAAAATGAAATGGTCTGTGTTCGTATCCGCATAACTCGAAAACGGCTGGATGGATTTTTTTCATTTCTTCAGCAGAAACATTCGTTATAGTTTCCGACGGGTTTATATGATACTTCCTAATGCGAAAATTACGAGTAAAGTTGAGCAAATCGTGAAAAACTAAAATTGTGATTTCTATGCGAACTTTGCATGGGCAGTTCGGAACGCACATTCTCGCCTACTATGCAGGACAACGTCTGCAGGGTCGACTAGTATTTCATAAAAACATCTTAAAATGGCAAACTTAACTATGTGTATCAAAATTAATCACCTTTCCAAAAAAAGAAGTTTTAATTTGGTTTAGGGTTTTAGTACTGACCCTTCTTGGCGAGTCCTGGTACTACGGTACTGAACCCTCAGTACCGGGAGTACCTGGAAAATACCGGTACTGGGCGATTTTTTCGAAAATCATTTAAATAAATAAAAAGTCAGGTAACTATTGGTAACTTTTCAAACTTTATTCATTGCTTTGTATGTATTCAACACTTGTCTTGGGGCTTGTCCTTATCCTTGAAATGGGATTTCAGAACGCACAGCATATTCAATGTTTCGTCAGACGTACAGGATCGCATTTTAGTAGCGAAGCTTCCAGAAACAGAGAACGCTCTTTCTGGGTCTACAGAAGTAGGGCGAACTTTTGCTTGTGAATCATGAAGCATCGACAAGTATTTTCCTTTCAACTTTTCTGAGTCGTTGTCTTGTCTTTACATCTTTACGAATCCTGGTGCAGTAATCGAACTTACAGGAACACTCTTGCCTCAAGCGGGGACGATTTGGAAAAATACTGATGAAGTGTGACGATTTTTTTGGGATGTGACGATGTCGTTGCGGTTTGATTGTCTTGAGGTACGTCATCGGACGCCTGACGTTTGTCCAAATTGATTGTCGCTGTCGAAACATCTTTTGCTGGCAAGGATAGGGCACTAAATGTCAACGAAGGAAAAATCAGTACGTTTTGACAGATAGGTACCCAACATGTTTGGGAATGATAACAAAGGGAACCGCAGTGACAATCGTCCTCTATATTTTATTACCTCTATTGTCAGGTGTTGGAAATTTTAGTAAAAAAAAATATCTTTCTTACTAGCTGCTGCATTCAAATAATGTGGTTTTAACCACCGGAAGTTTTACCCAAAGTTTTTGCTTTGTACCGAAAATATCGGTACTTTCATTAATCCAGTACCGGTATTTCGGTACCGAAAATTGGTCGGTACTCCCGGGAATTCCGGTACCGGTATTCCCGGTACTAAAACCCTAATTTGGTTTGAAATTCACTTTTGAGAAATGCATTAAAGTTTGGGTTGTGGATTTGACATTTAAATTGAATTTTGATTTGGGTTCGTTTGTTCGATTTGTTACTGAATTTGATTTTGATTTTGGATTTCAAATTTGAACGGAAATTGGATTTTAACTGAGAATTGAACTCAGATTTCAATTTGTGATTCAATTTGGATTTGAATCTGTTCTTAAATTTGGATTTGAAATTGGGATATGGATTTGAATTTGGGACAGAGATGTGACATTTCAGTCGAAATTTGTTTTGACCTCGAGATTCAGCTTGGATGGATTTGAATTCGGGTTTCAATTTTTAACTATTTTTGAATTTGGATTCAAATTTGGGATATTGACTTGACATTTTAGTCGAAATACGAGTTTCAATTTCTGACTGAATTTGGATTTAAATTCGGATGTTAATATTTTTAATCAATTGGATTTGAATTCAGATTTAAATTTGCTTTATTTCATATTTGGATTTGAATCTGAATCTGGATCTGAAAATCTGGGTTTTAGTTTGGATTAGATTTGGATTTGAAACATTGAATAGACATTATAGTTTGATTTGAATTCGAATTAAATTCTGTGACTGAACTTCGTATTTTAATTTTGGACAGAAATCGAGATTTTAATCAGTTTTCAATTCGAAAGAATTTAGATTAACATTCAGGTTTTAATTTAGATTTGAATCTATTTTTCGATTTTATCGTTTGTGGTGTGGTTGTGGACATAATTTGTATTTTAAATGGGAATATATTTGGGAATGATTTAGAATTTCAATCTTTATTTATTAAGATTTGTACTCGAGATTAAATTTAGATTTTTATTCAGAATAATTCAAATTTATTATTGCCATTGAATTCGTATTTGAATCTGTTTTTAAATATAAGTTTGCAATACTAAGATATAGACTTCCCTAAAAATATAAATTTACCATAAAATAAATTAGGGAATTGTAAATAAAAAAATTGGGGTATAAACAACAAATAAATTATAAATTATTACAAAAATGCAAAGTTTCCATAAACAATTAGGAATTTTCCACAAAACAAAAATAAATTAGCACTACTTTTAAAAACAAAATTGCAATAATAAAAGAAGAATTGTTCCAAGAAAATACAAAATTTCCAGAAATAAATAGCAATGAACAATTACAAAATTTACTACAAAACATTTTTTTTCAAAAAGATTAAAAACTGTCCACGAAAAAATTTATAAAGTAGAATAAAAAATATGAAAATGTTCATAAAGAAATAGAAAAAAGCAAAATGGAAAATTATATCAATTTTATTGCTTTACTGTATTTTTTATTCAAATTTTCTTATTGATTATTTTGTGGAAAATTTTGATTTTTATGGAAAAAATATTTATGGAATATTTGTGGAATGTTTTGTGATTGTTTTGCCTAATGTTAATTAATTTATGAACATTACTAGCTTTATGTACCCGGCCTTGCTCGGAATTGCCAGTTTGGTTCGCAGTTTTTTCACAATCGTAAAATGATAAAACCAATTGGTTAACAGGGTGATTGTGTTGACTTATTGATACTTCATCATTTGATTAAAAGAAGGCTTTTGGAAACATTGACTGATTTCGAAGAAGGGATCGTGGGTTTGAATAGCCTTATTCCTGGCAAACGTTTATTTCTTAAGATGGAAAAACATCCACCGATGCCTTAATCCGGACAAACGCATATTTTTAAAGAAGGGATCACACCCACCTTTGCCTTATTCCGGGCAAATCAAATGCCTACTCTTAAAGAAGCAATCACATCCACCATCCAGAAGAAAAACATTAATTATTGCTTTTCACTGGGCAAACCATGATTCCGATTAAGGGTTACAATTATCGTTGCTTTTTACCCAGCAAATGCATGATTCCTATGAAAGATTTTTCTGATGCTGTTCATAAATATCCCAAATGCCCTTCACGTCGAATGACCTTAGGCCAAATAGTGTTATGTTAACGGCCTACTTCACTCAGAAATATGTCATTTTCAGGGAAATGTCATGTTCTGGGATATGTGTATCGGGAAGTATCATTTTCGGGAAAAATCATTTTCGTTAAAGTCATTTTTTGAAATGTTATTACCGGGAAAATGTTATTGTCAAGGATTCGTTTTTTAGGAACTCGGGCAATTTTTTTTGGAGCATTGTACAATGTCAAAGAACCTCGGATGAACTAAATAAGCGGAATTTTAATTTAAGTCGTTTTCTAAACAATACCCAACCCCAATAACCTCCCGCATTCCAAAAGTCCCTCCCAGCCTCTCTATAATAGTTTCCTTTGGGTAGAGAATACGTGTTTACAAATTTGGTTTGAATTGATCCATGCGATGAAAAGGTATACTAAACTGTTCGTTTAATAAATATACCCTCTGTCTCATTTAGCTATGACACTCCTACCCAGTCTGATATAGTCTTCCTTAGACAGAAAATATGGGTTCCAAATTTGGTATACATTGGTAAACGGGTTCAGAAGTTATGCCGATATCTAAATGATCGATATCTAAACAATACTCCCCTCTCACACCCTCCCCCTTTTCCAGCATCTCTAACCCTTCTATCGTCGTCTCCATGAGATAAAGTATGTATGTTCCAAATTTGGTTGAAATCGGCCAAGGGGTTCAGAAGTTGCTCTGAGTTGATCGATTACTAATAAATACCCCTCCCGCACACCCTCCCCCTTTTGAAAAAAGCATCCCTAATCCTTCTATCGTCATCTCCTTAAGATAAGGAATGTGTGTTCCAAATTTGGTTGAAATCGGCCAAGGGGCTCAGAAGTTACACTAAGTTGATCGATTACTAAGAAATACACCTCCCCCTACACCCTCCCCCTTTTGCAAAAAAGCATCCCAAATCATTTCTTCGTCGTCTCCGTAAGATAAGGGATGTGTGTTCAAAATTTGATTGAAATCGGCCAAGGGGTTCAGAAGTTGCACTGAGTTGATCGATAAATAAGAAATACCCCTCCCCCCACACCCTCCCCCTATTTCAAATAGCATGCTTAAACCCCCTATCGTCGTCTCCTCAAGATAAGGAATGTGTGTTCCAAATTTGGTTGAAATCGGCCAAGGGGTTCAGAAGTTGCACTGAGTTGATCGATAACTAAGCAATTCCCCTCCCTCCACACCCTCCCCCTTCACAAAGAGCATGCTTAACCCCCCTATCGTCGTCTCCTTAAGATAAAGAATGTGTGTTCCAAATTTGGTTGAAATCTATCAATGGGTTCAGAAGTTATGCTGGAACATACATACAAACATACATACAAACATACAAACATTGAGTTTTATATATATGGATTTTTTTTCGTGGAACATTTTGATTTCTTTATGGAAAAATCTTCTTTGCAATTATAAAAAAACTGCTTTTAAAAATACTAATTTTTATTTGTTTTGTAGAAAACTCCTAATTATTTATGGAAATTTTGCGTTGTTTGTGAAAAACTTTGATATTTATTTATTTTTCATACCCTGATTTCATTATTGGCAATTTCCATTTTTTAATGGAAAATTCCTAATTCTTCATGGAAATTTTATTTTGCTACCATTTGAAATAGGATTTGAATTTAGATTTCAATTTGGGTTGTGGATTTCATTCAGATTAAAATTAAGAACTGTATGTGGATTCGAAATCGGATTTTTATTTTGAATTGAAAATGGATTTGAATAAAGGTTTTAGTTTTGATGTGAATTTGATTTTGAATGTGGGATTGAATTTGGGTTTAATTTTATTGGGATTGGAATTTACTTTTCAATTTATATTTGATTTTGGATCTGTAAATGAGAATGAATTCGGGTTCGAACAATGCAGTGAACTTGAATTTTAAATTGGGTTATTATTTAAATATGGATTTGTTATATTATTTGAAACTTGTTTGGTGTATTAGTTCTTATTAGGAAAGAAGGGTCGTTGTACTGAAAATAATTCGACCGAAAGTCGTTTGCTTGAACGTCACTTGGCCGATTTCCATTTGGCCGATTTCCATTTGGCCGAATTGGACGCGCTTGGCTGTAACAGTTTTAAGTCCGAAAACGGTTTGGCCGAAAGCGACATACAGCAAAAAGGGACATACGGTCAAGGTGGCCATTTGGCTGAACAAATCATTCGGCCGAAAATGCGGCTTGGCCTGAATGGTCGTTCAGCAGAAAGGTGCATTTGATCGACCGTAATTGAAGTTTGCTGAACCGGTTATATGGTCAAAAATGTCGACCAATAGAAAATATGAAAAGTGTAGAGTGATTTATGATAATTGAAACGAATCTTAAGTGAGAAGTGCTAGTGAGAAATGATGAGTGAGAAGTGAACAAGGAGGAATTAGAAGCTAGAAATGTGAGACGTCTCATTCGTCATTGCTTCTCACTGTGGAAAGTGAGAAGTGCGAGGTAGGAAATGTGAGTGATCAATGACAGTGAGACGTCTCGCTTCTCGTCCCTAACTTATTCTTTTCCCACTTCTCACTTCGCACTTCTAATTTTGAACTTTTCTCAGTGAGAAATGAGAAATGAGGTGTGAGAGGTAAGAAATGAGATGCCTTATTTCTCACTCCTCCTTAGTTGCTTTTCACATCGCACTTCTTATTTCTCACTTCTCATTTCTCAATTATCATTAGTTCCTTCACACTTTTCACATTTACGATTGTACGATTGCCAAATGACCAATTCAGCCGATCGACTTTTCTGCCGTATAACCCATTTGGCCAAATGACATTTTCGGTCAGATGACCCTTTCATCCAAATGACCACATTACCTATTCGGCGAGTTTTTGGCAGCCTAATGATTTGTTCGGCCAAATGACATTTTCGGATAATTTTCAGGCAAATGGCTGTCGTCCAACTGACTTTCGGCCCAATAGCCTTTCTTCATAATTTGCGGCTGAATTTGCACATGAACTAGAGGCTCAGACTCTCAGACTTGATATCAAATTCGATGTAAAAAGCACAAACTGGAATTCAATTCGTGTTTTAATTGTAGATTCAATTTGGCACAGGAAGTGAACATAAATTTAGAATTGAGTTTGGATTGACATTCCGATTAGACATGGGGATTGAATTTTGATTTTAAATTGAATTTGGCACCGGGTTTGTATCCGGGACTGAGTTTGAATTTAGACTTGAGCTCGGATATGAATTAGGGATAATTTATGATTTAACCTTCAAATGCGCAATGTTGTTTTGAAACAACAAACCGAAAATACGTTTAATGTTAATAATTCCAATGGTTATTTACGTAAAATCTGGAGTTAGAAAGTGTTCTATTGTAGATTCAGTGTCCAATTGCAGACTTTTAGGTCCGAGGCTATTTTCACTTACAATAAGCTTGTTCATGCCATAATTATCAATAGTATAATAGAGTTATGAAAAAAAACTTCCGAATTTCTCAATACAGCTCGCACCTATTTAATTTCATAAATCTTTAATTGAATCGTAATAAATATATATTTCCGAATGTGCTTGACTTTTAATCCATCTCTGCCATTTGAGCGCTGTGTGGCCGTTTCTGCTGTCCAGCTGATTTCCAGAAGGCCTACACTTGACGGAGTCCGTGATAATCATACGGACGATTTCATTGTTCACCATCTACACATTTCCAGCACAGCAATCACTATAGTTACAACAAATTTGCACAACTCGGGCCCAAAAGGAATGCAAATGCAATACAGCGGCTACAACAAAATCATTGCGTAAGGCAAAAGCTCGTTTAATATGAGGCCATGATTAAATCATGAAAAAATGACGGTAGGAAAAAAAGGTCAACTTGCGAGCACGGCACATTTCGTTCTCACTATTTTGATTTGAGATTCTGTTTGGCTTTAAATTCGAATTCAACTATTTGTAAGATTTCGGGTATTCAGCCTATGGAGTTTTTTAGAACAAATGTTTGAGATCTGGCCCAAAGTTTTGGCAAGTTTTTGTTGCATTCATTGCCAAAACATTCGGACCGACTTTAGTAGCCTATTCCTAGGCCAGCCCCCAATACCATGTTTTTGTTTAAATTTTGATGAAAACTTGGATTCAACTTTCAGATTTCATCTAGACTTCAATTCAAAATTCAATTCGCATTTTAATTGTGGATTCAATTTGATACTGGAAATGTATATGAATTTAGGCTTAAATTTGGATTGACATTACAATTAGACTTTGGGATTGAATTTTAATTTGAAATTAGTATTTTGTTTAATTCCAAATAAAAATACAAATTCAATTCGTACTCAAATTCGAAATAAATACACATTGTATTACAAATTCATCAGATCAAAATTCAAATTTAAACCCAATCTCAACACTCTGAATTCAAACCCAAAGGCTTGGATTTGCTTTGGGTCATCATTTGAATTGATTTATGTTTCTAATTGTACATTGAATCTGTCACTGAATACTGATTTGAATTTGTGTCGGATTTTCGATTTTTCTATTTGAATTCCAAATGGAATTATAGTCTACATTTAAAGATAAAATTGTGTGCAAACATTAGCAACCGTTCATTCAAATGCATTAAACGTTTGGAATGCAATTGGCAATCATTTGTAGATGGCGCAACGATCATTTCTATGCGGAACGATTGTCAAACGTATTGGCTGCGTTCGACGGCTGCTAATCAATTGCATATACGGTCGCACTTCCTCAATCAGTTGAGTAGATGGCAGTAGTGAGTCAACGTACGTGAGCGATTCCAAGCAACAGCATCAAAATTTAAGAAAATTTTTATTCATGATTTTCTATTGAGTTGAAACTTTGCACAGTTTTTCAATTTCATCTAAATCGTCATTTTCGATATCAAATCTTCATATTGAGTCACGACTAACTTTTCAAAAGGGTGTATGTGAAAATGGTTCAAAAATATTTAAAAAGCTGCACAGCAAAAACGGAATGTTCGATTGTTATGATTTTTCAGCAAAGTTAGACAACTAAATGGTGATTCTTAAGAAAATGCGCACAGTAAAAAAAAATTTTTTGCCTTTAAAATATCATTTTTGTCACAAAACTCAAATATCTCAAAACCCTATCTTTTTCGAACGTAATTTTTTAGGGAAAACGGTCCATTATATTAGCTATCTACCATAAAAATTTGGTGATGGTAAACTAATAAACAAAAAGTTATGACATTTCAAACATTTCACAATTTTCACATATAATAAACAAAAAAATTTCCGTTTATTTTTTTTTCAAGAATCGCAGTTTGATGCTGATTTTTATTGTTAAGGGCCTTGCGTGAGTTAAACAAGTTGTTTGTATGATATTCCATATTTATGTATTCATCGATATTATGTATATTATATGTATAAATATTATATGTATAAATAAATAAAATGAATTAATATTATCCTAAGTATTAAATTAAATGTGGCAGTTTTACACAATGTTGTTATAGAAACTCTAAGAGTTTTGGGTTTGAATTTTGGTATGGGTTATGATATCATGAAAACAGTTTATTAATACTTATTTTTTATTTATTTTATTCAAATTTTTAAAATATCGAACACTTTTGAATTATTATCAGCACAGTTTGAGTATAGTTTGGCTTTAATTTTATTTTCCGACAATGGAATGAAACAGTGAAATGTTTGGGTTCCTGGGATCGGTTTCGCGTTAGTACATTGCTCGCTGAGCTCTGAAGCCTTTATTTCGTACTCTTCAGTAGTAGTAAAACAAAATGATAATTTGGTTAAATCTTTTTCTTTTCTACGATTTGCCCAATCAAAAAGTTCTTTCGCAGTTTTAATTGGATGCTCACGTTCTTTGGCTAAACTTGCTCTTGTGGCCATGCGCTTTATTGTTCCTCCAATAGCATCACAAGGACCTTTGCCATGTGATGTAGCAAAAAATGCCATTCTGCATCAATTCCGTACATTGATTTAAATTGACATAGGCTCGAAAAATTCTTACGATTTTTGTACTGCGACGCTGCTCCATCAGACATGAAATATATCTTTTTGACTTCTTTATGCTTATCAACGCGTAAAAGTTAATCATTTTTCAATGAACAAGTTTACGGATACTGAATCGTGTCTTAAATCTTCGGAAATTATAATAAAACTTAAGTGTTCAATTTGCGTACTTCCATTAAAATAAATAACGAATGGATGAATTGTAGCTTGTTGTACGTTCCAGTGATGGGACTGCACTTCATCTTGCAATACAAAGCTGTAATTTTCAGAAAAATCACAAATGACTAAAATTCACCATTTTGTAATGTATTTTTCGTATTTTTTAAAAGCTGGATTGTTCTGTTTTAATGAAATCGTGAGGGATTAAACTTTCTAATTTCAAGCAAAAATATGACACAAACTCATCTACAGGTTTTACAATAGTTTCTATGTCACACCTATCCGTGGTCACCCATTGCTCAAATGATAACTGATCAATATATTTTTCTTCAAACTCAGCGAATAAAGTATTTTCCAATGATGAAGAATCTGGACAATCCGAACAAGATCGTAGATAGCAATTTGATGTTGTATTTTCACACAAAAGACTACCAGTTAACATTTTAATATCCTTTGTTAAATTGATTCTTTTCAAACTATGTAAAATAAGATTAATATTCTCATGGGTTGTGCACACACACATTATGTTTTCCTGAAGTGGAAAGAAGCTTACATTGCCTTGGCCGAAGGCTTGCAAATGAGGAAAACCTATTTTAATATTATCGTGAATTTCCTTGAAGCGTGTGTACGCTTCTTTCAAAGTCGTCATCATTAATCGTTTTTGGATTGCTTGACGCTTTCCATCTTTTTTACTGATACATAATCTTTTGACCAGGCATAGCTCGGCTTACTTCATCATCTTCAAAATATTGAACTACTATTTCTTTTGTCTCATCTGTTAATGCAGTACTAGACCTAGTATTTTTGGTTGAAAGACAGTTATTCTTCAATTGTTTTGCCTCTTTTACTGTATTTCTATTGGTTTTGAACTCATCAATGGCATCCTGAATAGACCACGAACTTGGCAGCATCGACAAAATCAATAATTTTTCTTTCCTTGTCGTGGCTGCATTCGAGAACCTTTCCTTCATATTTATAATTACCTCATCGTAGTCTGTATTTTCCACATCATCAGGTCCTAATTTGAAGAGGTTTCTTCGTACAGCTTCGTTTATTTCACGGTATTTTTCTCCGGGTAATAAACGTAGTCCATCTTACTCCATTTAATCAGAGTCACTTTTATCCCAGCTATGCCCTCGTTAAAGCGTTCGATGTTGACCTTTTGGATACACTCATCTTCCGATTGATTTGTTGAAACAGATTTCGCTGATGGTACGGTGGCAAGGCTCTCAGCACTTAATACTTCTGGTAATTCCTCAGTTGTTGTCGATACATCTGGCAATTCCTCAGTTGCTTGCGTTTTCGAACTTCCTGCGCTCTGCTCAACCGATGATATACAGATTGCTCTTTTGTCAACGTTTAGACGGCAGGACGTGCAAATGCGTAAATTTGTATTCAATGTGGACATTGGAGCATAACCAGTCGCTTTCAGTTTATCTATGGTGCTTTCGGTGAGATTTCGTAACTCTTTTGAACACTTTTTTCCATCAAACGGCCTACAACAGTTGAGAAAGCGGCTACTCATGTTGTTCGTAATATTTCAATAAACAAAATCACTTTTAAGTTTTTACTGACTAGTTTGGTGTCATTTGCTTGACTGAAGAAAAAAATTACTATAAGATCTTTAACAAACATTATGGTTATAGTGGTAGTAAATTTTTTGCTTTTTCTTGGGCATTGTCATGGTATGTACCTATCATGCATTTGTTGTTGTTGAAGTTACCCGCTTCCTCCCGATCATAAAGTCTATTCTCTAAGAGGTAAATTTTTTGCAGGTAAACTATAGACGTACACGTGTATATAAATCTTTGATTTTGCAGCTTTTGTCTTAAAAATAACATTTCTGATATGTTTCTATCAACGTTATTATCAACAGGTTTCAACACTATTAAAAGAATTTTTCGCCAGTCACGTGCAATGAAAATTATGACACTATCAATACTTTTGATCACAACACTGGATCGTGTCTAAGTTTCTTATAGATGCTATGAATAATTAAATCAAAATATCATGAAAACAACTTGTTTAAATCACGTCCCTTAACAATAAAATCTGCATCAAACTGCAATTCTCGAAATAACTTAAACAGAAAAAATTTTTTTTTTACTAAATGTGAAAATTGTGAAATGTTTGAAATGTCATAACTTTTTTGTTTATTAGTTTACCATCACCAAATTTTTATGGTAGATAGCTAATATAATGGACCGTTTTCCCTAAAAAAATTACGTTCGAAAAAAAGATAGGGTTTTGAGATATTTGAGTTTTTGTGACAAAATGATATTTTTAAAGGCAAAACAAATTTTTTTTACTGTGCACATTTTCTTAAGAATCACCATTTAGTTGTCTAACTTTGCTGAAAAAATCATAACAATCGAACATTCCGTTTTTGCTGTGCAGCTTTTTAAATATTTTGAACCATTTTCACATACACCCTTTTGAAAAGTTAGTCGTGACTCAATATGAAGATTTGATATCGAAAATGACGATTTAGATGAAATTGAAAAACTGTGCAGAGTTTCAAATATTTTCGAAATGGTCGCTCAGGATCGACTGACATGCCCCGTGGAATGCCTCGTATTACTACAAAAGTTTACACAAGATTTTCAATAAAATTTATTCTAGCTTAAATATCTGTTATCTGTGGTTTTGGTTTCAATTTGACATTTCGGCACCAACATCCCAAAAGAGCGTAACTGCTTTTGTAAACAAGAAATTCTCACGTCTATGGTGGGCTAATTAGTGCTCACCCACGCAATCCAGCACCATTAAATGAAAGAAGAGGATTCGATTCTTCCATTAGTGGTATTGGATTGCGTAGGTCGGCTCAAATTAACCCACCAGCGACGTGAGAAGCTTTTGTTTACAAAAGCAGTTACGCCCTTTTGAAATGTTAAATGATTTTATCTCACCTTGCAAATGCGAATTTGGATTTCAATTCGTTTTGAAATTTTAGATTTCATTTGAAACTGTTTTTTGTTTGGGATTGAAAATCCGAATATAACATTGTTACTTTGAATTGGTAATGTTGTTTTGAATAGAATTTTAATTCAAGTTTGAATTTTGATTAATTTTGGGTGTAAATCTAAGGTAGAATGGATATTTGATTTGGATTGATAGATTTGATAGATTCGAGATCTATTTTGACTAACTAGCCCGCATTGAATTTGGGTTTTACTTTGGAGTAAAGAAGTTGATTTCTGATTTGTTTTTTATTTGGTTTGGATTTTGATTTGCACTTGACATTCAATTCGAATTTGAATTTGAATTCATTTTGATTTTTAAATCGGATTCAAGTTGCGTGCTGAATTTGACACTCATTGTGCGTAAGCATTTGAGATTGAATTTGGGTCAAAAATTTTAATTTGATGTTTTACTTGAATTTGGATTTGAATTTTGATTGATTTATCTTCGAATATCATCTGTGAAAGTCGCGCCTACTAAGGGCTCCAGAAGGAACTGCGGTCAAAAAAGATTCGTCAGCGCACCAAATGTGTCATGTACAAGACGCTTATAAGACCGGTAGTGGACAATGCTCGAGGAGGACCTGCAAGCACTCCAGTATTCGAGAGATGGGTACTTAGGACCATCTTTGGCGGGGTGCAAGAAGACGGTAGGTAGCTAAAGCCGAAAGGGTACGATGGACAGGACATGGTGCAATAATGCCGGACAGCAACCCTGCGACGATGGTGTTCGCTTCCGATCCGGCAGGTACGAGACAGCGAGCGTGGTGGGCAGACCAGGTACAAAAAGACTTGGCGAGCGTGGGGCGCATTCGAGGATGGAGAGATACGGCCTCGAGCCTTGTATTGTGGCATCAAATTGTTGATTCATTTTACATCTGTTTAAATGTAAACTAAATAAATGAAATGAACTTTTGAATATGGAAGGATTTGGAATTGGAATTTTAATTTAAATATTTATTTTAATTCGATTTGAATGTTTTTTGGGATTGAATTTGACACTTAATTTGAAAAATAAAATTGATTTTGAGTATGAATATGGGATTCAATAACAATTTGAATGCAACATTCAATCAAGATTTGGAATTGAATTTGAGTTTTAATTTGGATTTAAGATTTTGTTTCGATGTAAACTCGGAATCGGGTTGCAATGTGAGATTGAACTTGTATGGATAATAAAATTTTAATTCAGGATTGAATCTGGATTTGACTTTGAATTTTGATTTTGGATTTTGATTTTGGATTTTGGAAATTCAATATCAAATTAAATTGACATTCAGATTTAATTATGCTAATTTGGAATGAAATTTGAATTTGAAACTGCATTTCGAAACAATTAATTGCATATTATTCGGCAACTCGGCCGAAGATAATTGGGACTGAAATTTGTTTTTGAATTGGGATCTGTATTTTGGTTTCAATTTGGATTTTGATTTGGAATTAAATTCAGAAAAGGAGCTGTGTTTAGATTTGGTTTTGAAATTGATTTGGAACTTGAATTAGTATTTGAATTTGAATCTGAATTTGGCTGAAATTGTGTTTTAATCTGAATCTTTCTTCGCACTCGGATTTGAATTTTGGTTTTTTATATTTCATGTTCATTTTGCTTTTCATATTACAAAATGGAAATTTTATTATGATTTTTTATATTTTAATTAGATTTCAAATTTATATTTATTTTGATTCAAGTATGGATTTGGAATCAAAATAAATTCATGATTTGAAAATTGTGTCCTCATTATTCGTCAGCAGTTTTTTTGCTCAGTCAGTTCCCAAGCAAAATCTGCATCCTGGTGAAATTTCCCAAGCCAGAAGTCCCTCCCGCAGTGCCGGCAAATTGAGATCACTACCGCCGCTCATAAAACCGTAAACTGTCAGCGCGCTGCGCTGGTTTGCTTTTACTCCTGTCGGCCGAAGCAACTTTCCATTCTTCAATCAACGATTTTACAGCACTTCTGCTGCTGCTGCTCAGTCGTCGACGATTGTGGGCGCAAGATAGGATCACCTTTGGTGAGCTGCATCTATAGTTGCGGCAGTTACTCGATGCACTCTGCTCTACCATTCAATCACTCACCCGCACATTCACTTCCAACCGACAACAGCAGCTCTACGATTAACCGCAAGATCCGCAAAATCATGTTTTCACTGAACACAAAACAGATCTTGTGGCGAAATGTTAAATTGGCAAGCGCGAATGACGACAGTGTCATGGCGTGTGATGGCGTGTACCCCTGCCCTGTCATATAATCAGTCATTCAATCGTACTTACTTTTCTTCACCTCCTGCGGGTTGCGTGCTGGAGGCCAATGGAAAGCTTAACCACAAGGTCGCCGCGAAATGGTGCTGCTGTCATTAAGCCCGCCCATCAGTAAGTGTTTCTGACAAAGGAATCCCTTTGTATAGTGGGATTGTGTGACGGATTTAAACATGTTTGAACAACTTGAAATCCGCTGCACAAATTAGCACTTTTTTCCACGATCGTTTAACTAATTTGTAGCAACATTGATCACACCTGTGAGTTGGTGTTCTATTGATCATATATTGGATCACGAGATATGATTCATAGAATTCTCCAACACTTTTTTAAATCAATTATTATGTATGTTGAAACAAACCATCATTTGAACTTTGAAGGTCTACATCGGCCCTACTAAACCTTTGTTCATCGATTCATAGATTAAGAAATTCGCACAAGAGCCCATCATTAGGAACAACCAACAATTTCATGCCCGGTCAACAGCCGTGCCGCGTTCGACCTTGTGTCCAATAAATAGCCAGTATATGATTAGTACAGGTGATCAAACATTGGACCTAGCGGATATTGTCTAACTAACAGATGACCACAACCGAATCAAGCGACGGCGGTGCAATGATGATTAAAAGTTCAGCCGGGCTGGGCCAGTTCGTCGTCACTTTTCACTGCGGCGTTGAAGTCTCTTGCACATATCATTATCAGTCGGATGTTTGCATACCGAGCTCTTATGAAACCCGTCACACACAAGCTTGTGTGGTGAGTCTGAAAATAAACAAAGCCCAACGAGGCTTAGAGTTTTATTTGTGAGTCGATAGTCAGACGACTCGTGGCCTCGATTGCAGAAACAAATTAATAACTGCCATCGTCAGGTGAACAGTTCAAATAATTGTCAATAATTGGATAGACAGACAGACAGACTTTTCATTATGTTCAGCGGGACGACATGCAAGCAAAATATAATAACTGGCGGAAAGTGAATTCCAGTCGGACATGGTTGGCAGATAAAGAGGTTGCTTGTTTTGATATGCAAATGACATTGAAAACAAATATTTTGAACGGAAATCTGTGCAACAAAGAGTTTTACAGGCGTTGTGATTAGTTGGCATTCGTATAAAGAACTCGTTAGACTTACTCAACATTGATAAGTTATTATTATCAACGTGCCCCATGATGTTAACTGTTTTGCGTTGAGAATCAAATGCAGTGTTGAATTTTAAACAAATAAAGAATAAGCTAGTCGAACAAAAGTTGAATGGGAAATTTCTATTAACACTTTTATCTATATCTGGCATCTTGTTGTTGTTGATTACCCACAGAAATTATATTTATTTTATGGATTGTTAGAATTACCCAACGTTTCGGCAGAATGTATTTGGCCTTTTTCAAGAGAAGTTATTAGTCAACCGCTTTTCGTTCATGAGTTAATGGCTGTTGCATGTTTTCGGTTTCTTGGAAAATAACAACAAGAGGAAGATGGAAACCATATAAAATGACCGGGACTCAATGTCATAATATAATGTTATACCTATTGTAATGATATTTAACATAGATTACTAGCTTTATGTACCCGGCCTTGCTCGGAGTTGCCAGTTTAATTCGCAGTTTTTTCACCATCGGAATTGGAATAGGTCAAAAGGATAATTGTATTTGGTTATTGATACTTCATCATTTGACTCGAAGGTAGATTACATTTGAAAACATTGACTGATTTTGAAAATGGGATCAAACCCAAAATCGCTTTATTCCGGGCAAACGTCTATTTCTAAAGAAGGAAAAACATACACCGATGCCTTATTCCGGAAAAACGTCTATTTTTAAAGAAATGATCACATTTACCGTCCAGAAGGAAACACTTTAATCATTGCTTTTCTCTGGGCAAACCATGATTTCGATGAAGTGTTGAGTTGATCGATCCCTGTCATCTTCGCCTTCTTAAGAAAAAGAATGTTTGTTCCAAATTTGGTTGAAATCGGGCAAGGGTACAGAAGTTATGCTGGAACATTGGATCATTGCATACCTTGCTTTTATTTATTAATCTTGAATCATTATCATATAATTATCATACCTTTTAAAATTTGGAATAAAGGTTACTCGATTATGGATCACTATGCAATTTGATCATTCATAATCATCAATCATTAATCATATCGATCGTTAATCATTAACCATACACATAGTGTGTCAACATTTAATCACGATCGGTAATCGTTAATCATAATCCAACGGTTTTTTCATCTATTATTCATAATCGTTAATTATTGTCAAAAATGAATTTAATCATTAATCATTATCAGTCATCATTTTCAAAAATTATAATTCATTAATCATAATCTTTAATCATAGAGTTGAATGATTTAATCATTTAATCTGCTTAGAATTGGTCCTGGAGGTCAGGAGTTACACTGAATTGCCCGTTTTCTAAAGACAACCGCTTTCCCTTTACCCTTCCTCTTTTCTCAACGGCCATTTCACCCCTTTGTTATCTTCTCCTAGGGATAGAAAATGTGTGTACCAAATTTGGTTGAAATCGGTACAGGGGTTCAGAAGTTACACTAAATTGCCCGTTTTCTGAACAATACCCTCCTTCAGACCCCTACCCCCTTATCCAAATTTCCCTCCCGTACGATCGGCTCCTCATAGTGAATATGTGTACAAAATTTGATTGAAATCGGTCCTGGGGTTGGGAGTTACACTGAGTTGCTCGTTTTCCAAAGACAACACCTCCCCTATACCCTCCCTTTTTCCAATGACCATCCCATCCCTTTGTTATCTTTTCCTTATGATGTAGAATGTGTGTACCAAATTTGGTTGAAATCGGTACAGGGGTTCATGATTTACTTTGAATTGCCCGTTTTCTAAACAAAACCCTCCCTCCAGACCCTCCCCTTTCCCAAATCCCTCCCATATGATTACCTCCTCGTAGTGAATATGTGTACAAAATTTGGTTGAAATCGGTCCTGGGAGTTGAAAGTTACACAGAATTGTTCGTTTTCTGAACAAAACCCCTCCCACCACCCTCCCCTTTTCTACATGACCACCCCACCCCTTTGTGAACTTCCTCTGAGGATAGAGAATGTCTGTACCAAATTTGGTTGAAATCGGTCCTGGGAGTTGAAAGTTACACAGAATTGTTCGTTTTCTGAACAAAACCCTCCCACCACCCCTCCCCTTTTCTACATGACCATCCCACCCCTTTGTTAACTTCCTCTGAGGATAGAGAATGTCTGTACCAAATTTGGTTGAAATCGGTCCTGGGAGTTGAAAGTTACACAGAATTGTTCGTTTTCTGAACAAAACCCCTCCCACCACCCCTCCCCCTTTTCTACATGACCATCCCACCCCTTTGTTAACTTCCTCTGAGGATAGAGAATGTCTGTACCAAATTTGGTTGAAATCGGTCCTGGGAGTTGAAAGTTACACAGAATTGTTCGTTTTCTGAACAAAACCCTCCCACCACCCCTCCCCTTTCTACATGACCATCCCACCCCTTTGTTAACTTCCTCTGAGGATAGAGAATGTCTGTACCAAATTTGGTTGAAATCGGTCCTGGGGTTGAAAGTTACACAGAATTGTTCGTTTTCTGAACAAAACCCTCCCACCACCCTCCCCTTTTCTACATGACCATCCCACCCCTTTGTTAACTTCCTCTGAGGATAGAGAATGTCTGTACCAAATTTGGTTGAAATCGGTCCTGGGAGTTGAAAGTTACACAGAATTGTTCGTTTTCTGAACAAAACCCTCCCACCACCCCTCCCCTTTTCTACATGACCATCCCACCCCTTTGTTAACTTCCTCTGAGGATAGAGAATGTCTGTACCAAATTTGGTTGAAATCGGTCCTGGGAGTTGAAAGTTACACAGAATTGTTCGTTTTCTGAACAAAACCCTCCCACCACCCCTCCCCTTTTCTACATGACCATCCCACCCCTTTGTTAACTTCCTCTGAGGATAGAGAATGTCTGTACCAAATTTGGTTGAAATCGGTCCTGGGAGTTGAAAGTTACACAGAATTGTTCGTTTTCTGAACAAAACCCTCCCACCACCCCTCCCCTTTTCTACATGACCATCCCACCCCTTTGTTAACTTCCTCTGAGGATAGAGAATGTCTGTACCAAATTTGGTTGAAATCGGCCAAGTGGTTCAGAAGTAGTTAGCGAACATACATACATAGATTGGTTTTTATATATATAGATAGAAGAAGATAGAAGAAGATTTACAAATACGAAGCTTCCCGATAAAAATCGAAGAACATTGACTCACGTTACTTCCAATAATTTCCAACTCTTCCTTTCCCGCCATTCCGCGCTGCAGCCGAACACAAATTTCTGCCCAAACATCAAATCATCGCATCGTAAAACAGTTAATCGCCCAAGGCGGATAACGAACTCAACTACGGCTACACCAACGCCCAACCACTGCCTGCTCCGCCGCCACTGTCATCAACAATCAAGACACACGTATGTTATCTCATCGGCTTAGCATAGTTATTTCCACTGTCTACCTTCTCCTACCGCCGCGTTCCACAACTGGAAATACGAGAAGATAGCAACGGCAGCATAACAACAGAGCCTGTTTGGGGTCTAGTATTATCAAATGCACCTCCGCGACGACGCGACGGCCACTACCCTGCGCACGAATGCTTTCGCATCCATCATCTTTCCGAGCGCGCGCACCTGTAATCGCACGATCGTCTGAACGCATTCGAATTACATCCCTCTGATGATACCTTCGCATCATGATCGACGAGTTCAACTCGATGATCAACGACCACGTGGAAAAAAATGGAGTGCATTTGTAAGCATACCCACCATCATCCGTCTTGTAACTCTTGGAACGCATTATAAAACTGATGAGTTCAAATAAAAAAAAAAACAATAGTAACATGCCCTGCTGGTGCCGGTGACAGTCTTTTGACTAGACACAACATTTCATTAGGGCTTCATCACACATCTTTATGCTATAAGATTGTGATTCATGGGTTTATTTTGTTAACGATACATATTTTAAAAATGGTATGGTCCTTAGGTATCATATTCATGCATTCAAAATCGATATCCAGTGGGTTTTAGCATACGACGAAGGATCTTGTTCCATTGTTTCCCATTAGGAATGATTCGATAAGTACGTCACGTCAAAATTGACGATTTTTATGCTCCCTGCGCATGTACACAACCAAGCTCGTAAACATTCAACCAATAACTAATCAATGTTCTGTGTAATTCATATGAACTCCCTTTTCTGCCAAGTACCACAGATCTTGTGAAATTCGAACGACTCATGTTAATCGACGCAAAAGGACCAACACCCTAACCCTCTGTGCATTTTGAAGGAACTCAAGAGCGTCTCTGAAATTCGAAAAATTGTATCATATGAACGCATGTTTCATGATGGATCCGGGCCAGGGAAACTTCGTACCAGGTTCAGAGCCCCTCACATTAGGCCTGGGATATGATGCTTTGGTCGGATTACTATGGCTTTGGTCCTGCTTTCGGATCCACGCTGCTTATATTGGAAGTTTAACAGTTTAACATTTAGTTTGGTTTGCATTCCAACTTCTCCTCGACTCCATTTGATGACTCCAGGACTGACTACAATACAATTTTCAAAAGTAGTTTCAGTATTGCGTTGCATACTTTCCTCTGTCGATCTTTCATTAGCATTCGTTCATCACCGATCATGCCATAAGCAAACAAATCAACGTCATCTTATCTTTCCCCACCGCAATCCTTGGCCAGGCTACCAAACCATATACACAGAATATTGTAAGTACCCGAGCAAAAGATTAAATACTGTAACCAGTAAGAATAGTGTCTTCTGCATGCCCGATCGGTATCCAACCCTGACCCTGATAAAGTGTCTGGAGGACGAGTAATCACAATTTGCCATCAGTTCAGCAGTTTAAGAATTTGCCATCAGTTTAGGTCAAATTAATACAACTAACAGGATTAGTTATAATCCTCAGTTTGATCCTGATTTTAAAACGAACAGAAACGGCAGCACAGTGACAACTTCTGAAAATTCAATCGTAATGCTTCCGTCGGTAGGTAGCGACCCCACCGGTAAACTATCTGTATCAAAGGCGTTCAATGATTAGTGGCGTTTATCATCTGTGGATCCTACATTAAATTTATTAGCATCGGTGGCGTTTGTAGTGACAGTTGAAGCAACTGACTGCAAAAAGAAGGTTCGATAGCGGTTCCAGTGGAAACCAATTTCTGCCGTTAACTCCAGCAGCACACAAGTAAAACTGTTCGCTGTGGAAAATGTATTTGCATCGATTGCGTCTGTAGTGAACGATTCAAGCGACATTTTTTTTTTGCAAGGTTCAGATTTTCCTTTCGCGGCTCTTATTGATAGAAACACGCATTATTAAAGATAAATCGAACCTTTTCAAAACCAAAATTTTATTCAAAAGAGTTAATTCAAGAGGAATTTTCTACAAAGTACAAAACAGCACCGAATAGTTTTCTAGTAGTAACTCTGTCTGTGGGATGATTTTCAGCGATTGAAATTTTTTTTGGAACCATAATTGATAGGCATAAATCGGCAAGACTCTAATTCTTTGTAGCAACGACAGGCTTTTAGCTGGATAAGCTTTTTCTGCTATCTATTTCCTGCTAACTACAGGCGCTCAGAATATTTGCTGCTGCTGGGCTGCTGCAGTGAATGCGTTCTGTGAAAAGTTTGATTCGTTTCTGCTGCTTCTTAGGTGCTTGATAGAGTAAACTCGACTAATGTAAAGGATTAACATCTATTATGATGTACTGTCAAATTTCCCCCCTAGGATGACCGACCAGCTAACGTCGTTGACATCTCCATCTTTAACGATGGGCTATTCCATTCTGAACCTGGTTTCGATTGACTTCATTATGGATGCTTCTCCTTTGTCCCAGCTTGCGTGTTAACAGTAGCTGCAGATGTAACATGAGCAGGGATTCCAGTGGGTTATAGTTTAGACCTTGAGACCAGTCACATTAGTTACAATAATCCCCAGTGGCGCCGGGAGTGGGTAGGATAAGTAGGACATGTCCTACGCACGAATTTTCCTGGGTGGGACAGTCAAGGCATTGTCCTACCCATGATTCTGTTGAGAACATATCATTTAGGTAATTATTTTAGTTGCAATACTGTCTGGCAGTGTTGTGCTGAATCATTCTCAGACGATAATGATTGCAGTTTTCACGTGAAAAATTTTCAGATATCAAACGATAAATGATGGTATCAAACGATAATAAATACAGAATTATCATTTAAAAATAAACCTTATGTCGTTTTTAAAAAGTTCCAACCTAAGTGCTGTCAAAGTGTTTTTTTATTCGCTCAGGTTGGAACTAGGTTCGCACTAGTTCCAACCCCAAAGCTGTCGGGTTCGCACCGGGTTCACCAATACAACTGTACTTCAATTGTCAAAACCACGCGGGTGGGTGGGACTGGGTGGAATAAACAAGCAGAAAGGAGAAACGAAACTGTCTGTTAATTAAAATAAAATGCGTGTTGAAAATCTGTTTTTTTTCGATAATTTTGTGATATTTGTTATTGTAGTTTCAAACGAAATTAATCTAGTACTGTTGTCTAGATTCAGTTTAAAAATATTTTTTAGGGAAGTTATTCGTAAGTTAATTAAGGTTTTCCTTACTGATTGTGTCCTAAATTAGGAAAACTGTCTATCTGCAATTATGTAGTTTGGGAATTCCCCTTGAAACTTGTTCACAAAATCCGCTAAAATTGTCAGAAAAATATATTTGAGTAATACCGAATAGAATTATTTCTTATGCAGAATTTCTTTTGAAATTCTTCCAAAAACTCTTTCCTGCGTTTCAGGATTGTCTTCGAGAATTCTGCCAAAAATTACTTCAGAACTTCTTCCAGTAATTCTTTCTTGAATTTTTGGCGATATCTTTCAGGCATTCCTCCATATTTTTTCCAAGGGATCCTTTCGAGATGAATTCCTTTAGAAATTATTCTAGGAATATCTTTGAATACTGTTCTAGGATTGTCTCTGGAAGTTGCTCCAGGAAATAATTTGGAAATTCCTACTATAATTCTTTCAGGAAATCTTACTGGAATACAGGAACTTACTCGAAGTTTCCTCCAGGAATTGCTCAGCAAGTTTCGTACATAAGTTTCCCCGGAAGTACCTTGAGCAATTCCTCCGGGAGATTCTTGAAAATTGAAAATGCACGGGGCAAATACAACAAGAAATTTTCCCGAGGTGTGAGTCTACCTTTATCAGGAGAGGTAGCGAGGAAAAAAATTAGCGAGTCCTGTAGAATTTTTATTACATGCTTCTGAGTGTCCTCCGAAAAAAAAACTTTTGCAGAAATAGATGAATTTGTGTAGAATAGAAAATCTCTTTTACATGAATTCTATACGGTACAAAAATTCTATATAGTACAAAAATGTGCACGGGATTATTGAATATAATTAAAGAGGTGAACTGTTCCGATATCCATCTCACTGAACATATATTCATCTCATCGGGAAACAAAGAAACCAAAGCACCAATTTCGTCGCCTCCTTTTGTCAACATGCGTGCTCACTGCTGAAAAAAATTACAAAAATAGTAAACAAACCAAATTGCATTCCATTGCTTTGTTTTTGATGGGATGAATATCGGAGCCATGAGATGAATTCCAGGAGCAGTCCCTCTATTTATATCCACCCAAAAGTAAATTCCACCATCCGCAAAAATCAGTTTACGCATTTAAACATATTTATTTATCATGGTCTGATTAGTCAAGGCCAACGCACTGCCAGTGCACTGGATGTACTGCACAGATAAAAATATGTTGTGATTTTGAATGAATTTAAATGCACATATTTGGAGCATGCAAATAAACGTAAAATTCAATTGATATTACTGTTCTTTCAAATCAAAATGAATTTAAACTGTGCTTGCTTGTAACATTCAATCAAATTTGATTGAATATCGAATGTTTATTCGTTTGTTGTGACCAGCTGCAATTTTACACGTCGTTCAAAATTATTTGCTGTGTGGATCATATGTTTCGAATCAAAACAAACACGATGCTACGCACACCAACATATCCAATGACAGATGGAACTGGAAATGTTTTTGCCTTTCTCGCACAACAAAGTTGTACCGAAAGGCTATATGATTGCTTCAAAAAAAAAACTTTTGATAGACGGCCCGGAGACCCATAGTGTTATATACCGATCAACTCAGCTCGACGAACTGAAGTGATGTCTGTATGTGTGTATGTGTGTTTATGTACCAATTTTGTAGACACACTTTAGCATTATCCGATTTACTCGCAACAAGTTGCATTCGATGGGGAATGTGGTCCTATTGTTTGCTATTGAAAATTGACTCGAAAAATTCAAAACCAAACAAAATATTTTTTCCGAAAATGGTGGCGATGCATTTTAACTAATGCAAAACATGCAAAATGATCGAAAAATGTGATCTATTCCCCTAAAGAGCTTTTTGACCTTTCTAATGTGATTCTTTCAATATATTTTATAATGCACGAAAAAGGCATCATCACTGCTAGGTGGATTAATCTGGGTTTTTATTCAGGGTTCGGTTTGGCACTGACCCAGGTTTAAAAACGAATTCGACATTAGTAAACTAGCTAAATGTCAACAGTCTCGTTAAATCTTTTGTTTGGCGTTGTGGTTTTGTGGTAGATAGAAAAATGCGTTCAAAAAGTAACGGTAAATGCTTGAAATCCAGATACGATTTTTTAACGATACGCACTCGCTGGCGAGTTTTCATCATTTGATAATTTAAATGTGTGATCGCGTGAGTACTCATCAATCTCGATTTTTTGAAAATTTGTTTTTTCTCATCCCTGCTGTCTGGTAGGTCTGATAATATTATATAATTATACTCGCCTAATTTTCTAAACTACCAATTGTTAAAATGCGTTGAATACAATTTGTGTTAACAATATATTCTTCATTATTTCATTACACTAATGATAAGATTATTCCAAACGCTAATTTTCCATGAACTTTACCTTATTGCATTACCCATTCTGTAACGGTAGACAATATTTATAAAAAAAATCTGTTTGGAAGAAAGTACTGAAGAATGGTGTAATATGGAATAGTTATAACTTTTCAAACAGATTCTATGCAAAACATTGTTTGAGTGATACCGTTTAAGAACAGGATAGAGCACCATATGCAATACTTTGTCTCTAACAAACATGTACTTGCACAACGTGACGGGTAGCTGTAATTGGATTTGCCAGATTTTTATAACAACTTTGTTTTTTATTGCTTGGAATGTGCGCATCGCCTCGTTTGATGTGTCCATCATGGCAGTTATATTGGGCATTTGATAACATTCGCGTCATGTTGATAAGAAAATTATTTTGAGCTTTTTAGTGGAATGTCTTCACTTGTCATAAGACGAGTTAATACAATCCCATTGAATTCCACCACTTAGTGGTGGAATTCAATGGGATTGTATTAACTCGTCTTATGACAAGTGATTCGCATCATGTTATACCCGAATTAATCACTTTGTGTGTGTATATCAGAACTAAAAAAAGAATCCACCTACCTTGCGCGCGGGGCTATACCTTGAGCCTTTGGAGTCCCTGACTTACAGTAAATTCTCAAATTATCACCGCTACATCGATACATAATGATGAGTTTTGAGATCGATCTTGTTAGATAAAACGTTATTTCGATGGAGCTACGAATCTAAACACGAACTCATCCACACGACTATCGCCTGAAACCGCTCTTGAAAACTTGATATGCCTGAATTACGAACCATCTGAATATTCTCGATCCATCAATGTTCTCATTTGCACGGTTTTTATTGTAAGGTACTGACAGGGGCACTAATAATTAGTAATATTTTTTTTATTTAAAGAAAATTCGAGAATCAGACGGAACGTTAAAAATCTGCGACATTCTTCTTTCGCAGCTTGCTACGATCTCTGAGATCTCAGTAAAATCATGTTTGCTGAAACTATGCTGAGAATTCGGCGAAAAAATTAAGTGTGTATGGGTCATGCACTTCTAGAACGCGTCGTTTCTGTCGAAAAAGCGTGATTCTTTACAAGCCGTTGGAGCGTTAAGTTGAAGTTGCGTAAAAAACGCGTAACACCCACAAACCGCGTAAAAAACTTGGCGAAAAATCCACGTAAATTCCAAAATCCGGTTAGAACGTAAAAAGCAACCCAGTGTACGCGATGGAGTGTGCTTTCGTTTATCAAATGGAACACTTTGACCGCACGCGTTATCGTTTTTAAATACGCATTGATAGCGCGTTTGGGTGAAAATAGTTTTCATTTTTACGTCTTGAAGTAGCGTCGTAAAATGAAATATTTAGTTAATTTCCAAGGCTAATATGTTACCATCCGTCTTGTAGAAAATATTGGCGAATTAATTTTTATATTTACTTAGAATTGTTTATATGTAAAATGGGCATCGATTTCTCAACACCAGGACTGTCATCCAAATCGACATTTCTCCTGTTTGTCCTACCCTCGACTTGAAACGTGGATGCGCCTCTGATAATCCCCTACCCACTCCAGCAATAATCTCGCACGAAGGTTTGATTCAAAGCTTCCCCACACTTCATGCGATACGTTGACATCTCCGTGTTGAAGTTCAAGACCAGGATTTTTTTTTGATTTTTCTCAAATTCGCTTCTAATTTTTTGATTTTCTCATTTATATTTTGAATTTGTTCAAGTAGTTCGCTAATTCTGTTTTCAATTTTATGGCTTTTTGAGCGGGTTTCGATGTCAATTTAGGTGCGAATAAATAGACAGAGAGAACAGTTAAAACTTTTTACAATTTGTTCAAAGATGACCATATTCGAAGCACGAAAAAAAGTTCGGGTATAAGAAACGTGTTTTAATTCGTAGCAAACTTCCCAGGTAACTCTTACCACTATTTCGCATTCTCGGATAATGGGGTTCTATAAAGCCAGTATAAAGCTTGTTTGCTTTGTGATAGCGTTGTAATCGCACGTTCGACTATTTAAATGCTAGCGGTTTTCTTTGCTATTTTCACGTTTCAAGAAAAAAATGCATGGTTGAAGGTAAGGATGACAGCAGAACCTTGACAGCCTTTCTTCGATAGTTTTTTGTAACTATTCGTGCTGCGATGACTTCTTGATCGCACAATTCAATAGCAATATCTTCTTCACTCTCCTAAATGAAATCGAAACTCAATACTTTTTACACACTACTTTTCCACCTGAGCTTACCTTTTTCGCAAGACGAATATAATACATTGTGCCTCACGGATAAGAGCCGCTTGGTCGAAAGTCCTTCAAAGGTTGTATAAATACAAATACAGTCGATTCTCCACATCTCGATATTGCAGGGACTATCGCGATACGAAGAGATCGAGGAATGGAAGAAATCTTGAAATGAATAAAAGTTCGTTGCTATAAAAAACGACAACAAAATAAATGCAATTTCTTGTTGTTGATATGTTTGGTATAGTCCAAAGATGGTTTAGTCAACTAGAAATCAAAATATCAAGATTGGGAGTGTAAATCCTAAACATAATTTGATCAGGAAACATCGAGATAGGATAGGATAGATGTATTAAGTAAAAATATACGTTGGTTGAAGGAACCGAGAAAACCATCTACATAGGGAGAGATATTGAAATATGGAACATCGAGACAAAGAGAGTTGACTGTATATCGTTTGCCTGAAACTCATGTTATCGAAGATACCATTTAGCCAAAATGTTGTTTGACCGAAAAAGTCGTTTGGTTGGATAAGTTGAGCCGAAATGTCATTTTCCAGAAAGGGACATTTGGTCAAAAATATCATTTGATTTCACGGGACAAACAGCTAAAATTGTGCTTTGGCCGAACTGGTCTACCACCGTCAATCGGGTCATACGGTAGAAAATGTCGTTTGGACTTTAATAGTGGATGTGAAAAGTGTGAAGTGATTAATGATAATTGAGAAGTGAGAAGAAAGAAGTAAGAAGTGAGAAATGAAATGGCAGACGTGAGGAATCAACTTAGCTTAGCTTAGCTTTGACTCACTACACATATCTATGGCTGCTTCTCCTTGAATGACCAGAATCGGTGAAATTGCACAAAGAATCAATTAAATGATTGACTGGGATTGTTCAAGCATTCTCAGTGTGCAAGTTTCAGTGACTCGAATATTCAAATGATCAATAATGGCGCAGGCCACGTCCTTGTAGTCAGTTAGGAAGAGAGAAGGAATATTAGTAGGTGGTTTTTGCTATTTGAAGACCGTGTTTACCTCTGCGTCTCCTCAAAAACCACAGGAAGAATTATCAGATAGTTGGTAGACTTCAGTTAGTTGGTAGATTCGGCCGCACAAAGCAGAACAAACTAGCATGCTGTGCTACCTACCGCTACTACCCGAGCAGTAACACGATCAAACGAATATCAATTGATTTACTTCTCGATCCCACTAAGTACAACGTTACCAGATCGTTCGACGTGTCTTCGAACCCAGCATGGACAATAGTCACCATACATGCCCGATGGCATATGCAAACTGTGAAGGATCGCGTTTTGAACGACCGAACCGACGTGCAGCATTCCGAGTAGTCGAAAATAGCTCAATAATATCAAATGTTGATAAGATAGCAAAATGAGATATGGACATGATTGATATAAGAGATAAAAGATCAGACGACAATATCAATATTTTGCACTAAAATATCATAAGGATATCAAGATATGTTATTTGTAATAAGTGATCGATATCAAGTGCCATTAGTTGGTTCTTATCCATAGCATATTTTGATATTTAAATGATATTTCGGTGCAAATTTTTGATATTGTTGCCTGTTCTTTTATCTCTTATATCAATCAAGTCCATATCAAGTTTTGTTATTCTGTTCATGGTTTCTGCCCGGGATTCTGTACTTCCTTGCCCTTACTTGACCAGAGCAAAGCGCAATACAAGCGCATAATTCACCAAATATGAAATAGATATTTTTTCTTCCGTCCGCGACGAATAACACACGTACTGTCTTTACTTTCCCGATGGTCACTGCAAGCTATAGAAGATCGCACTTGTCTCGACCGGACCAAATCGCAATACAAGCGCATGATACACAGAATATCAAATAGATATATTTTCTTCCATCCGAAACGAATAACACACGCACTGTCCTTACTCTCCCGATGGCTACTCTGAAATGGCAGAAGTGAGAAATCAGACGTTTAACTCCTCAATTACCATTTATCTCTTCTCACTGTGAAAAGCTAGAAGTGCGAAGTAAGATGTTCAAGTGAAGAACTGATCCCTGTATCAAAATTCACAAAAATAAAGTATATAAAGTAATTTGTTAAAACTGTGGAGTGAGAAGTTAGATGTGTAGCTTCTCCCATCTCAGCTCTATTCGTTTTGTCCAAAGGCCTCTAAGGGAAATAAACTTTTTGGTCAAATAAAAAAAATAACTTCGGATAGTCTTAGTTCCATCGAGGCACTCCGGTCGATGAAGCCTGTTAAGCACGCATCTTACTTTATCACAAACATAAGAGAGCAGATGCGTGATTAGGTCGAAAATTCAGTCAAGGTCCCATCCTAGCATTCGCTAGCAACGGTGAACGCATAAGAATGTGAAGTTTGTGATAGAAATATCTCGAACAACAAGTTTTTCCCATTAGTCCGTCAGAATACTGTGCGAAAATTGCGAATGAATTGGTCACGCAATAAACTTGGACGATGGCTATTCTCCTTAGTTCCTCAAGTTTCTACGCGAGCGTGGTTCAGAGGTGAGGACTTCAGTCGATGCTTCATCCACGTGATGTCGAGACTTATGTTCAATCTCTATTCAGTAAAGGCATATCATTACAGAATAAACCTGGTCGACAGCAATTCATGAAGGTGCGGTATCGGTTATGACGACATCGACCACATAGTTTAGTATTGCATGGAAAATGCCGCTTCTACAAAGCGAGTATTGGGTACCCTTGTGGAAGGAGGTAAACACCCTACAGGAATGTTAGGCTGATAACATATTGACATGTGTGTGTGTGTGTGCAAACGCGCCCAAGGCAAAATAATTCATCTTGCTGATATTTTGCTCTGGACGCGTTCCGCATCGCTCGACGTGTAAGCATGGCATCGCCCTAAGAGGTATTTTGGAGGATGCAGGTTTATATACAGGTCATTCATGCTTTTTTTCCTCGTCTTTGTCTTTGTTTTTTGTTCTGTGTACCGCAAAGTTTTGACCATCCGGAAGATAATTTCTTACGCACCAACACCTCAAATATATGTCCCAACTCTGTCCATCTTCCAGCACCAGCAAAAAATCCAGCACTGCAAATTTCTAGCTTTGATTCGCCGTAAGAAATTTTGTCTATTTTTGTCTACTAACTGTTAAAGATAAGATGATATCATACTAAAGAATTGCGGCTCCGCAAAGTGTCATACACGACGCGACTGACAATAATAAACGAAGGGGAAGAGGCCCCAAAACGCCCCCCGGGGCAAAACGCCTTTTGGGTATTCCCGCATATTTACCGTATTTGGCATGGCCGTAATAAAACTAGACCAAAATTTATATAGGTTAGGCTAAAAAAGTGTCAAAATAAAAGATAGGAAAATTGGAAAAACTGAAATTTTCCACATTTTGATGGAACATCTAACATTTCGGCGAGCAAAACGCCCTAGGGAGACTAACCCACAATGTACTACGCGTCTCCATGCATTCTCCATACCAGAATACTGATTCGTCGACGCGTCGTGCGTTGTTCCCCAAGAGCTGCCAGCTAGAAGGCGTTTTGCCTCATAAGTTTTCCGGGAACGAAATATCACCACTTCTTTGAAATGTAGATATTATCAATATGATTGAGATTTTCTACAATTTTTAATTGGCATTAGCTAGCTAAATTGTTTACCTGTTGCATGAGATAAAAATACCCATCAAATTCGTTACATCTAAGATATAAAGGCAGTCTTTGCTTAGCTAGGGCATATTGCCCCTCCTTCCCCAACTAGTTAAAAAACTATTATTCTATCTCACTACACACACGATTTCGATTCACTGTGTTAAATTTCTCCACTCCACTCCACTATTGCTCCACTCCTACTACGCGGTCACTCAATTAGATGGAGGCGCAAGGTTAACGATGTCTGGAATTACTTTTGATGAGCCTGGTAGCTTGGTACCAGGCGAGCATCGATTTTCGTTTCGCGCGGTTTCATTCCACGTATCGTTACACTTGGTTTGTGTTTCCGGAAGATTTGTAAACAGTCCGGGTAGTATAGCCCTGCTTGTATTGTCGACAGGACCGGATTTAGCCGGAGGGGGGCCCCGGGGCCGACGGTATGTGGGGGCCCCAAAATGTACAAAAAAGGTTGGTTTTGGTACATAAGATTTGTGGGGGCCCGGGGCCACGGCCCCCCCGGCCCCCCCATAAATCCGGCCCTGACTGTCGACATAAAATAATCTTTCAAGAGAACTGACTTCATGACCGAAATTTTCCACAGATGATCAGCTTCTGATTTTTATTCTCTTCCGTCGAAAAATAGAAAATGTACGAAAAATTCTCCAAAGGAGAATGGCGGCAAAACACGAAAAATAGTTTTAGCTTCCAAAGCAATTTACACTGAAAGTTGGAAGTTGCATTTATTTCTAATTTAAATTCTTGAAATTTCCCACATTATCTTCAAATGGAATTTTGTTTATAACTAACCAAAAAAGTTAAGAATAGTTCTCGTCTCACCTTATGAATCGAAATTACTTGGTATCGAAATAAGTATTTGTAAAAAAAAAATACAACGTTGTGCAATTAAATGGAAAAGTACTAACTCATTCTATGGCGGGTGAAGATATTCTAGTAGACGAGTATAATAGCAAAAGACAAAACGATTTATCGAATTAAGGTTCCTTCAAACACACGCGACGCGATTGTGTCTGAGTCACTGCAGTTGTCTATCGCGCTATTGGTATGGAAGCGTCTATGGTATCTTCCATGCAGCGACCCAGCGATAAAATCGCGACGACAGTCACTTAGCGACAGCGAAAGTCGCGTCTCGTTTGTTAGGGGGAACGTTTAACTAACTTTATCGAATGACTGACAGACTTTAAGAACATGAGGACAAGTTCAACCTAAGTTCAGCAAGCGTGCTTTTTATCGGAAATTTTGAGTCGAACGATTTATCTGCTCTTCAAAGTGAACTTAAATACCAGAATAATTAATCAGCACCGGCCTTCAGGGGAAATTCTTGTTCAAGCTTCAGAGCCATTCTCTATACGCGTATGAGCATCACGATGACCGTGCACTTCGTAGTTAACCAGAGCAATCTAATTGCGGGATGAGAGCATGGTATTTGCCTTCCAACCTCAATGGTTTTGAATGGTCAGCTACGACGCTGGCCATTTTTTCTCTGCACATTTAGAGATGGGAAGGAAATAATGATGCAGCCACTCGCCTACTGCATGCCGAGAATACCTCTGCACTTTTCCAGAATTCGTGCGGAATATAATTGGAATTTAGAGCTTAGTTTCTATTGCATAGAATTGTCGTGGTTAACTGGAAACGTAACTTATTTTGTATAGCGGCGCTACGATAATAAATTGTCGGAGGTGACGCACAGTGAAGGAAAGGGTCGTTTGGCCGAAAGCCATTTGGCTGAATGCCACTAGGTCGATCAAACCATTAGGCCGAAACCCATATAGCCGAAAGTCAATTGGCCGTACAGGTCGTTTGGCCGAATAGGTCAATAGGTCAAGTGGCACACGACCCTTCCCCGTACAGTGAATGAATTTGCAATAATTTCAAGAGTATATTTTTTCGTATTTTATACAGTTGATATGCGGAATACAAAAATACAATATGTTCGATAAAATTGCACATGTAAACCGAAAACAGCAGTAGATCAGCATCAGTATCAACCTTCAGAGTTATTCGATCAACATACTTGACTGTACACAACAATGAGCAACAATCCATTCCAAAATTTGAATTTTTATCATTTCAGATGGTAAGGTCAAATAGCTA
The DNA here is from genome assembly GCF_024139115.2 of Armigeres subalbatus. NCBI lineage: Eukaryota > Metazoa > Arthropoda > Insecta > Diptera > Culicidae > Armigeres > Armigeres subalbatus. The sequence continues at coordinate 367,636,811 of NC_085140.1, read as the reverse complement.
ACGGTAAAATCCTATTAATCATCAAGCTCTCTAAGACGTCCATGCTCTACAAAGTCCAAGTTCAAATCCACGTCATTCGTTGGCCGTGTTGTGTTTGTCAAAACTGACTGCACCATCGTATGAATTATATATGCAAAAATTTGCTGTGAAAATGTTTTCATTAACAGTGGCCGGTCCACGACTTACACTGCATGCCATTGTATTAAACAGCTACTCACGCACTGAGTAATTGAGCGCCCAATGAAGCAAAGGCCCAGCCTATTCGAGCCTTTGCCATCAACGCAACGGCGGCATTGGCTGTTCGAGTGATGGGAAAAACTGTAGCAGACAGATAATTTCTATTTTCGGTAGAAAACCTAAACGCACTTACAGTTGAACCGCGCGGGTCGGTTGATGGCTCCGTGTGACTTTGCTGGGGATAATGTGCATACAATGAAGTCGTTTCAGTGGCAGTTTTGTTACGAGCGGTGACCATTTAACTTAGTTTGTGAAAATTAACGTGTCACTTCTTTGCTGCTGCTGGGAATGACCGTGACAGTAACGAAAAGCAAAAAATACGGCGAAACGTTAATTGGCTTTTCATAGCTGCCTGGACTGTCAAACCGGGGGAACCTTATTGGGTAAGTTGAGGAAGCTTTTAGGCTGCTACTTTTCGGTTATGAAATATGGTTTGTCCTTTGACAAGAGTTACTGAAATCGTGTGAAACTGGTCAATGTCTATTGTGCTCTTTTGGGGGCTTTGTTAGATTGTGATTCTTAAATGGAAACGTGAATGAGTAATTAAAAATAGTCATTCCAAGAACTGTGTCTAATCGATATTTTCAACTTCAACCGGATTAATGATGAAAATTAGATTATGATTTGAAATAAACAATTAACTATTAATTTTATTAATTTAGCACTTATGATTTCAAGACTTTTACGTAATTATTCTTGTGTGTGTCTTTTCTATGCATCACGCAACGAAACTTCAAATTCGATGATGGATACTTAATCCATTTGAATTCGAACCATAGAAATGAAGGGCGTAAGTCTCAGCTACTAGCAAGACCGCTACTGATCAATTTTTCCTACTCAATCATCTCTCGAGTCCCAATCCAAAACAATCCAACTTCGCGTAACTCCGGTAGCTGGTTGGTACAAATCGACAAGCACCGACAACACGAACGATACGTCGGCGGGCGGCCAGATGCGTTGTTGCTTGAGGGCACCAAAGTACCTGCGGCCGAGACGGCAAAACTGAAGGTTGAAACAGAAACGAAACCCAACCTACGCAAGAAGCGGTAGAGGAGAAGGGGCCACGCAGAAAATCAAAAGTGAAATTATCCTCTTTTCTTTCTTCCGAGTGCGGTGCGCATCATGACTTGCTACTACACTTATAAGGCGCTGTTGGCTGGCTGGCTGGCTTGCTGATGCCGCGCCAACATGTTCATCGACCGGCCACTAAATCTAGTTGGACCAGTCAGTCAGTGCCGTGGACCAGCTGCTAATAATTATGATTGCGTGAGCCAAAGCAAGGGGCCGTATGTCGTAATCGCTTGGCAGCGATATGACTGGTCGGAACCGGTGCGTGACGCGCTGGGCGTATGATGGACAGCTGATCGGGGGAGGGTTTAGAAGCGACGAAAATGCGTAACAAACAGTTCAGTGACCTTGGCGGATGGTGTGGTTCTGGTTTCAATGATTTGTGGAAATTCGATGATAGTTTTGCATTCGGATGAGTATAGATAAACCCAGATGAATCATGTTCAATGTGTTGATGCCTTTTACATATATTGAATGGAAACAACAAAATTGATATCTATATCTATATACATAAAAATGAATTTCTGTCTGTCTGAACCTTATAGAAACTATTGCACCGATCGGCGTGAAAATTTGTATGCAGAGATTTTTGGGGTCGGGGAAGGTTCCTAAAATGGTTCGAGACTCCTCCCCGCTTTGGAAAGGGGGGCTCCCATACAAATGAGACACAAATGTTTGCATAACTCGAAAACTCATCAAGCGAATGGAACCAAATCTGGCATGTGGAGGTTTTGGAAGAGAAGTTATGTTTCTGTGGTGGTTTGAAACCCCTCCCCCTTCTGGAAAGGGGGGCTCTCATACAAATGAAATAGAATTGTCTGCATAACTCGAGATCTAATCAAAGAATAATCAATTTTAGGCGAAACGAAGTTCGTCGGGTCCGCTAGTACATAATAATTCCAAAATTTTTACGCCGAGTTGTGATACGCCGGATCAGGCCATTGTCCGCTATCTAAGAAATAAATCAATTTAACGACAATAACGGGTAGCTCCAATCATTTATTGCCAATATTTCATTCCAGGAGCTGGAATATGTCGAGCTATTTTTTGTTAAAATTTGAATCAACTTCGAGCAATGGCGTACTTAATTTATTGAACGTAGGGTACCGAATGGTGCAAGATATCTCTGGGTTCCAATCTGACGTTTGTTTAAAAAATCGTTTCTTCCTCTGTTTCATTTCCACTCCCGATTTTCATTTATGATGGGCCTTTGGTGACATCGATGATTTTCTTAGGACCTTTCTTGCGTCTCAGGGCGCCACACATATTCCCGTAGTGAGACGGTCGGAGCGGAACAATTTGAAATTAACCAACACAACTTGATTTAAGAATTCTTCCAAGTACTACATGCTAAGATTGTGAATTAAGTGCGATTAGAACGATCAGTTCAAAATAGAATTGACTTTTTGGATTGTAACTTTTGTTTAAAAAAATCAAAGCAGCATTAAGCTTTCTGTTCCGTTTTGTGATGGAAACCCGCATAACCAATTCGTTATTTGCATATATTTTTTACCTTTTGCTCTTTGTCGTTCAAGCTTATAGTATATCTATGTCAACAATGTTGCTTCGGTTCTTTTTGTACTACTTCAGTTTGCCTCTCAGCTCAATTTCCTGTATCCGAACACCATCAGATAGGAAATAAAAAAAAACGCGACTGGGAGCAGAAATTAATCGGCTTATCATAAATGTCATCATCACAACGGCTTCCGTATTGAACTCAAGTACTCTCAGCTTTCACGGAATATCTTACTTTACCCGTAAATACCTACATAATAAACCAGCACACGCATTGACCAACCAGTTCAGTTGATGGGGATCGAGCTGATGGAAACTACCACCGGGCGCCACCAGCAACTTATTATAACTTTCTTTTTCAGCATTGCAGGGTGGTAATAAAATCGGCACCGGTAGGTACTGCTGTGGATTGTGATATATGCAAATCGACGTGCATAAGCTTCCTGCGAATTTCTGGTGGAGGTAAAGCGAAGGAAAGGAAATCATTCTGTATCCGAAATCCGAAAACTGATCAATTAATATGTAAAAGTTTACATTAACCTACAATATTTTTTTTTGCATTATGATTGGAGAAAAGTGAAAGATAGTATCCGATACAGAAAGACACAGCAAATGAAATTGAATCGATATTTGATTTCCAAAATATAATCGGATGATTATCTGCAAAATAAGGATGGATTATAATTATTGGGGGACGTGAAAAAAATGCTTAAATTAGACGTTTTTACACAACTCATGGATCTTCAAACACTTATAAATATGATACAAGATAATAATAATATGTTGTCATCACATGTTAAAGGTCTTTCAAACATTTTCTGGATATTTGGCTTTCAAGCCTTCACACATAATCTAACATATTTAGTTTTATACAAAGCAAATTTTTGTTCCCCTCTACATGTTGTGGGAACTAAACTGATTACATAATCCGTAGAAGGCCTTATTTGTAGCAGCGATTAGACCTGTACGCCGATCCACTTTGAACCGGCGGCGGCGTGAAAGGAGGCTTCCGAGCCTCTTGAAAGGAGGCTTCCGAGCCTCTTGAAAGGAGACTTCTGAGCCTCTTGAAAGGAGGCTTCCGAGCCTCTTGAAAGGAGGCTTCCGAGCCTTTTGAAAGGAGGCTTCCAAGCCTCTTGAAAGGAGGCTTCCGAGCCTCTTGAAAGGAGGCTTCCGAGCCTCTTGAAAGGAGGCTTCCGAGCCTCTTGAAAGGAGGCTTCCGAGCCTCTTGAAGAGAGGCTTCCAGGCATCTTGAAATGAGGGTTCCAGGCCTCTTGAAAGGAGGCTTCCTGAGCCTCTTGAAAGGAGGCTTCCTGAGCCTCTTGAAAGGAGGCTGAGCCTCTTGAAAGGAGACTTCCAGGCCTCTTGAAAGGAGGCTTCCTGAGCCTCTTGAAAGGAGGCTTCCAGACCTCTTGAAAGGAGGCTTCCTGAGGCCTCTTGAAAGGAGGCTTCTGAGGCCTCTTGAAAGGAGGCTTCCTGAGCCTCTTGAAAGGAGGCTTCCTGAGCCTCTTGAAGGAGGCTTCCGAGCCTCTTGAAAGGAGGCTTCCAGGCCTCTTGAAAGGAGGCTTGAGCCTCTTGAAAGGAGGCTTCTGAGCCTCTTGAAAGGAGGCTTGAGCCTCTTGAAAGGAGGCTTGAGCCTCTTGAAAGGAGGCTTCCTGAGCCTCTTGAAAGGAGGCTTCCGAGCCTCTTGAAAGGAGGCTTCCTGAGCCTCTTGAAGGAGGCTTCCAGGCCTCTTGAAAGGAGGCTCTGAGCCTCTTGAAGGAGGCTTCCGGGCCTCTTGAAGGAGGCTTCCGGGCCTCTTGAAAGGAGGGCTGAGCCTCTTGAAAGGAGGCTTCTGAGGCCTCTTGAAAGGAGGCTTCCAGGCCTCTTGAAAGGAGGCTTGAGCCTCTTGAAAGGAGGCTTCCGAGCCTCTTGAAGGAGGCTGGGGCCTCTTGAAAGGAGGACTTCTGAGCCTCTTGAAAGGAGGCTTCTGAGCCTCTTGAAAGGAGGCTTGAGCCTCTTGAAAGGAGGCTTCCAGGCCTCTTGAAAGGAGGCTTCTGAGGCCTCTTGAAAGGAGGCTTCCGGGCCTCTTGAAAGGAGGCTCTGAGCCTCTTGAAGGAGGCTTCTGAGCCTCTTGAAGGAGGCTTCCAGGCCTCTTGAAAGGAGGCTTCTGAGCCTCTTGAAAGGAGGCTTCTGAGCCTCTTGAAAGGAGGCTTCTGAGCCTCTTGAAAGGAGGCTTCCAGGCCTCTTGAAAGGAGGCTTCTGAGCCTCTTGAAAGGAGGCTTCTGAGCCTCTTGAAAGGAGGCTTCTGAGCTCTTGAAAGGAGGCCTGAGCCTCTTGAAAGGAGGCTTCTGAGCCTCTTGGAAGGAGACTCTGAGCCTCTTGAAAGGAGGCTTCCGGGCCTCTTGAAAGGAGGCTTCAGGCCTCTTGGAAGGAGACTTGAGCCTCTTGAAAGGAGGCTTCCAGGCCTCTTGAAAGGAGGCTTCTGAGCCTCTTGAAAGGAGGCTTCCGAGCCTCTTGAAAGGAGGCTTCCTGAGCCTCTTGAAAGGAGGCTTCTGAGCCTCTTGAAAGGAGGCTTCCGAGCCTCTTGGAAGGAGACTTCCAGGCCTCTTGAAAGGAGGCTTCTGAGCCTCTTGAAAGGAGGCTTCCTGAGCCTCTTGAAGGAGGCGTCTGAGGCCTCTTGAAAGGAGGCTTCCGGGCCTCTTGAAAGGAGGCTTGAGCCTCTTGAAAGGAGGCTTCCGAGCCTCTTGAAAGGAGGCTTCCAGGCCTCTTGAAGGAGGCTTCTGAGCCTCTTGAAAGGAGGCTTCCGGGCCTCTTGAAAGGAGGCTTGAGGCCTCTTGAAAGGAGGCTTCTGAGGCCTCTTGAAGGAGGCTTCTGAGCCTCTTGAAGGAGGCTTCTGAGGCCTCTTGAAAGGAGGCTTCTGAGCCTCTTGAAAGGAGGCCTGAGCCTCTTGAAAGGAGGCTTCCGAGCCTCTTGAAAGGAGGCTTCCTGAGCCTCTTGAAAGGAGGCTTCCGGGCCTCTTGAAAGGAGGCTTCTGAGCCTCTTGAAGGAGGCTGAGCCTCTTGAAAGGAGGCCTGAGCCTCTTGAAAGGAGGCTTCTGAGCCTCTTGAAAGGAGGCTTCTGAGCCTCTTGAAGGAGGCTTCCGAGCCTCTTGAAGGAGGCTTCTGAGCCTCTTGAAAGGAGGCTTCCGAGCCTCTTGAAAGGAGGCTTCTGAGCCTCTTGAAAGGAGGCTTCCGAGCCTCTTGAAGGAGGCTTGAGCCTCTTGAAAGGAGGCTTCCGGGCCTCTTGAAAGGAGGCTTGAGCCTCTTGAAAGGAGGCTTCGAGCCTCTTGAAGGAGGCTTTCCTGGCCTCTTGAAAGGAGGCTTGAGCCTCTCTTGAAAGGAGGCTGAGCCTCTTGAAAGGAGGCTTCCGAGCCTCTTGAAAGGAGGCTTCCTGAGCCTCTTGAAAGGAGGCTTCTGAGCCTCTTGAAAGGAGGCTCTGAGCCTCTTGAAAGGAGGCTTGAGCCTCTTGAAGGAGGCTTCTGAGCCCTCTTGCAAGGAGGCTTGGGCCTCTTGAAAGGAGGCTTGAGCCTCTTGAAAGGAGGCTTCCTGAGGCCTCTTGAAGGAGGCTCTGAGGCCTCTTGAAAGGAGGCTCTGAGCCTCTTGAAAGGAGGCTTCCGAGCCTCTTGAAAGGAGGCTTCCAGGCCTCTTGAAAGGAGGCTCTGAGCCTCTTGAAAGGAGGCTTCTGAGCCTCTTGAAAGGAGGCTTCTGAGCCTCTTGAAAGGAGGCTCTGAGCCTCTTGAAAGGAGGCTTCTGAGGCCTCTTGAAGGAGGCTTCCAGGCCTCTTGAAAGGAGGCTTCCGAGCCTCTTGAAAGGAGGCTTCTGAGCCTCTTAAATGGAGGCTTCCGAGCCTCTTGAATGGAGGCTTCCGAGCCTCTTGAAAGGAGGCTTCCAGGCCTCTTGAAAGGAGGCTTCCAGGCCTCTTGAAAGGAGGCTTCCGGGCCTCTTGAAAGGAGGCTTCCAGGCCTCTTGAAAGGAGGCTTCCGGGCCTCTTGAAAGGAGGCTTCCGAGCCTCTTGAAAGGAGGCTTGCTTCCGAGCCTCTTGAAAGGAGGCTTCCGAGCCTCTTGAAAGGAGGCTTCCGAGCCTCTTGAAAGGAGGCTTCCGAGCCTCTTGAAAGGAGGCTTCCGAGCCTCTTGAAAGGAGGCTTCCGAGCCTCTTGAAAGGAGGCTTCAGAGCCTCTTGAAAGGAGGCTTCAGAGCCTCTTGAAAGGGGACTTCCCTGGGCATAAAAGTATCATCGTGCTAGCCTCATGATATACGAATGCAAAAATGGTAACTTGGCTTAGAAACCTCGCAGTTAATAACTGTGGAAGTGCTTAATGAACACTAAGCTGCGAGGCGGCTCTGTCCCAGTGGGGGATGTAATGCCAATGAAGAAGAAGAAGAAAGGAGGCTTCCGAGACTATTGAATGGAGCTTTTGAGTCCCCTGAAAAGAGGCTTCGGAGTTTCTTGAATAAACACTTTTGAGCCTTCCGAGCCTCTTGAATGGCGGCTTTTTACCCACTTAAAATGAGGCATTTGAGTTTTTTGAATGGACACTTCAAAGCTTCTTGAAGTAAAAATTTTAGCCTCTTAAAGGAAGGCTTTCAGCCTTTTTAAAGGAGGCTTGAGAACCACTCGAAAGGAGGCGTTCGAGCCTTTTGAAAGGAGCCTTCTGAGCCTTTTCAAAAGAGTCTTCCGAGCCTTTTAAAGGAAGGATTCCAAGCTTGTTGAAAAAAGGCTTTTAAGCCTCTTAAAAGGAGGCTTTCGAGTTTTTTGAAAGATCCCGAGTATCACACTTGTCATACAGGAATTTCTTTAACTCATATACGACTAAATCGAGTCACATAAGTGCTGTTACAACCAAAGCAGTAAGATTTGTGCTATTAGGTAGTCTTCCGGGGGGCGTTTCCAAGCCTCTAGAAAAAGAATTCCGAGCCTTACAAAGGAAGGCTTCAAGCCTTTTGAAAGAAGGCTTCCGAACCACTCGAAAGGAGGCTTCCAAGCCTCTTGAACGAAGAATTCCGAGCCTCTTTAGGGGGGGCTTCGAGCCTCTTGAGAGGAACCTTCCAAGGCCTTTGAAAAGAGCTTTCCGAGCCTTTTAAAAGAAGGAAGAAAAAAAGTTTAAAGTAGAAAAGAAGACTTCTGAGTCTCTAGAAAGGAGGCCAAGAGGCTCGAAAGAAGGCTTCTAAACCCCATCAAGGGAGGCTTCCGAGCGTTTTGAAAGTAGGCTTCCGAGCCTCTCGAAAGGAGGATTTCGAGCCTTTTGAACTGAGGCTTTCGAGCCTTTTGAAAGTAGGCTTCCGAACCTTTTAAAAGGAGGCTTTCGAGCCTGTTGAATAATCCTCTCCGAGCCCCTTGAAAAGATCCTAGGCTTTTAGAAGAAACAAAAAAAAAAGAAAGCTTGATTTCCGAGCCTCTTAAAAGAAAGTTTTCGAGCCTCTTAAAATGAGGCTTCCGAGAAGCGTAGAAGGATGCTTACAATTCTCTTGCAGCGAAACAACTGAGCTTTTCGGGAAAATGTCTCCATGAATCTCAAATGGATGCTTTCGAATCTGTAGACTCTAGATTTTAGTTAAGAATAATATTCTTAACATATTATTCAACATTCTGTTTTGACCTGGTAGATTGCAAAGAAGATTTTTAAAATTTGTTCATTCGAGGTTTTGTCCTTTTGATCTTTTTTCCCACAGCCCTTCATTCATTGTACTGGTTGTAGAGGGCAGGATTCAATAGAGCATGCATATTATGCACAAGACAAAGGAAATTTAAAAAAATACAAAATTATCAAAACTTAATCGAAAAAGTTTTGATTGAAATTGTAATTCATCCGCCATTATGTATTTCGTGCTATACATGTACCCCAGGTTGAGAACCGCTGTCCTAGTAGGACACTAGAGAAATTGTTTAAAATTAAAGAAAAATAACAGTCTGCAAGGGGGACAAAGTCCTGAAATCCTTGGAGGAAGAATTCCCAATAATTTCTAAAGCTATAAATGATCAGAACTCCTGGGTAGGAATTCTCAAGAACTTCTAGAGAAAGTATAACCCTGTATTCTTGAAATACGAGTTTCCCAGAATTGCTAAAGAAGGAATTTGGCAAAAATTTTGGGAGGAGATTTTCTCAGAATTAAAGAGTCCAACATTCTTAACGGAGCAATTCCTCAAAATTCTAAGTTTGGGAACTCCCGAATTCTAGGAGGAGTCTTGAATCCCCAGGACTTCTGCAGAAAGAATCACTGGTGGGGGAGTTTCCAAAATTTCGGAATCCCAGAAATGGATTTTCCAGTATTCCGGGAGAAGAAATTTTTCCTAGGAAGGGTTAGCAAAAAATGTACCTGGAGGATTTCCTGGTTTGGTACCAGTTATGTAAAAAGATGCTCAAAAATATTTCTTGCTCTCTTATGGTTTTGTCATTGCCATAAATGATATGCTGATCACCGTATCGAACCATTTGATGGCACATTATATCATGTCTGTCATCAGTTACAAAATCAGATTTCTTTAAAAACGATAGCATATCTGACAAATTAGTGGTGTAAAGAGAAAATTTTGTTGTTGGAGAGGGGAGGGACTTCTGTATTGAGTTCGATTAAGCAACTAAAAATTATGTTTCTGCCCGACTTTGTGTCCTTCGTCGTTCAAATACAATGATCCAGAATCTTTTCATTTTCTAAGCATCTCTTGAGCAAGTAAAATATTAAGCGCAACGGATCGGAAAAAATATGCATCCCAGTCCATACAATAATTGCCTGAAGTATAGGCCTTGAGCTTCTTGAAAGCTGCTTGCTTTTTTATTCGTTAGTGCTGACTGTGATCCATAGAGTTTAATTGGACTTTCCACAAAAGAGCAAATCAAAATTCCATAAATTAAATTCAAAAAGTCTATTGCTTTGAGTAAATTTCACATAACCAAGTTCAACAACTTCATCCGAGAATTCCCTGAAGTCTAGATATGAAGGTCTGCAGGCGTATCCAAACTGCTTTTATCGCTTTTTCAAAATGGATAATGTGCTTTGTATTCAACAGAACCAAATTGAATATGCCCTCAACAAGAAATCTTAACAGAAATTATGTTTGCATCCTAACCACAAAGTGACATAAAAAGAGGTCGAAAAAACGAAGTCGAGTCAAGTACGAGACACTGAAGACGGCCTTACTGTTGAGGTCGAAATACGTATCTGTCAAGGTACAATGAAGTGGTGGAGTTAAATGGGATTGTACAAACTCGTCTTATGACAAGTGAAGACATTCCACTAAAAAGCTCAAAATAATTTTCCTAATAAAAAGAGGTTTGAGTGTACATTTTCAGCACCTCTGCCGAAATTTTTCAAATCTATAAGGGTTTGAACGTAATTTTTCTTCTAACGAATTGGGGTGTGGAGTATGAACTCTCAGAACTACTCCCCCGCTACGGCATTTGAATTATTTCAATGGCGCGCCCAAAATTCATCGGCGGCGCGCCGGCAATACGTCTTTTCATTTCAACGAAACGTCATTGTCATATGTTACAAGCGTTCAAGATAAACAAATTTTTCAACATTTTCAAACTCATTCCCATCAAGCACTGCCTCAGCACCATCATCACTAGGTCTACTTTTATCTCTACCCGCAACTTTGTCTTGGTAGAGTGAATAGTCAAGCCTCTTCAGTGAGACGAAAGCCTCCACTTCTGCCCTGCGATTGATTCCAATAAAGTCGGTGTCACCCACAAAGCCCAGGAGCATATGAGACCGTGTGACGATAGCACCGTTCCTCATCCGCAGGTTAGGCATTTGATCAGTCATTGATCAGCCCTCACGAAAACTTGCCAAGTATTTGCGGACGAAGATCTCTTCCAGCGGTCTTAGTCTGTTAAACAGAATACTCGATAGAATTTTGCGCTGAGTTCATATTGTTGATCCTTCTGTAATTGGCACACTCTTGTCTGTGCTTTTCTTATAGATTGGACAAATGAGGCCATTCAACTCCCTCAACTTCATTCATCTCCCATGAATTTTTTTTTAATAATATGAGGGATCGATTGAAGCAGCTGCTCACTTCTAAGTTTGAGAAGCTTTCTCGGGATCTTGACCTTCCCAGCAGCTTTTGTGTTTTTCAGCTAATTTGAAGCCTTCTGACGTAAGACTACGTTTGTCTTTTCTTTTTTTTTGGGGTACACTTTACGTTTGGGAAAATCGCAGACCGTCACGAATATTTGATAGACTTTGAACGTTAACATTTCAGCCAATTCTCGATGAATTTCCAATTTTTTTTAACCATTCGATCAAGGATGAGCCAACGCTTCATTCTATTGTTCTAAAAATATAGATTTTCAACTATTTATTATTGAAAATTGTAAACAATTTAAAAACAGCAAAACAACCAATCACGTGCATGCATCGCAAGCACAAACAAAATCAAGCAACTTGCGGGTTTGGATCCAATCATCAGTTCAAACAAGATTTCACGCAGATCAACACGATGGCGCTGGTAGCATTTTCCACGAAAAACCATCGCATTGATGGTGATCGTCGGCATCAGTGGTTTGGTTGCTGTAAGTGATTTCATGTATTAGAACAAATTGATTGCCTCATCTACCTCCGACGCGCGCCTGTGATTCTGCTACCCAAGAATAACTTTCTGTTATCCCAAACAATTAAGTTTTGCAATTTGAAGAAAATTTATTTCGGATCATCCTTCTTTTGTATAAAATGGTAGACCGGAAATAAATGATTTCATTTCCAATGATTAACAAAAACAAAATCAAATACTAACAGAAACAAAACCAAAGAAGCTACCCCGAATGGAGTATCCTTCTCCACTAAACTCGATCCTGGGCCAATCGCTTCCAGTCGCCCTGAACATTGAGCGCCCTCAAGTCCTCTTCAACTGCAAAAAGCCATCGTGTACGCGGCCTTCCACGAAGTCTGTGGCCTCTTCCGGGTTCTCTACTAAATATTATCTTCGTTTGACGTTCTTCCGGCATACGAACAACGTGACCAGCCCGCCGTAGTCTGCCGTGTTGAATAAGCTTAATAATATCCAGCCCTTTATACACCTGGTACAATTCGTGATTCATACGGCGCCGCCAGATACCGTTCTCCTGTTTACCGCCGAGTATTGTCCGCAGCACCTTACGGTCAAACACTCCGAAAGCTCTTCGATCAGCCTCCTTTAACGTCCATGTTTCATGGCCGTATAAAGCCACCGGAAAAATCATAGTAGTATACAGCGCGAGTTTTGTTTTCGTTTACAGACTACGGGACTTAAGCTGGTTACGAAGTCCGTAATAAGCCCTATTTGCAGCTGCAATACGCCTCTTCACCTCGCGGGTAAAATCATTATCGCACGTCACTAATGTTCCAAGATACACAAGTTCTTCTACCACTTCTAACTTTTCACTATCCAGTACCATTAGTCCACGTTGATTTCCAGCGACCATATACTTCGTTTTGCTGGTATTGATCGTGAGTTCAATCCTCGCTGTCTCCCTCTTAAAAGGCACAAAAGCCTCTTTCACGGCACGGCGATCAATTCCGATAATATCGATATCGTCCGCAAATCCCAGGAGAATATGCAGTTTTGTGATAGTTGTACCGCTTCTTTGCACACTAGCTCTCCTAATCGCTCCCTCGAGCGCTATATTGAACAGTAGATTCGAAAGTGCATCACCCTGCTTTAATCCATATAAGGTAACAAATGACGTCGAAATTTCATCCACAACCCGCACACTCGATCCATCCAATGTTATACGAATCAGCCGTAAACCATGTTCAAGCATATTTTGCCATAATTCATTCCGTTTCACTGAATCGTACGCCGCCTTGAAATCAATAAACAGATGATGTGTCTGCAAGTTGTGAGGGCAAGTGAGGGCAAAAGAGGCCGTCCAACCAGCTAGCAGGCAGTTCCTCGTCTTCTCATTTTTGAACATTATATGTTGCAGAACTTCATAAAGCTGCTTACTGCCATGTTTGACAAGTTCAGCCAGGAGCTGGTCCTTCCCCGCAGCCTTATTGTTATTCAGCTCTTTAAGAGCTTTTTTAACCTCATCTAGTGTAGGTGACTCCACAGCTTGTTCATCGTCGCTAATATTTGTTCTGCTCACCGATGCACCGTCACTTCCACTATTCAACAAAGTCTCAAAGTGTTGCTTCCACCTGGCAGCCACTTCTGTCAGCAAATTCCCTTGTTGGTCGTTGCACATGACGGGAGATGGCGCTGTCTTTCTCCGCACGCCATTGGCAGACTCATAAAACCTCCGCATATCGTTATGCTCCATATTTTTCCTGCGCCTCGCTATTCACTTGTTCTTCAAATTCTTGCTTCTTGCTGCGGTGGGTTCGTTTTTCAACTGCTCTTGCTTCCTTGTACCGATCTCTATTCGATCGGGTACCCGACACCAACATCCGGCTTCTGGCAACGTTCTTCTCGTCTATCACTCTCTGACACTCCACATCGAACCAACCCGTCCTGGGTCGCCTCAGTGCAGTGCCTACCACTTCTCGTGCTGTTGTGCTCACCGCTCCATGGATCGACTCCCATAGATCGTTGATGTTGTCGCTAACGTTGATTGCACTTATCCGTTCGTCGTCGAGTCTTTCAACTATCTGCAGGGTAAAGTTAATGTTGCTATACTTGAAACACTGCTGTTGATAGCGAGAACTAAATACGATGAATCCCTAATTACCCCTTATTGCCCTAGCTCGAAAAGTGGATTAAGCTAGGGCTCTTTTTGGTAGATCTTACCCCGTAACACACCACGTCAAAGAAATCTACAGTGTTACGTCTCACTTCTTACTTCTCACTTCTCACTTATCACTTCACACTCCCCACTTCTCTCTTCTAACTTCACCCTTCTTACCTTCACTTCTCACATCTTTATCTCATTTCTCACTTCTCACTATTCACTTCTCGTCTCTCATTTCTTATTTCCCGCTTCTCACTTCTTACTTCTTACTTCTCGCTTCCCACTTCTTGCTTCTTACTTCTCACTAGACCTGTGCGCCGCCGCCGCCGACACTTTTTGGCATACGCCGACGCCGGTTAAGGTGTCGGCGGCGCGCCATACGCCGCCGAATTTCGTATTTCACGCCGATAATTGGCCAACACAAAAATCACAATATGCAGTTCTTTTGCATCTGCAAAACCAAGGCTACCTATGAGGCATTAATTAAATAGCTATTATAACTTTAGCAGATTTGTTTACTATCTCTGTCACTTTTACCCGCATTAGCATGTTAAATGTTAGGTCATCTAAGGTCATCTTCTTGGCTACAGACCTACAAATCAACAAGCGTAGCGATGAACATCTGATCTCATATGTAACTTCATGTGGAATAACCTCATTCTGGTCGCATTGGGTGGTTCATAATCTTTTTGAAGGTTTGAATTTAACATATCTTAATTGGTCTAGTGCTTATATTCTTGGCTACAAGTCAACACTATGAATGTTGGATTTGGATTCCCAGTCTGGTAGAATTTTTCCAAACTTCCCTGGGCATGGAGTATAATTGTGATAGCTTCGTGATATACGATGCAAAAGCTACAGCACGATGGGGCATGTGACCCACCAAATTGAACATTTACTTCACTCCTCCTTGTACTTAAATTGCCAGAAATGGTTTCAATTTATATTGATGAAAAAGTTTCAAATAAATTGCTTTGTTTTCCTGAAATAATTTCCGAAGTAAGTCCTTGAGGAAGTTCTGAAGAAATACATGAAGAAAATTCTTAGTCTTTAGGACTTTCTGGAGTTATCCCCGTATTTCAGGAGGATTTTCTGAAGGAGTCCCTTGAGAAAATTTTGAAGGAATTCTTGGAAGAATGAGCAAAGAAATTATTCAAGAAATTTAAAAATGTCGGTAATTTCTTTAGGAGTGCCTTTGGAAATGGCTCTAGCAATTCGAAATATCCTAAAATGCGTCTTAGAATTTTGAAAGGAAATGGCGGAGAAAGTTCCGAAGGAATTACTAGATGAATTACCAAGGCAGAGCAGAGACACTTGCGCGAAGCCCGCGGGATAGAGGTAATCTCCTTTCAACAGTGTAATCCAACAGACTAATAAAATACTTTATTTTGATAAACAATTCCCATATAAATTTTCTTGGTTTTCTTGAAATAATCTACGAAGGAAGTTCTGGAGGAAGTTCTGCAGGAACATATAAAGAAAATTCTTAGAGTCTTGAAGAATTTCTGGATCTATCTCCTTTGTAATTTCTGGAGGATTTTCTGACGGAACCCCTGAAGAAAATTCCGAAGTAATTCCTTTTGGAGGAAATTTTATCTGATATATGAAAATTCATCCTAGAATTTTGGAAGGAAATGGCGGAAGAAATTCTGAAGGAGTTACTAGATGAATTTCCGAGGAAATTGAATATCTTATGGAATACATGGAAAAGTTCCAGTGAAATTGCTGAAATTGTGTAGGCATTTTTAAAAGTATGTAGGGCAAGTGTACCGGTTTTGGCCACCTTAGTGCATAATTTGGGCAACCCTGAAAAATCCCTGAAAAGCTGTTTCATTTTCGGAGTTATGGGAGAAATTGGAAGGAACATGGCCAAAACTGGTACAGTTACCTATGTATTTATGCAGTTATCCACCATCCTGGCTTGAGTCTTGCTCTGCATACGGTTCCACCAAATAGTACAGTCGAGTTTAATCACCATTCTGCTTTCAATGCACTGCTGTATGAAGGGCGAAATCGGAAGTGGCAGACCCGTAAGCAGAGACACTTACGCGAAGCCCGCGGGATACAGAGAGTCTCCTTTCAACAGTGTAATCCAACAGACTAGTAAATAGATTCGCAATCTTTTTTGAGCTTTCCGAGAGATGGCTTCTTTAAGGAAGGGCGCGTAACAGCCATTACAATCGAGGGGGAATGTACCCATCTACACGGGTAGAATTTTTTTAAATGTTTTAAAAGAACTTCTGAAGAAAACCTCATTAATAAAGACAATAAAAAAAAAAGAAAGTCCTGATGGATTTGTCAGAATTAATCTTAGAAGAAATTTTGAAGGAATTTCCAGAAGAATTCTTTAAGAAATTTCCTATGGTCCTAAAAAGTTCTGAAGCAATTCCCGAGGGAAATTTTAAAGAAAAACCTGGTTCCATTTGTGGAAGTTTTTTAAGGAAGAGTAATTCCCGATCGAATTTCTCACGGAATTTTTGAAGGTTTACTAAAATGAGTTTCTTGATGACTTACTGAAATAATTCCTAAATATATTTACGAAAAAAATTCTTTGAAATTTTCAAAAGAACTCATGCAGTAAATTCCCAAGAAATTCTTGAGAAAATCCAAATATAGACCGTTCCGATAATTATAAATACTTTTTGTTTATTGAATGATTCAAAAAAATTCAAGTAATTTACTGTTTTATGGTTACATATAGCCTAACATTCTATTTAATTTCATACAGCATCGAGTTTTCCAGAATGTTCTAAATTCTATAAGTTCTATAATTTTTCTTTCGCAATGTTTCGAGGATTTTGCACAACGTGTTTTTCTTACTTATTACTTAAAAATGTTCATCAATATTACTACTTAATCCATTCTATCTGTTTTTTACTCATTTAACAAGCATTATAGATTTTAAAATTTAAATACAGTCAAACCTCCATGAGTCGATGTTCTATGACTCGATATCGACTCATGGAAGCAAATTTTGCTATGTTGAAAAATATTTTCTGGGTTACTGTGATGGTCCCTTCAAACAGCTTCCCAGGGATTTTCTATTCCACATCTCGATATTTCCATGAGTCGATGGTCCCTTCAATATCGACTCATGGAGGTTTGACTGTAATTGCTATCGGACGAGAATTGGAACAATTTCAAATTTATAGCGATTAGCCCTAAAAAACACTAAAAATTATTTCGAGCTCTCGTTTTCACCAATGCAACCATTTTTTTTTAGTTTTTGGAGCAATGTGGTCTGTGTCATTAGTGTTCAGATGAAACTCCAAGATAAACCGTACGTGAAAATCGTCTGATTCTAAAGCGATATCCTTACTAATGATAATTATTCATTTTTCGAAATATTTTTTGTGGTTTTTCGAAATTTTCAGGTCATTTAAATTATTTTCCAGCCAGATCTCGTCGTTATTGCGGAAAGACAGACATGATTATGCGTCTGTATTGAAAATTATATTCTACTTTCTTTTCTAGGTAATTTACCAAAAAACACGTTCCAAAAATAACCCATCCTGCAAAAAAAAAAATTGGTCAAAAATCAAAGCTTCATATTTTCCTAATTTTAAGCGAAAACTTCGGAACTCATACATCACGTGAAAGAGTAGGATGTAATTTATAGGAGGTATCGACATTTTTATTGAATAACAAACGGTATTTCAATTGGTGACTTTTTCTTAGTGTAATTATAATTATCGGAACGGTCTATATCCGCAATTTCGATATTTTGGGAGTTTTTTTAGCATGTAGTCTTGATTCTAGAGTCAAAATTGAGTTTGTTTTTCTTGGAGAAATATAGAAATTTTTATTTATATTCTAATAGCTACTTGTTTGCAAAATCCATTCAAAATTCCTTTGTAAGTTTCATTCAGAATTCCTTAGGATATTCCTTCAGTAATTCATTTTAAAATTCTGTTCGAAAATCTTTTCCGGTTTTTTTTTTAACGGTTTTTCAAGAAATGAGTCAGAAATTCCTCCAGGATTTTTTTTGAAAATCTTTTTGAAAAAGTCACCAGGAATTAATTTGGACATTCATCTAAAGATTCCTTCAGGAAACCCACCGGAACCCTATAGAACTTTCTTAGGATTTTTTTTTCAGTGAACCATACAAAATTCCTGCAGGAATAATTCCGGAACGAATTCTGATTTGGAGAAATTTTTAAAGGAATTTTCGAAAAAAAAGGTATTTGAGTGTTAAACTTATTTTCAATCAAAAAACACTTAAACGATGGATTGAAAAATAAGGAATTTATAAACGAAATTTCCGAAGGTTTTTCAAAAGAATTTCAGAAGATATTCCCCCAGAGAATTCTTAAAGGAAATTTTCGAAGATCTTCATTCTACAGGAATTTATGGAAGAGTTGCTAAAGGAATTTCCGGAGGAATGTCCGAAGGAATTCCTATAGGAAATTCGGAAAGAATTCCTGGAGAAAGTTCCAAATAAATTCCAGAGAAACATTTCGAAAAAATACGAAAAATAACTTTTTAGAGTTACCGAATAAATTCTTAGAGGAATGACTGGAAGAATTTTTATTAGAAATTCCCGAAGAATTTAAAATAAATCCTAAATCAAATTCCAAAGGTTTTCTTCTAAAGGGATTTTTGAATGTATTCCTATAACAGTGTCGGTAGGTACTCCTGTAGAAATTCTTGGAAGATTTTTCATGGGTAAGTTTTCGAATTCCCAATTCCCAAAGGCTCCGTGAAAGAATTTCCGAAAATCCTAAAATAGCTATTAGGATGTTCACCCCATCAGTCTGACTATAGCTAGGAATTGTACAAAACAATCTTAAATTCATAAAAAGCATCATATGCTTGCAGCGTAATTTGAGAATGGGTCATCGCTCTCACCGGCAGCTTGTAGGTCGTAGAGCAAAATCGTTCAAAAAGGGCTCTTATATTTTAGTCTTCTAGGCCTCAGATACATTCACTCCATTATACAAGCACTATAAGTAGTAGTATGCTCAAAGTTCTTCACGCCGATTCACGCCGCCGCCGCCGCCGAATATTGCTTACGGCGTGACGCCGCCGCCGCCGGTGTAAAAATGGCCTTACGCCGCCACCGTTCTCAAATACTTCGGCGCACAGGTCTACTTCTCACTTCTTATTTCTCATTTCTACCTTATTTCTAACTTCTTACATCTCACATCTCACATATTACTCACATATCACTTCTCATTTCTCACTTCTGACTCCTCACATCTCACTTCTCACTATTTACTTCTCACTTTTCACTATTCAAAAATCATTTTCCACTGCTCATTTTTACTTCTCACTACGCGCATATCATTCCTTGCTTTACACTTTCAAAATCTCAAACCTCACTTCTCGCTACCGTTTTCTCAGTTCTTACTTCTCACTATACACTTCTTACTCCTCACTTCTCGCTTTACACCACCTACTTCAAACTTCTCATTTTTTACTTCGTACTTCTTACTTCTCGTTTCTCACATCTTAAATCTCACTTATCGTATCAAATTTCTCATTTGTTACTTCTCAATCTAATTTCTCACTTCTCACTTCCCACTTCTCACTTCTCCCTTCTCACTTATCCCTTTACACTTCTCCCTTCTTCCTTCTTACATCTCTATTTCATTACTCACTTCTTACTATTCACTTCTCGCCCCTCGCTTGTCACTTCCCATTTCTCCCTTCTTACTTCCCGGGCAGAAGCCATGAACAGAATAACAAAACATGATATGGATTTGATTGATATAAGAGATAAAAGAACAGGCAACAATATCAAAAATTTGCACCGAAATATCATTTAAATATCAAGATATGCTATGGATAAGAACAAACTAATGGCACTTGATATCGATCACTTATTACAAATAACATATATTGATATCCTTATGATATTTTAGTGCAAAATATTGATATTGTCGTCTGATCTTTTATCTCTTATATCAATCATGTCCATATCTCATTTTGCTATCTTATCAACATTTGCTATTATTGAGCTATTGTCGTCTACTCGGGTTCTCACTTCTCGCTTCTCTCTTTACACTCCTCACTTCTCCCTTCATGCTTCTAACATCTCACATATTACTTCTAATTTCTCACTTCTCACATCTCACATATTATTTCTCACTTCTCACATATCACTTCTTAATTCTCACTTGACATCTCTTACATCTTACTTCTCACTTCTTACTTCTCCCTTCTCACTTTTCCCTTCTTGCTTCTCACTTCTCAAATCTCACATATTACTTCTCATTTCTCATTTATCACTTCTCCCTTCTCACTTCTCTTTCGGCCTAATGGCTGTGGCCAAATGACCTTCCGGGAATGACGGCCTTCGCTCTAATGACCCAGCATCGTACCTCCATCAATTACTCAAAGTGTTTTCCCTTGAAAAAGACTTTTTTCAAAAACCGCGTAGAATTCAAAATCCGCGTAAAAAACGACTTTTGCAACAATCGATCAAAAATCAACTTTTAATAATTTTCACGTAATTTCAAGAATTTCAAAAAAAAAATCGCGTAAATATTAAGTTTTTTTGAACATCTGCGTACATCCCAAAAACCGCGTAAAAAAAGTCGTGGAAAAAGCAACCTGCGTAAAAAAAACACGTAAAAAACCGCGTAAAAAGCGACCCCAGTGTAATCATATACGAGTGCGATATATAAGCTTTAATATTGAGCATGAGCATGAGCATTAGACCGCACAATTCGTAGTTGCTACTCCGTGATTGACTAGAACTTGCAAAAATTGTACAGAGAACACAATAAATGGGGCTTGGGACTAGCTACCCATTCTCAATTTACACGTTTCGGGAGCTCAAATATCTAAAGTAAATAACGGCACCGACCACGTCCTTACGGTCATATAGGAAGGAAGGGATTGTTAGTCCTACTCTCGTTGCTACAAGAGACCGAATACACCTCTGCATCTCCACGATTGTCTTGGGATAGGATTTCGTTTTAATTACAAAAGATAATTTATCTGGATTCACTTCGGTAAGTGATGAGATCTATGGGACGGGAAACAATCTCGCTGTCTGAAACTTTCACTTTCTGATTCATTTACTGATCCGCGCAAATCAGAACAAAACCACGGCCACCGGCCGATCGTTTTGCCTTCCGCACAAAGCAAAAACAAATTTTGACGACCGGCCCATCCGCTTACTGGAGAAACACGACCGGACAAAAAACAAACTTTCACTTTCTGAATCAGTGCGATATATAAGCTTTAATATATGCGATTAAATGTATACTTCATATACGATCTGTGGTTACCGGGTAGGCCTTTTGGCCGAGTAGGTAATTTTGCCCAATTGGTTATTTGGCAGAATATGTCATTTGGCCAAATAGGTCATTGACGACTCACTTCTCAATCATCATTTCTTCCTTTTTACTGCGAAAAGTGAAAAATGAGGAGTAAGAAATGATGAGTTAGGAAGATGCGTCTCTCTTCTCACTTCACTCTTCACTAGAGGTGAGAAGTAAGATGTCTCACTACTCACTTCGCACTTCACACTTTTCACAATAAGAAAAGAGAAGTGAGGTGTGAGAAGTGAGACGTCACAAGTCTCACTCAAAATTTCTCATTTCCCACTATGAAAAGTGGGAAGAACGAAGTAAGAAGGGAGACGCGTCACTTTTTACTTATCATTTCTAACCTCTCATTTCTCACTTTTCGCTGTGACAAGTGAGAACTGAAAATTGAGAAGCGAGACGTCAAATGACCTATTTGACCAAATGACATATTCTGCCAACTGAAAAGAATAAGTTTCCTTTCCCTAATAAAATGAAGTAATTCGCAATGGGCATGTTTTCCTGCATATCCTACCATGCAAAATAAAACTACCCTACAAAGTCAAAATAATGCATAGCTGGTTTATCTAACAGCTAACGGTAAAAAATCTTGATGGAAGTAATTGGAAGACCATCCACTCTTACCTCATTCCAGGCCGCGAACGACTTTCTCGCATAATATGGTCACACCGTACGGCTATATGTTTTCAAGTTGGGATAGTGAATTTTAGAAATAAAAAGCAAGAAAGAATTAAAAATAGTTCTCACTGTTCTGCTTTTATTTACACCATTTAATTAATTAATTAATTTATTTATTTATTTCTTTATTTATTAATTTCATCAACCGACGTATATATAAAATATACATTCCTAATACCAAAAATACGACAATATAATGTATACTTTATCTTTTTGGCGACTGCGGGATTCCTGAGAAAGCATAATTCGGGTGATCCGACTGCAGTCATGTATAGTTGCTTTCTAGAAATAAACAATATTTTTCAAATGTGGATATTTCTAATAGAGACTCACCCATTTTCCTAGTCAGTTGAATAAAAATACCTCTTTCTCTTCGTTTCTATCAACAGGAACATCATTCCATCCCGCCATCTCCCGGCACGCGCGCAGTTTCCACCACTTGGTCAGAAAAGTGCACCTGTCTGTTTCCCTCGCTTCGATTTACTAAACCGCTTTGAAGAAAAAAAATAGGAAGTAGGAAAAGTGTCCATTTGCCAACATAACAAGACCAGACCCTTCAGGCTTACGCCGTTCACTTACCATCCATCAAGGAGTGTAAAGCGCTTGTACTTCAGTCTTGTTCCGGACCAACTTTTCCTCAGTCACGGACCATGATCCAGCTGTGTCATGCATATTTCTAAGCTGCCGCGATAAATACTTCTTGTTCAACATTGACCGAGACGGCGAGGCAGACCAGTACCAACAAGTGAGATCGTGCGGGGTGGAAAAACTCCATTCGGTGATCGAACACAAACGGCCCAGCCTGCCCCAACGGACTCCGGTTAGGCGTGAGCGGACAGCG
The DNA here is from genome assembly GCF_024139115.2 of Armigeres subalbatus. Lineage (NCBI taxonomy): Eukaryota > Metazoa > Arthropoda > Insecta > Diptera > Culicidae > Armigeres > Armigeres subalbatus. The sequence continues at coordinate 367,614,529 of NC_085140.1, read as the reverse complement.
GACAGTTCCTGAACCGTGCAGCATTTAGAAACGGTTGTCACGTCGTTCGGCTGCCAACCGAAGCCTCGAACTCCTACAACCGACCATAGTTGGGACCAAATCGTATCGACCGCAGAAACCGTAGGCAAAACACAAAACACAGTGAACACATAATCAGACAAGCGCCGGGGAAAAAATTATAGCAAGTGATGGTAATCATAACATAGGACGGCCGGCCAACGAACGACGCCGAAGTGCGCGAGCAACCCCAGAAGAAAAACGAGTGAAATTACAAATAAAAATATGAAAAAGAAAGTGAATTGAATTTTAATTCCCCCGCCCGAGAAGAAGAAAAACCACGTGAAGGGGTGCACCAAGCCCAGCCAGGGTGAAAAAAGAAGAAAACCAAACCAGAAGCAAAACGAATTAAGAAGAAAAAAAGAAGCTAACTAAAGAGTGCGCGGAAAGAGTTTAAAATTATTTAATAAAGTGTGGAAATACGTATCAACCTCGAAAACATGCTTTTCCCATGCCTCTAGTGTATGATAATGATAAAGAGTGAGGCCAGTGCCAGTGAGAGAGCGAACCAAGGTAACGATTAATTCCTGGGTGCAAAATAAGAAGAAAAAAAGCCGTGGGTGAATGATCTAAAGTGCTCGGAGTTGTTTGCACGCTTTCATGTGTCACTATTACTATCAACGCGGGCAGCACGCATCTAGTTAAGTCTCGTTATGTTGCGGTAGTTCCCTCTCGTGGGTTTCCTTTCAGTTTGCAGATTTATAGTCCCTTAAACTGTTTTCTAAGAAGGTTTTAAAATCCTAAAGATTTCGTTTCACTTCCTTCTTTGTCTCTTTCCCCTCAGCTCTTGAAGTTTATTGATGAAGTGGCTAGGAAGCAATTGTGAAACGTCGGTTCCTTGTTTCTGCAAATTCGTCTACGTCATCCAGCCGCACCTTAGCGCTCTTGGGGACTCGAAGTCCGCAATTTTCCAACCATCCCTTATGAAGTAAAATGTTAGGTCCCACCAAATGGAGACTCCTAACGATAGTCGCCGGAATATTACTCGCCCATGCCATTGAATCACCAAACAGCAAGAGCAACAAACTCAAGGGTCAGGTGCGAACCTTCACCAATCCTGATCTTGGTCTACGGATAGAACAGATCGAACCTTGGGGTAGTCGAACGATAACCTCGCGTAACCTACTTGTGCCTCATGAAACATTCTCCAACGTAGACAATGTTCGATACATTGACAGTCGAACTGCAAATAGCCGTCAGCTGCGAAACACTTTTGGAGCATTTAGATTTGCTGGACCATTACAAGCGCAGCCATACCAGGTGCCTTTACAGCAACCATTAGTTTCCCAACAGCGGAGAGCCAAAGCTTTCCAAAACCGTCGTTCAGACGATGGCTCCCAACAGCCAGGCGTGCGGTTAGTACAACCCGATCCGTCTCAACCCCAATCAAACGCTGATCCTCTACCCGAGGCACTTGGACTTTACCAAGATGCAGATCCTTACATAATCGGTCTTCAAAATGTATCAAAATCCCGTTCTATGCGCTACAAACTGATTCCGATTGGGTACTTTTATCAAGAACCAAAATCACCCCCTGTGCTAACCCCCGTTCAAAATGCGAAACCCCCCACGGCTACCTACAATGATGAACCTCACAATGTCGTCTTCCCTTCCGACAACCCCGAAAATGAACCTGCCATCACCCATGAAACCAACAGTTCTCAATCTGATCTTAACACATTGGGAGCCCGTAGATCCGGAATACAATTTCCTCCCGGTCCGTACAAAGTAGCCAACCCATTCACTCCCCAGGGTTACAGCGAAGACAACTTTGCATTCGCTGAAAACCTAGGCGTCTATCATCAGCCGGTGCACACTGCCGAGGACTACGATGATTCCGATCCGTACGACACCCGGCAGCAGCGGTCTCCAACGGCTGCCCCGACCCAAGAATCCGATCAGAGTGAAATTTCCCGCAATATGTATGCCACTCGGTACTTTCGTGACTTCCCGCGCCCATCACCCACCCCCCTCGACCTGAGACCGGCTGAATCCGTTGTTCGGGCAAGCCGGCTGGTCGAGTTTCCCGGAGTGGTCAACGTCAAGCAACCATTTCGCGATGACGTGACCAAGTTTGGCGACGTGAACGGTCCCATAACGGCGGTTCAGCGTCCCTACATCGACTACGGGGACGGGAAACGCTACCGAGCGTACGATCCGAACTACTTCGTCAGCAGCCCCTACCAACCGAACATGCCCTACTTCCCATCGAAGCTGTACACCGAGCCGAGCCAGAAGATCTATCAGCCGCCGTGGAAGTCGTCGCGCTCACCGAGGGTTGTGTTCCCGCAGGGCGATCTTTCCGGTCCGTCCGGGTTCGGCGTGGATAATGTTGTTTTCAGGTGAGTTGAATTCTTTGATAAAAATCGAAATCATAAACTTTAAAATGAGTTTTTTTACACTTCTTTCGGAAGTATCTATAATTTCATTTTGTATGCGATACGCAGGTATGTTACGTATTAATCTATCAATAAATCTTTGAAACGAATTTATTTTTATTGAGGAACGTATAGAATCATGTAACAGAAAATCTTCCCTAGAAAGCAAAAACGTAAAAATTTAAAAGAATTTCAAAAATTTCTTCAGTGGAAGTTAGATAGCAAATGTTTTGAGACACTAATAGATACTTTATTTGCATATATGTGTGCGTATGAGTGCCAATTCTAAACTACTGTATAAATCTCACTCATTTTAAAAATATAAAACAAGATTAGTTTTTCAAAATTAGGCTTTTGCCAAATTGAAGTCGTTAAGGTGCTCCATGGTTATAGGCTACCATAGCAGCCCGCGGTTTATTTCATGGTCAATCGCACCTACCAGAATCTCGTCGATTACGATGAGGAACAGTAACAGTGATAGAATAACTACATCTTTGCCTGATACCAGCTACGTCCCGGGTCGGACAAGACCCCATTGTGCGGAACTTCACACGAGAAGTCCCCGTACTGTACCTCGATGAGGCCGATGATTTTCTCAGGAACCCCATTGCGTCTTATGGCGCCCCACATATTCTCGTGATTGAGATGGTCGAAAGCTTTTCCGTAGTCAATGAATACCAAGTAAAGGGACTCTTGGAATTCTGTAAGCAAAAGTCTATCAACCTGTTTCAAATATACAACTTGCTCTTTGCGGTCCTTGCATGATATGTTTGTTTCATAAAAATCTGAAGGGTTAAGTACAAGACACGACCGCCCAACGTAAACTACGTAGAACAGTTTGGTGCATTGAGGAATGTAGTCATATTTTAAGATAATTCATTCGATTACTTATGTCACTGATTTAGAACAAAATTACCATAACTTAAAATATAAAAAAATGTTGGATACCGTAGTCAGGGGTGACGTCCGAGCCCTCACCGACAGTCTGGAGGTCGGATAACAAAATCGTTCAAAAAGGTCACTTATAATTCAGTTTTATAATGCTTTTCGCAATTCCAACTGTTGCATTCGACTTAGAGTAAAATTAGTAGGGATTCAGTTTCATTCCAAATTTTCGACCACTATTCTAGTTTATTTGTAGTAATATTTAGGTGGAAATAGTGGAGTATGATTATTAAATAATGCTATTCTGAAATAAAAATAACTCACTAGCGTTACATGATTATGATATCACAAGCAGCACACGTTGAGCCAATCTTGTTGCAGTAACCATATTGTGAGAGAATTCGGGCATATATAAGTTACTGTGATCGATGTGCAATATGTTTGTTGCTGGGGGTGTATACTGGTGAATGCGTGTACCACGATTTAGCGATTTCACGACAGATGCGAGACGATACGCATCGGCCCTGGACCTTGCAAAGAATCTCTACGGACAAACAGGTGCCTCTGTCCAATGGTAGTCAGCAGGGTTCGTAATGCTCACTCAATCTCAGGAGCACATGATTTTCCCTCACGGAAGTTTTCAGGGAGAAATCGCTTTTCGGGAAAGAAAAATAGCCTGGAGAGTGATAATAATTTTTCGCTCACTTCGATTGCCGCTAAACGTTGGTTTGCTCTTTTTCTTTCATATTCGAGTCTTTTCGTGGCATCATCAATGCAAATGGTAGTAGCTTATGTGGAACAAATAACTTAACGCTTTCATACAGATAGCGTGGTGGTGTGGCTAAAGAAAGCGCATCCTCACAGCTATTATTGTTACTATTCTGGGTTCGAATCCCGGCGCGGCCATACAATTTTGTAATTGTTCTGCGATAATTCTCGCGAAAAGCGAGTGAGAGGTAAAAGTAATGAAACGAAAAAGGATTTTCATCTAATAGGCAAGATTTTCGTTCATCTTCCAATGCTAATTCTAGAGAAAAGATTGATGGGTGAAAGATGATCCTCAACATAAACAACGAAACAAGATTTTCCCTTGGCCCGAAAAACGCTTGCTTTGGTCTCATTGAAACGAAAAGTCGAAACCCTGGTAGTCAGAGCATCGAGTCATCACTGGTGGAAGAATACGAGCCTTGGACCTTTGGCAGAATTTCCGCCTTCTGTTATTTGGAGTGACGAGGAATAGTTGGCAGAGAAGGGATAAGTAGTCGTATTGTTGAGTTCGACAAAGAAGCGCATGTCGATAAAACCCGGTTGCGCCAACTAGAAATCAACAAATACTAGCCATGTACCGTTTTGACTCAAATTCCGAACAAGACTCATATTCCGAACTTTAGCTTTTAAATGCCCATTCGTGTAATTTTCTCCACAGGAGTTTGAATTCGTTTGTTATCTTTATCCTCAGTGCGGAAAATCAATAACAGTTTTAGTTTTAGGGCGCTAAAACGCCAGTGTTCGGAATATGAGTCATATTTGGGATTTGAGTCAGAAAGTTACCAAAAACCAAACCATTCCGTTGAGATGCGCCAGAGTAGTAAACGCTGCGGACGGGAATAGCGTATTTGTGCTATTTTATTACAATCTAACTTCCACTATCTGGCAGTGGCATTATGGATAACATATTCGTGCAACCATATTTTGACGTAGGACTACGTCTGTGTTTTCTATATTGGGGTACACTTTACGATTGCGAAAATCGGGGACCGTCACGAAAATATGATAGACTTTAAACTTTAATATCTAAGCCGTTTCTCGATGGATTTTCATTTTTTTTTGGACCATTCGATCAAGGATGAGTCAACGCTTCTTTGTATTTACTTGTAAATACTGATTTTCAACTATTTATTATCGATAATTGATGAAAAGTTTAGAAATAGGTAAACTAACCAATCACGTTCATGCATCACTAGCACAGACATCAAAAATCAATCACTTGCGGATTTGGATCTAATCCTCAGTTTGAACAAGGTTTCACGCAGAGCAGACGCATCAAAGCGATCGCAGCGGAGCGAACACAGCATCACGGAGGCGCTAATAACATTTTCAAAGAAAATCAATCGCATTGGTGGTGGTCCTCGATGTGTTGCTGCAGATCATTCAACCTCAACGAACCAGAATTTCATATGAAGAAAAGGTTGACCATAAAAATAGCACTGTGGCGATCCCGCACCGCCAGTGCCGATGCTGAAAATTTATTACAAATTGTGGTGTCAGTTAGTTGGAAAGGAACATTGGGAAAAAAATTGATTCTTCTCAGGACCAACATTTTATGAAAAGAAAGAGTTAATTGCGAAAAAAGACTGTTTCGGTGGCATCGGGTTTGGCGTGGTAGTTTGGTTGCTGTTAGTGATTCCATCCATTAAAATTCACTACATCATCTCCCTCCGACGCGCTATCCAATTCGTTATTTAAGATTGAAGAAAGTTTATTTCGGATAGTCGGATCAACCTTCTTTTGTATAAAATCAATGAAGACGCCATCTCAGTGGAAACTATCTACAGCAACCACCCATCGGTGAACGTCGCTCGGACAGACAGATGCCGAAAGAAAATGTTTTGTAATATGAAGAAACTTTGTCTTGAGTCAAACTTCTGTTGTCATTCCTCGCAACAATCTTGTTAAAAAGTTTCATAGGATTCTTAGAATTTATTATTCTCCGAACGGTCCGTTGTCTGGGGAAACCCGATCGAAATGGCTCGCGCGCCGAAAAGCAGCTTTCTTATATCTAATGAAGTAATTTCATTAGTCCCGCCCCTTCATTAATCGTTATGAGTGCACATTATATTTACAACCATATCAGCTCACAAAGGGGCGGGGCTAACGGACTTAATTTATTAAATATAAGAAAGCTGCTGTTCGGCGAGCGCGAGCCATTTTGATCGGGATTCCACAGAGAGCGGTTCGACATTCGATGCAGCGGAGCGGACACAGCAGCACGAAGTGGGTGGCAGTGTTGCAATGCTGTAAATTTATTTCAACCTTTGGAGGCTTAGCGAAAAATCATCAAGTGGCTGTCGGACAGTTGCAGCGCAAGGTGTCGACAAGCGATTGGATGCAGTTAGTTATTTGAATGGGAATTGGGAAAAGAAAATTGGTTCTTCTCAGGACCAATATTTTACGAAAAGAAAGAGTTAATTGCGAAAAAGGACTGTTTCCGTGGCATCGGGTTTGGCGTGGTAGCTTGGTTGCTGTTAGTGATTCCATCCATTAAAATTCACTACATCATCTCCCTCCGACGCGCCATCAAATTTGCTATTTACGATTGAGCTTTGCACTTTGAAGAAAGTTTATTTCGGATCAACCTTCTTTGTATAAAGTGGTGCCTTTTGTATAAAATCAATGAAGACGCCACCTCAGTGGAAACTTTCTACAGCAACCACCCATCGGTGAACGTCGCTCGGACAGACAGATGCCGAAAGATAATGTTTTGTAGTATGGAGAAACTTCGTCTTGAGTCAAATTTCTGTTGTCATTCCTCGCAACAATACGCATCTTAGATAAACAACATCTCATAACAAAATTCAGAATCTTGCGAGAAAATTTCATAAGGTTCTTAAAATTTGTCATCCGCAGTTGTCTGCGGAGTCCCGATCAAATGGCTCACGCGTCGATAACCAGCTTTCTTATATCTAATGAAGTAATTTCATTAGCCCCGCCCCTTCATTAATCGTTATGAGTGCACATTATATTTACACCTATACCAGACCACAAAGGGGCGGAGCTAACGGGCTTAATTTATTGAATACAAGAAAGCTGCTTTCTAGCGCGCGAGCCATTTTGATAGGGATTTCGCAGAGAGCGGTTAAATAAGATTTTACGCAGAGCCGACGCAGCGGAGCGAACACAGCAGCACGAAGGCGCTCTGATAGTATTTTCAAAGGAAAATCATCGAATTGGTGTTGGAAGTCTGCATTGCTGGTCGTCATTCAACCTCAACAAACCAGCATTTTATGTGAAGAAAGAGTTGATTACAAAAATGACGTCTGTTTCGATCCCGTGCGATGCAGTGGCGATGCTGAAAATTTATTCCAAATGGTGGCGTCTTAGCGAAAACTCATCGAGTGGTCGTCGAACAATAACAACACGAAGTGGAATTCTAACCCTAACGTTTCGACAAGCATTGGGTTGCAGTTAGTTATTGGAAACGTGCATTTGGGACACAAAATTGGTCCTTCTCAGGACCAGCATCTTCTGAACAGAAAAGGCTGATTGCAAAAATGGACTGCTTCGGTGGAATTGGCGTTTGGCGTGATAGTTCGGTTGCTGTAAGCGATTCCATTCATTCGAACAAATTTGTTGCGTTGTCACTCACCGACGCGCGCTTTTCATTCTGCTATCGAAGAAAAACCTTCTGTTAACGCCAAACTATTAATTTTGGACTTTGATGAACATTCTTGCATCCCGGATTAAACTACCCTTGTGTAAAATAATGGTACTGTAAAGAACCGATATTTTTCAAATAATGGAGCTTTTCAATCCTCAACTACAAAACATAATCAAAATCTTGTGAGGAAATTCCATTTGACTGCTACTGACGCCATCCATTTGAACAAACTCATTGCATCATCTCCCTCCGAAGTGCGCTTGTGGTTGTGCTACCAAAGGGCAACTTTCTGTCGTCGCCAAACGATGGTAACCCGAAAAATCGATTTCATTTCTAATGACTAACGAAACAAAAACCAAAGAATCTTGGCAGAAAATTTCACTTTCCGTCGACGACGGCCAAATCGATGAAGACGCCACCTTAGTGAAAAAATGTCGTTTAGCTGCCTTAGTTTTTCAAATGGCGCATTATTAAAAACAAATCTTTCCAAAATCGTCATTGTCGTTTAAACAGCCGAACAGTCTGTTTGTCTGGGTAAACAATTTTCCTAGCGGTCAAAACCTCTTCTTGGATAAATAGTTTAAGTCCTGAAAAGGACTGTTTGTAATTTATTCTTGAAGTCCTGCTCACGTTGCCACCAGCGCTATAGAAAACGATGCATGTACGCTTCCATCGCGGGCGGAAGTCGTTGAACGTTGCAAATTAATATATTTGGTTTTGTTTCGCGCCACCTCCGATTCTGCGTATTTTTTCCTTTCGTCCGGACATTTGTGAGCATAATGTCTTCTAGGATTCTGATGATATCCACTGAAAGATAGACGAATGCCTTCAGTGGCGATGCGGCCGATGAGTCGTTCCTTTTCCACGGCTGGTTCATCCAACTGGGAGCTACCTTCAGTTTCTTGATTCGGTTGACCTCCGAGCAGTTTGCACAATGCTAATAAATTTACACAAATTATGATGAAAAATACCCTCCATTTCGTATAGCTACGTAGTCATACGTCACCTTTGCGTACAACCCGATTGGGCTGCACCTTTGAGTTTTTTTTCTGTAAATATCTAAAAGCGAATTTTCATACCAAGTTATATCTGTGAATGTCAATGTTACAACTGATATACATGTGTACAATGGTAGCTCCTGGCTCTTCAAGTTTATACCTAAGCATTAAGCGCAACAAGCGACAAGTTTAAGCTGCTATCATTTTCTTCAAGTCGAGTCAAGTACGAGACACTGAAGACGGCCTTACTGTTGAGGTTGAAATACGTATCTGTCAAGATACAATTAAGTGGTGGAGTTCAATGAGGTTGTAAAAACTCGTCTTATGACAATAACTTGGATTCTGTCAGGAGTGACCTTACGCATTATTATGCGTACCGTCAACTGGGGGGAAGATGATCATTTTTAAGACAAAACATGCAATAAAAATGTGTGTTTACATTTTAAATCCAAACAAATATTTTCAAAACATGTACTGCTATACGTTGCAATAATCAACAACTTTAGTTTTCTGAAATGCATTCGCATTTATTAGAATAAATTAAATTATCACACATTTTTTGAGTAATCTGGTTTGGGGTGAAGTTGATCAAGACAGCTCTACTAAAATCATTATGACCTAGTAGTCAAAATACACTAGGTTATTTGTATGAATGTTGAATTTACTACGTAAAGAAGTCTACGTAGTCAATATTTGAAACGAAAATAGCGTCATTCATGACTATCTCTCTCTTTCTTCCACAAAATACATTTTCATGATTATAATCGAAAAACTCGGATTTCTACTTAGCGGTAACATTACTTGAACGGAGAATATTGTTGACTACCGTTTCATAAAAAAATTTGACACTTTTGACTGACACATTAAATGATCATCTTCACCTCAATGATCATCTTCCCCCCAGTTGACGGTACCTACAACATTTGCTTATGATACAAGAAATGAAAACATGTAATTCAAATCCGATAATAATATATCGAATGTTTGTTAGCGCTCAAGATACTGGAACCCTAGAAATATTTTTTCTTCAATGCTGAGTCTTTGTCTAACCCGACATATATCGGGAAATGAATACCAATAAAATTGATAAACAGTATTAAACCTATGAAAATTATGTCCCGAAATGTCGCAGCAATCCGCAAATGTACAGTGAAACTTTTTTAACGCCACCAAAATACAACCACTGCTATGAAAAATGACTGAAGCAGCAGCAGCATTCAAGGTTGCACTGAAGCAGAAAAATAATCAGAAATCATGTAAACTTACGTATTTCGGGATATAAAATTAAGTTGAATGCAATGCAGTTGTTCAATGTGGGTTGAGAATCGGATTCCAAATATACATTAGAAGGCGCATAAAATTTCTGCATTCTCTCAATTAACCTTCCCAATGCATTAGAAAAAAGTTACACATTATGCATTGGGGTCCATTTGGACCCAAGATTTCATCACGAGCATGAGCATGAGCAGTATAACCGTACAATTCGTAGTTGCTACTCCGTGATTGATTAGAACTTGCGAAATTGCACAGGGAACCAATTGAATGGAGCTTGGGTTTAGCTATCATTCTCAATGTGCAAATTTCGGAAATTCAATGCATTTTACTAAGTCAATTACGACGCCGGCCACGTCCTTACGGTCATCAAGGATTATTGGTTCAACTCTCGTTGCTACTAGAGATCGAGTATACCTCTGCATCTCCACGATAGTCTTAGGATAGGATATTGTGTTAGTATGAAGGGATATATTATCTGGATTCACTTTGGTAAGTGATGCGATCTATGGGATAGGACAGAGCGTTAATGAATAAAGCTTCCAATGAATGATTAAATTGGTAATGATTAAATCATTCAACTCTATGATTAAAGATTATGATTAATGATTTATTCATTTTTGACAATGATAAATGATTATGATTAACGATCAAAATATTTTTTCACAATGATTAACGATTATGATCAATGAATAAAACGTTTGGAGTATGATTAACGATTACTGATCGTGATTAAATGTTGACACTACATGTGTATGATTAATGATTAACGATCGATATGATTAATGATTAATTATTATGAATAATTGAATTGAATGATTTACATAATGATCAATAGTCATGTAACCTTTCTTCCAAATTGGGTTATTGAAAGGTATAAAAATTATATGATTATGATTAAAGATTAATGAATAAAAGCGATGTATGCTATGATTAAAATTGATGATTAATGAATAAACTCTAAACAATTATGAATATGATTAGTTATTAATGATTGAATGTAAAAATCTATGATTAACGATTAATGATTAATGATTAAATCATATTTTTTGTATGATTATGATTAATGAATAATGATTAAATAACCCATTATTCATTAATCATGATTAAATCTATGATTAATCACTAATGCTCTGGATAGGAATATATGAATGAGAATTAGAAGTACTAGAGCAATGAGAAAGTATTAAAGTGAATTCTAATGGGATTAATTTTTTTACAATTAGAATTTGAATGCCATTGGATTCTAATACCACGCACACGTCTACCACACCATCGCTACCCGCACATCAACCTCACACATTCTTACTTGTATGAGGCCTGCACGAGCATAGCGACCGTATATAGCATTCGTATGCGGGTACAAATGAATACCAATCTATTTTTACATTTTATTTACTGCTACTAAGTAACAGGCAGCTTTTTATAACACTTCTATATTTAGAATCATAATTGCTAGCAATGAGAATTTGATTTGCAAAGAGATTGAGTTATATGATTAACGAAATTATCTAATAGGAAATTGGAAAGGGCCAGGGATCAAACCCTTAATCTCCTGCTTAGGAGGCAGAAGCAGTGACACAAGGCCACCAAGCACCGGACCCAAGATTTCATCTCGATCACAAAAATTCAAATTTCAACCGATTTTCGATCTTTAGGCACCAAACGAAAGCTGTAGGTTCCAATAACAAGCCCACGGGGTGATTCATCCAAATTGACCACTCTAGTCCCCGGGGAACCTGTGCTAAAGAGGTATTGTTTGAGCTTCTCAATTTCGCACCAAATTATCGAGTTTCGTGTTATGAAACATAAAATTGCTTGCAAATATGTGCTCTGATGATCCCAACTGTATTTGCTATATTGTATATGCCATTTCTGGCAAATTTATCCCTCGAGCGGTCATCGGAAAGCCCTCTGAAAAATCCGGAACTTCCGTAAAATTGGCCAATTCTAAAAGTTCATCCCAGAGCTTTGCGATTTTTTCGTAATGATTCATTCTGGCAAATTGTGGGTGCAATCAATAGTTAAATGTCTCCTGTGAGCTCCACATGTCCCAAAAACGGTCCTCCGGAAGATCCGGAACATCCGTAAAACGGCCAATTCCAAAAGTTTATCCCAGAGCTTCGCGATTTTTTCGTAATGATTCATTCTGGCAAATTGTGGATGCAATCAATAGGTAAAGTCTTCTGTGACCTCCAAATCTCCCAGAAACGGTCCTCCGGAAGATCCGGGTCATCCGTAAAAGTGGCCAATTCTAAAAGTTCATCCTAGAGCTTCGCGATTTTTTGATAACCATTCATTCTGGCAGATAGTGGGGGCAATCAATAGCTAAAGTCTTCTGTGACCTCTAAATGTTTCAGAAATCGGTCCTCCGGAAGATCCGGAACATGCGTAGAACGGCCAAATCCGAAAGTTTATCCTAGTGCTTAGCGATTTTTTGACAACCATTCATTCTGGCAAATTGTGGATGCAACAAACAGTTAAAGTCTTCTATGACCCCAAAATGTCCCAAAAACGGTCCTTCGGAAGATCCGGAACATCCGTAAAATGGCCAATTCTAAAAGTGAATCCCAGAAATTTGTGATTTTTTTGGAACATCCGTGAAAATGGTCAATTCCAAAATATAATCCCAGAGATTCGCATTATTTCGTAATCATCCATGCTGAGAATAGTGGATGCAATCAGTAGTGAAAGTTTTCAGTAATCCCAAAAAGCTCCCGAAACGGTCATCCGAAAGATCCGGACCATACGTAAAAGTGGCCAATTTCAAAAATACATCTCAGAGCTTCGCAATTCATTCATAACCGAATGCTCCCGAAATGCTCCCGTAAAGAGCAGATACCACAAAATCATTCCAGAGCATTGCTATTTAATTCGTAACCATTCATGCGGGCAAATTGTGTACGCAATAAATTGTTTAAGTCTTCTGAGATGACCACAAACGGCCCTCCGGGAAATCCGAAACATTCGTAAAAGTGGCCAATTCCAAAAGTTCATCTTAAATTTTCGAAACTGTTTATATCATCGAATGGATTATGCAATCAATAGTGAAAGTCTATTGTGGCCCGAAATGACCACAATACGGTCCTTAAGAAGCCCGAAACATCCGTAAATAGGTTAATCCTAAAATTTGATCCCAGACTTGAGCACTTTTGTTAGCATTCACGTAGTAATGGTGAATCATATATGGAGTAAATAGTGAAAGTCCTCTGTGACCTACCAAAAGTTAATCACATTCGATTTTTGAGACATTAACATGCACATTGTTAACGGCTCCGATTCTCCGGGAAATTTGGGACATCCGCTAAAAGTATGAATTCTAGAAGTTTCTCCCAGAGCTCCACATTTTATTTCGAAAACATCCATAGCGGAGAAGTGATTGTGCAATCAATAAGGGAAGGTGGAGAGACTTGATTCCCGGGAGACTTGATCACCCCCTGTTTTATCGAGAACTAAAGAAGTTTTGTTCTAGCGTATTTTTAAGTAAAGATCCTCTAGACAAATGACCTTTATGTGGTGAGTTGTTTTCTGGATTCACAAACCTTATTTATTCTGCAGGCCGGTTTGTGTGTTTTGACTTTCCCAAAGATTTGTTTGGCCACGCAAAATTTGAACAACTTTTCATAATAATGACGAAATGCTTTCGTTTTTTCACAGCACAAAGCCATAAATATGCTTAATGTACTGATGACAATGTCAACATTCCATCAAAGTTTGAAGTTATTGCCTCAATATGAGGACACTTGATCCCCCATTAGTTTATTTATTTTATTTCATCAACCAACGTAAACTAGCACATATACATAGACCTGTGTAGGGGTTCATCAAATTCACTACCCAATGAATTTTTACATTTGAGCGGGTCGTCTTCTCAAACAAAAATTCGTTTTGCGTTCATTATACGACCCACTCAAACGTCATAATTTCTTGGGGGAGTTCATTTTGCGTTAGTCTATATACATGTTTGTTTTGTAATGCTATAGTATGATTAAATAAACTTTTTTTAGTAAAGTGATGTATAATTTTGATTTTGAATTTTTATTGCTGAAATTGTAATGTTTGTTCTTTGAAAATGTTGTCTGTTGTTATGCCAAGACATTGTTAAGTCAATAGTTTCGCAGTGTTGATTGTAAACAGCCATCATTCGGTTGAGAGGCCCAAATTCGGCGTAATTTGTTCGGCAGTGGTTGGTTAAAAATAATGTTTTATGTCGAAGTAGCCGAGAAGGTATGTAAAAATTAAATTTCGATAATTCTTAGAGAGTCTGTGTGGAAATCGCGTATGTTTATTTATTCTTGGTTGTGATACATCGGAAATCAGAGAATGGGATCAAGTCAACCCAGTCTCCCCTAGTTGGAATTTTCTAGGACGTCTGAATGTGCACAAAACCGTCCTCCGGGAGATCAGGAATATCAGTGAAAATGGTCAATTCCAAAAGTTCATCCCACAGCTTTTCTAATTTTCGCTTTCATTAATATGGGTGAATTATGTACGCAATCAATAGCGAAATCCTCCGTGATATGCAATCACAATAATAAAAGTCGAGTCAAGTACGAGATACTGAAGACGGCCTTACTGTTAAGATCGAAATACGTATCTTCAAAACACATAGTAGAATCAAATCAATTGATGGAATCAAATGGAATTGTACAAACTCGTCTGATGACAAGTAATGACATTCCACTGATAGCTCAAAATAATTTTCTTATCAATAATAAAAATTCCTTCGTAAAATCCGGAGCATCCGTAAAAGAGGCTATTTCCAACAGTTAGCGTAACAGATCATCATTAGCCAGCGATGGCGGCGTGGCGGCGTTCCTCGTTGAATTCCTCCGAAGCTTCTCCAGAAGCTCCTCTGGAAGTTATTCAAGAACTTTCTCCGAAAGTTTGTTTAGAAGTTCCTCCGGTAATCCCTTCGGAAGTTCATCAAGTAATCCCTCGGAAAGTTCCTAAAGGTATTCCTCTAGAAGTTCTTCTCAGAACTCTGAGAGTTCTTCCGCAAGACTCTCCAGAAGTTCATCAAGTAATTCCTCGGGGAGCTGCTCCGGGAGCTCCACCGAACTTCTTCCGGAAGTTCCTCCAGAAATTCTCAACGAAGTGTTCGGAAGTTCCTCCGTGAATTCTTTTTCGAATTGGCCACATTCACGGATGTTCCGGATCTTCCGGAGTACCATTACCGTACAGTACCGAAAACTTTTATTATTGATTGCAAACACAATTCGCCAGGATAGGTGGTTACGAAAAAAATGCGATGCTCTGAGATATTATTTTGGAATTGAGCACTTTTACGAATGAACTGGATCTTCCGGAGGACCGTTTCTTAAGAACTTGGAGGTCACAGAAGACTTTCCCTATTAATTTGCCAGAATGAAAGGTTACGAAAAAAAATCACTGTGCTGAAGTTTTGGAATTGTCCACTTTTACGAATGTTTCAGATCTTCCGAAGGATTGTTTCTACGACATTTGTAGACCACAGAAGACTCACAGAAGATTTTCATTATTGATTGCATCCATAATTCGCCAGAATATATTATTATGAAAAAAATACAAAGCTCTGGGACGAACTTTTGGAATTGTCCATTTTTACGGATGTTCCTGATCTATCGAAGGACCGTTTCTGAGACATTTAGGGGTCACTGAAGACTTTCACTATTTATTTCACGTATAATTTGGATGAATGGATGCTTACGAAAAATCACGAAGCTCTGGGATGAACTTTTGGAATTGGCCATTTTACGGATGTTCCAGATCTTCCGAAGAACCATTTCTGAGGCATTTGGAGGTCACAGAAGGCTTTAACTATTGATTGCGCCCACAATTTGCTAGAATGAATGGTTATCAAAAAATCGCGAAGCTCTGGGATGAACTTTTAGAATTGGCCAATTTTACGGTAGTTCCGGATCTTCCAGAGGGCTTTCCGATGACCGCTCGAGGGATAAATTTGCCCAGAAATGGCATATACAATATAGCAAATACAGTTGGGATCATCAGAGCACATATTTGCAAGCAATTTTATGTTTCATAACACGAAACTCGATAATTTGGTGCCAAATTGAGAAGCTGAAACAATACCTCTTTAGCACAGGTTCCCCGGGGACTAGAGTGGTCAATTTGGATGAATCACCCCGTGGGCTTGTTATTGGAACCTACAGCTTTCGTTTGGTGCCTAAAGATCGAAAATCGGTTGAAATTTGAGTTTTTGTGATCGAGATGAAATCTTGGGTCCAAATGGACCCCAATGCACAATGTGTCACTTTTTTTGTGGCGCCTCTCCTAGATGTCGCTGGAAGTCGATTTTCTCAGGGAATCCTTATTTCCAAAAGTTAGGAAAAGTCAGAATTTTTCAGATTTTTATCTCGTTGCGTTACAAAGTTACAGCGGTGTTTTGGGTGTGCTTGGGTCGAAATTGACTCCAATGCACTAGGAAGGTTAAATCACAGAACATTTACAATAATGATTAGATCACATGTGAATTTGATATTTTTTTAGTGTGTAACAACGCGATATTATTCTCAATATTATCCACCGCTACCTCTACCGATACACGAAAACTTACACTGTGCAGGGCTAGAAAAGTTAATCAATCACATCCAGATACAAAAACCGACTATAAAATATCAACACAACACAGGTAAAAAGCGACTTAAATCCGAGCCAAAAACCGAATATAAAAAATCAACACAACACAGGTGTAGATACTGTCTGAAGCAACCATGCCCTGTAAGGACCTGGGTCAGGTGGAATGTGTTTTCCCCATGGCGCCTCTTGACCCACGTACCTATCTCCGGTATCAACCTATGTGTCCATCTACCCTTAGTGGAACTGTAACACGCACGCTGCCATTTGACCATTGAGCCAACTTGACAGTCCTACGGATGCCTCTCGTGCCGCGCATTTCGAAACACTCTATGTCTTCACCGATAACGATGTCAATAGGCATCATACCGGTGATGATGCAAAGTGCATCGTGCGACATGGTATGATACGCGCTCGCAACTCTTAAGCACATGAGTCTATACGGACTTTCGAACTTCGTTCTGTAGCAGTTAATACGCAGGGCCGTGCCCCAAGCTGCCCCCCCATACCTCAGTATGGTCAGAGCGACACCAGCCAGAAGCTTGCGCTTGCCTGCATAAACCGCAGACCTATTGGACATCATCCGGGACAATGCCACTATAGCTGTGGTGGCACGCTTGCAGGCGTAATTGTCGTGGCTACCAAAGGTGAGCTTATCGTCAATCATTACCCCCAAGAGTTTGATGGAGCGTTCAGAGGTGACCGCGCAGTTGCCTGCCCTTATCACCGCTTGTTGCTCCGACTTTCGGTTGTTAACAAAAACCACCTCAGTCTTGTGGTGAGCCAGTTCTAACTTCCTGGAACTTATTCACTCCTCTACAATTGCGATCGTGTGGGCTGCAGTCAGCTCCACCTCTTCGATCGATTCGCCGTCGACCTCCAGCGTAATATCGTCAGCAAAGCCAACGATTACCACGACCACCGGGAACTTCAACCTCAAGACACTGTCGTTCATGACGTTCCATAACACCGGACACAGTATGGAACCTTGCGAAACCCCTGAGGTTATGTCAACGCACTTCCGACCCGCCTCCGTGTCGTATACCAGTACTCTATTCTGGAAGTAGCTTCCGAGAATCTTGTACAGGTATTCGGGAATTCCAAGACGCAGGAGTGCATCTGCAATAGTTGCCCAACTGGCACTATTGAATGTATTCCTCACGTCGAGAGTCACTACTGCACAATAGCGAACTCCCCTCCTTTTACGCTGGACAGGTATCTCCGCGGATTTGGTGATCAAGATAGCGTCTACGGTCGACTTACCCCTTTCGGAAGCCAAACTGGTTACTCGATAGACCATCCGCACCTTCCGTGCGTATCAACAACCTGTTGAGGATGATCTTCTCGAGCACCTTCCCCGCCGTATCAAGCAGACATATTGGTCTATATGCCAACGGATCTCCCGGTGGTTTTCCTGCCTTTGGCAATAGGACCAAGATCTGCCTTTTTCATGCTTCAGGGAAGACTCCCTCGTCCAGGCATCTCTGCATGACAGATCTGAACATCTCGGTAGCCTCAGCAACGGTCGCTTTGATGGCCAGGTTCGGAATACCATCCGTTCCTGGTGCCTTACCTACACTAAGGGACTGTGCAATCCCCGCAAGTTCCGCCACAGTTTCTCTTCCTTCGTCGGCCACCCTGGCCCCTGGCAGCTTCACAAAGGGAGGCCAGGGACTTGGGTCATGTCGTGGGAAGAGCCCCGCGTAGATCCTCTCCAGCATCTCTGGACGCCGCTCTGTGGGGGCCATCGCCCCACGTGTCATGGCCATTACGACCCTATACTGCCGCTAACCGCAAGTCAGACTTATCTGTATATGGACGCCATATCCATATAAGTCTGACTTGCGGTTAGCGGCAGTATAGGCGTCACCCCTTGGATTCGCGTTGGCACTTTGACACAGGCCCTCGAAGCAGGCTTTTTTGCTTAATCTAATCTCAGTCTTCAGAGCGGCTCTAGCAGCCACGAACGCCACCTGTCGTTCAATACGCTCCTCTTCTGTGCGTGCTCGCTGCATCCCCCTCCGTGCACGTAGGCAGGCGCGGCGCAAGTTCGCACTAAGAAGTACTGTTGAAATTAAAATAGCTTTGGGTAGTATTGAAAACTTCCTCCAGCAAAGAGGAAATACAACCGCACAGCACAAGAATACCCCCATCAGCCTAGCGGTATAAGGCTCGATGCCCACGTAGCGTCATTTCAACGCAGAGTGCACGTGGCGTCAAAAAGACGCAGGTGTGCACCGGAAAAAAGCGGTAACGCAGCGTCACCACGCCGATGCACACCAGCGTTATTTTAACGCTGCGTGCACGTGGCGTTGAAAAACCGCTACGTGGGCATCGGCCCTAAGATGCACGGCTATAAAGCAAGACCATGCTGAGGGACGCTCGGTTCGATTCCCGGTGATGGTCTAGGCTTGGAAATTGTCTCGACTACCCGGGCATAAAATTATCATCGTGATAATCCAAGGATATACGAATGCAAAAAAGGTAACTTGGCTTAGAAACCTCGCTGTTAATAACTGTGGAAGTGCTAAAAGCAGCAAGGCGGCCATAGGGCACTGCACGCGCGGGTTGCTAAGGAAAATTCTTCTAAGTCTTTACTGGCCTTGTTCTTTACTATTTGAACTCAGAGGAGTTCAATCAAATTTCAATTAAGGTGTGATTGAAAAAGAGCACCGTGTATCGCGCACATTTTTCTCCTTGTATAACGAAACGTGTATAGCAAGGATGTTATCGATCATTTAGTAATTTGTCAATAACTCATACCAAAAGCTGAATTTCAAAATGTGTTGTATGGTGGACATCTAGTGCGAAAGTGTATAGACATGTGGTTATAGTTAGGGCCTCTCGTTCGCGATGCTATTGGTTCGAAGTTGGTCTGAGTCAAGTTATGTTTTTTAGATTCTGGTATCCTTGAGGCGTTTCTCGGGATTTCGGCTTTCTATCTTTCCGGAAGCTTACAGGATTTATGAAAGACTAAGATAAAGATTTCTGGGTTTCTGATTATGGAAAAGATAAATTCTCTACTTCGTAGTGGTATATGATTGAATTTAAAATGAAGCCTTAATTTATCACTTGAGCGTTTTTTTTAACTAATTTTATTTGCTAATTTATCTAATACATGCATTCATCTCTTATATTGGGTGTTCCGTGTTTTCTTAACACTATCATCCTTATTAGCTATGTTACATTTTTAGTTATTATTAATACATTTCAATTGCTACTGGCAGTTAGTATTTCTCCTCTGGTTGAATTAAATTTTTGGATTAAACTGTTTTCAACTTTAACTAAACTAAACCTTATTTATACAAAGGGTACAAGGAGCTAATCGTTGCAATAGAAGATTGCAACGATTTTTGTCTACAATTGGGAATTATTTTGTTTAACATTTGTTGCAATGTCTCAATATTAGAAATTCTATGAAGCTCATTGGTATTTACTATACCATAGAGGCAACTTCAGAATCATTTTTCAAAATTTTATTTTGAATCCTCTGAAGTATCACTAGTGCGGTAACAAAACCTTCGACTCACTTTCAGTTTTTCATTTTCTAGAGCGTTTTTTGAATTTTTTTTCACTGCATCGACTATTTAGAATGCCTGTATGATAGACTAAATGTATCTGAAAGTAAGATAACCAAAAATCATGAGACATACTTCAATGATTTTCCGACCTCCAGGCTGTCGATAAGATCTATGACCCATTCTCACCCCGATGAAGGTACTAAATAGTTAAGCACCAGCCATTTTGTCGTAATCGATAAAGTGATAATTTGGTGTCAGTAGCTAAAACAGTTATTCTGTAACAATAAATTATTCCATTCGAAAATTTCTTCAGTAACTTCAGGGTGACCGCTTAAGTTACATTTTAAAATTCCCGCATATTTCCCGACTTTCTTTTGATATTTTTTTATTTAATTTCCGATGTAATTTAGAAGATTCCAATTAAAAACTTATATTCAAGTTTTGCAAAAAAACGTGAATGATCATTACGTATTCTAAAAATGCTAAGAAAAATTTATCGAATTTTATTCTTTCAGTCAATTATTAGATTAATTTAAGGTCATTTTTTAAGGCTTCTTGCAGTCAAATCAGTAATGATACAGTTTCTTTGTAAATTTTCGAACACTATCCTAGTTTGAGTCTAGGTTTCCTCAGCAGTGCTCTGGTAACAGTATCATTTTCATTATAGGGCAGGGGTTCTCAACTTTTTTCTTAAGAGGTATCCCTTCGAAGTTTTGTCTTTATTGAGGTACCCTCTATTTGTTTCGCTGTAAATGGAAATAACCGTAACTCATAAAATATATGAAAACGGATCTGAAAACTTAACGGGATATATGGCTCTCTAAGAAATTTTCTGAAGTTTTTGTTAATCCGTGAAACTTTCCAATAAGGATTAAATTTATACTGTCGCTTACCTCAAGTCAGTCACATCGTTACTTTATCAATAAGTTTTTATTGGAATTGCAATACATCCGCCGTTACACATTTTTGTCAAGGTACCCCCTGCGGCTAACGAAGGTACCCCCAGAGGTACATGTACCCCAGGTTGAGAACAGCTGTTATAGGGGAACTGTTCCGTTTTACATCTCATCGAATATATATTATTCTTAACGCAAATCAAAGAAATACAGCATCAATCTCGTCGCTTCTTTTTGCTAACATATGTGCTCACTGCTGAAAAAAATCACAAAAATCAGAAACAAATCAAATACCTCCTTATTGCTTTGTTTTTGATGGGATGAACATGGGAGCTATGAGATGATGTGCCGAACCGTTCCCCTACTTGAAATAATAAAATGAACACCTCGTGACTTTTATCCCGATTTTTTGTATAATTTCAAGAAATTTCATACCTTTTCCCGCATTTCCCACATGGACTTTCAATTACCGCATATTTCACGCATTTCACGATTTCCCGACTCACTAGCCACTCTGCTGAATGGGATTCTCTTTCAAGACTTTTTTTCTTCGAAACATTCCATTTGGAATTATCTTTTCAATTTTCTTCGTGATTTTTTCCAGACATTCTTATGAAACCTGCCCGACATTCATTTCATTCATTTAGTCTACATCTAAACAGATAACACTGAATCAACAATTTGACGCCACAATACACGGTTTGAGGCCGCATCTCTCCATCCTCGAATACGCCCCACGCTCGCCAAGTCGTTTTGCACCTGGTCTGCCCATCTTGCTCGCTGCGCTCCACGCCGTCTCGTACCTGCCGGATACCTGCTTCTAGCGCATTGTTGAACAACAGCCACGAAAATCCATCACCTTGTCTTAGTCCCCTGCGTGATTCGAACGAAGTGGACTGTTCGTCAGAAATCTTCACACAGTTTTGCACACCATCCATCGTTGCTGTGATCAGTCTGGTAAGCTTCCCAGGGAAGCTGTTCTCATCCATAATTTCCCATAGCTCTACGCGGTCTATACTGTCGTATGCCGCCTTGAAATCAGATGGTGCGTTGGGACCTGGTATTCACGGCATTTTTGAAGGATTTGCCGTACAGTAAAGATCTGGTCCATTGCCGAGCGGCCGTCAACGAAGCCTGCTTGCTAACTTCCCACGAACTCATTCACTAATGGTGACAGACGACGGAAGATGATCTGGGATATCAATTTGTAGGCGGCATTAAGGATGGTGATCGCTCGAAAGTTATCACACTCCAGCTTGTCGCTTTTCTTGTAGATGGGGCTATAACCTCTTTCTTCCATGGTAGCTTCCCAGATTCTGACTATCAATTTGTGCAGGCAAGTGTCTAGCTTTTCCGGGCCCATCTTGATGAGCTATGTTCCGATACCATCCATACCAGTTGCTTTATTGTTCTTTAGTTGTTGAATGGCATCTTCAACTTACCCAAAGGTGGGGGCAGGATGGTTTCCATCGTCCGCTAAACTGAGGTAGTCATATCCTCCGCTGCCTTGAATTTCACTGCCTGTACTCTCACCGCCATTTAAATGTTCCTCGTAGTGCTGATTCCACCTTTCGATCACCACACGTTCGTCCGTCAAGATGCTCCCATCCTTATCCCGGCACATTTCGGCTCGCGGCTCGAAGCCTTTACGGGATGCGTTGAGCTTCTGATAGAGCTTGCGTGTTTCTTGAGAACTGCACAGCTGTTCCATCTCCTCGCACTCCGCTTCTTCCAGGCGGCGTTTCTTCTCCTTATAAAGGCGGGTTTGCTGTCTCCGCTTCCGTCTATAACGTTCCACGTTCTGCCGGGTACCTTGCTACAACGCGACCGCCCGCGCTTCGTCCATCTCCTCCAGAATCTGTCTAAACTCTTCGTCGAATCAATCGTTCCGTCGACTTCGTCCCACATACCCGACGTTGTTCTCCGCTGCGTCGTTAATGGCTGCTTTGACTGTGTTCCAGCAGTCCTCAACAAGGGCCCCATCGAGCACACCCTCGTTCGGCAACACTGCCTCGAGATGCTGCGCCTATGCAGTGGCGACATCAGGTTGCTCCAGTCGATCTAAGTCGTACCGCAGCGGGTGTCGGTACCGAACATTGTTGATGACGGATAGTTTTTGGCGCAGTTTAACCATCACCAAATAGAGGTCAGAATCGATGTTAGCGCGACAATATGCCCTGACGTCGATAATGTTGTAGAAGTGCCGTCCAATCAGAACGTGGTCGATTTGTGATGCTGTCTGCAGTGGTGATCTCCAGGTGTAACGATCAGAAGGTTGTGTTGGAAGTAGGTGCTGCGAATGGCCATATTCTTGGAGGCGGCGAAATCAATTAGTCGTAGGCCATTTTCGTTCGTCAGCCGGTGGGCGCTGAGCTTTCCAATAGTCGGTCTAAACTCCTCCTCTTGGCCAACCTGAGCGTTCAAATCTCCTATGATGATTTGGTAAGCATATGCGGTATTTCGAAAAATTTCGTTTCAGGTGGTTCGAAACGAAATTCCGCGGAGTTTCGCGGAATTTAAGCATGGCGAAATCTGCTTTATTGATTTCGTTTCGTTTCGTAAAATCACAAAAATTTCGCTTCAAAAAACTAGCTCATAACGAAATTTAACGGAATTCCGCGGAATTTCGAAACAAATTTAGACTCAAACCATACTGTCTTCTAGGTCGTGTATTATCAAAAATTTTGGCTGCGCCGCTGACAAAATCATAAAGCTATTTTCAAAACCTAATGTTATACAAATTGTTCTATTACCGCCTACTACAAAATCCCATTCTGAGTCGACAAATACGTATTCAGTTTTCTTCTATAAAACGTCTTCGGTGTTTTGTTAGAAATGTCCAACAGAAAACGAAAAATATCTTTTACTATTCTATCCCATTTTTTCAAAAGTGATCCGACTCAATATTTAAGACGTCAGGGTCAGAGTGTAAATGTAATCAAATATGAATCAGATCAGTACAACTTTGTCAAAGAGGCAAAGTCGTGGCGTTGATTCCTGAGGCCCTTATGAAGTATTTTTAGAGCGCCTCTTTTTTAGTAAAGGCCAACTTCTTCACCTCTTATGGCTCAAGCCAGATTCAAGCGCATGACTAAGCACCGCTCAAGGGTGATTTTGTGTTGGATTGATTTGAACCACGGTTTTTGTCTTCGAGTTTTCAAAATAACTTCGTTTACAATAAATATTTAATCGCTTACCAAGGTGGCTTCACATGAATTACCTTTTCAACAAACCAAAGATTCCTTTCCCGTGGCGCTTACGGAGATACAGAGCATTCCTCTTAAAATCTTATAATAATGAGTATCAAAGTAATTCTCCTCTCCTAATCCTAAATTGACTGTAAGGGCGTAACAGGCTCATATCGCTCGAGCAGCTGTTTCTTACTCAATTGAAGTCGGTTGAGGATGAAAATTCGACAACAATTTTTGCATACCTCATATGCACAAACACATATACAAGGACAAAAAAGACAATAGCTTGGTTCATCGAGTGGATTGTTTATAAGACTATGGGTTTCCGAGCCTTTTATAAAAAGGTTGAATTTGGAAGGAAATGGTAGCCTTTTGGTACAACTTTTTGTATGAAAAAAGAAAAAATATTTCTTCATACCTGGCAACTGCTGCCGTAAAAACTTTGCGATCACATATCTGAAATGCAATCTGAAAGACATATCTTTATGCATTTTAAAAATGAACAGAGGATTCATCTTGCGAGCAAATGTATGCTAATAACAATTCTCTATCTGCGCAGACTATATTCTTATCTAGACCAACATTTGAAAAGGGCGGAACAGCCAAAATTTATTCCTTCTGAATCCTCGTCCATGTATATAGCTATATATGTGGACAAATAATCAGAAGGAATAAATTTAGTCAAATGTTGGTCTAGTTATATTCTGGTTTTGAATTAGGTCAATACCATAAAACCACGCTGATAAATGAATATGAAGTATGCTTCAGCATAATCACATAAGTCTTCAATGAAATAAGGGTTTAAATAGAATTTAAATTAGGAAAAAAAACACAATTCCCATACTTTTATATAAATACTTACTGATATAAAGCTGAACTAATATAAAATTGATCAGATTCGGACTCCACGGTGAATTCCTTTGAAAGCGGCACAAATGCTGGGGTATTGCCCTATCGCCAATGGTAAACGGGAACACGGTGATTTATCACAGACTGCTTCTTCTGTTACTATAATTCTATTGGTCGCAAAGCAGTTATTTGACTTTGAGAAAATGAAATCAGAATTGCGTACATAATGTAAAATCAATTCAATAAAAATTTCGCGGAAAAAAAAAAAATTTCGTTTCGTTTCGAAAAAATTCGAATTAAATGGACGTTGATTTCGTATCGTTTCGAAGCTTCGAAAGTAAATATATATTTCGTTTCGTTTTGTTTCGAATCAACACAGACATTTGAAATTTCGTTTCGTTTCGTTTCGTTAGGAAAAGTGTCTTATCGCATACCCTTATGATTTTGACGTCGTGGCTTGGGCAGCTATCGTACTCACGTTCCAGCTGCGCGTAGAATGCGTCCTTATCATCATCAGTGCTTCCGGAGTGTGGGCTATGAACGTTGGTTATGCTGAAGTTGAAGAACCGGCCTTTGATCCTCAACCTGCACATTCTTTCATTGATCAGCCACCACCCGATCACACCCCTTTGCATATCACTATGAACGCTGTTCCCAGCTCGTGTGTGTTGCCACAGCTCTGGTAGATGGAATGATTACCTCTAAACGTTCGCACCATTGATCCGTTCGCAATCTCCTGCAGCGCTACGATGCCGAATCCACGGTCCTCGAGCACATTGGCGATAATGCGTGTGCTCCCGATGAAGTTGAGAGATTTGCAGTTCCCCGAACCGAGTTTCCAATCGCTAGTCCCTTTTCGTCGTAGTGGTCTTCGCCGATGGCTCCACGAGCATCGTCCTTACTCTCTTGTTGATTGTTCGTTGCTTATGTTTTTTAAGGCTGGCTTGCAGGGCCTGACACCAAACCCCCTAAATTTCCGGAGGACCATTCCTCCTTATTCCCGGTGGACCATGGTGCACAGTTTCACTTAGAGTCCCTCGCTGGCACTCGTACGATGATCAGCCGCCCCTAACATGGAGAACAGACGCTCAGTAAGATTTGCACCTCCGGAGAGAAGCAAACCCCCCTTCCCTGTCAGCATACGACTATAGTTACCACCGGGGTTGGTTACCCGATCTTCCCTAAGGTTGCTCATATCCCGGCCATCACGACGGGGAGGTAGAGATAGGAGTTGCTGGGAAAGAGGCTAAGAACCGCGAGTTGGGGTCTATTTTATTCCTTCAGGTACGCGAAGTACCAATGGTACGCTTTACCCAGCATTTGCCGAGCCAGCTCGATATGTTGGTTTTATTATCTTCCTTCAGGAATTTCCTCGAAAATTTGTTCAGAATTTCTTAAGGAAGTTCCTCAAAGAAGTTACTTCGGAAGTTTCTCCAAAAAAATCTTTGAAAATTCCTCCTCGAATTCCTTCTGAAATTGTTTCTGAAATTTAATTGAGAATATCTCAAGAAAATCCTTCGGGAATTCCTTACAAAAACCTTTCGGAAATTCCCCCAGATGTTGCTTATGAACTTACCTCATAGTTTGCCATAGAATTTCTCCAGGAATCCTTTATTAAGTTCCTAAAAAGTTACTTCTGAAATTTCTCTAGGAATTTCTTCGGAATTTCTTACAATAAAATCCTCCAGGAATTTATTCGGAGATTTCTCCAAATGTTGGTTATGAGCTTCCCTCAGGAATTGCGATGGAAATTCTTTCGGAAACTCTTCGAATAGCTATTCTTCAAGGAATTCTTTCTGAAATTCCTTGCTTGGCAAATACCTCCTGAAATTTCATAGGAAACCCATCCATGGACTCCTTCATAAAGCCTTACAGGAATCTATACAGAAATACCTTTTGACATTATTACTCTGTAATTAACCCTTAAATGCGCAATGTTGTTTTAAAACAACAAACCGAAAATACTTTTATTGTTCATGATTTCCATGGTTATTTACGGTAAAAATATTTCCGACGATTTCTAAAAAAATCGCCTTGCGCCTTTAAGGGTTAAAGGCATTTCTTCGAAATTTTCTTTAATAACCTCATCAGAAATATCTCCAGAAGTTCCGTCGTATATTTCTCCAAAAAATCCTTTTCAGTTTCTTACGGGAATTTCTTTGGAAATTACTCCAGATGTTGCTTATGAAGTTCCCCCAGGAATTGACTCGGAAATTCCTTTATGAATTCTTTCGTAAATTTCTCATGGAGTTACTTCGGGAACTGCATCGAAATTCTTCAAGAAATTCTTTTGGAAATACCCACTAGAATTCCTTAGGAAACTTATCCCTGGGTTCCATCCTAACATCTTCGAGGAATTCCTCTGGAGATTCTTTTGGACATTCCACTAGGCATTTCTTCTCAAATTTTTTCAATAACTCCATCAGAAATTTTTCAAAATAGTTTTTATTTACCGGAACTACTTCTAACGGCGTTGCAGTCTTTTATAATCTCTTTTATAATGGTTCTCCTAACAGCTGATGCAACTCGTGGTTCTTTCGCCTCCTCCACGTACCGTCCGCCATCTCCACCCCACCATAGATGGTACGCAACACTTTCCTTTCGGAAACTCCAAGTGCGCGTTGGTCCTCCACGAGCATCGTCCAGGTCTCGTGTCCGTAGAGAACTACCGGTCTAATAAGCGTTTGTAGATAGTCAGTTTGGTACGGCGGCGAACTCTATTCGATCGTTGCGTCTTGCGGAGTCCACAGTACGCACGATTTCCAGCCACTATGCGTCTCCGAATATCTCTGCTGGCATCGTTATCGGCGATCACCAGTGAGTCCAAGTACACAAATTCTTCAACCACCTCGATTTCGTCACCACCGATAGAAACTCGTGGTGGGTGGCTTACATTGACCTCTCTTGAAAATCGTACCACTCGTGTCAATCCCTGCCCTTCGTATTACTCCCTCCAAAGCGATGTTGAATAGCAGACACGAAAGACCATCACCTTGCCTTGTAACCCTCTACACGTTTCGAAGGGACTCGAGAATGCCCCTGAAACTCGAACTACGCATATCACCTGATCCATCGTCGCCTTGATCAACCGTATCAGTTTATCCGGAAATCCGTTTTCGTGCATTAGCTGCCATAGCTGGTCCCGATCGATTGTATCATATGCGGCTTAGAAGTCGATGAATATATGATGTGTGGGCACGTTGTATTCGCGGCATTTCTGCAATACCTGACGTACGGTGAACACCTGGTCTGTGGTAGAGCGTTCACCCATAAATCCCGCCTGGTACTGCCCTACGAACTCTCTTGCAATTGGTGTTAGTCGGCGGCATAAAATTTGGGAGAGTACCTTGTAGGCAGCGTTCAGCAATGTGATTGCGCGGTAGTTGCTACAATCCAGCTTATCGCCCGACACCTACCATCAACTCCTGCGGCAGAACCTCATCCTCCCAAACCTTGGTAATCCCTTACGTGAACGGTTCAACTTCTAATAGAACTTTCGTGCGTTATTAGCGCGGTGCAGTTCCTCCGTCTCTTCACGGTCTCGATCTTCCTGCTGGCACTTTTTCCTCCGGAAAATGGAGTTTTGTCTGTTCCGCGCCCGTTTGCATCGTGCCTCGTTCGCCCTCGTGCGGTGTTGCAGCAATCTCGCCCATGCTGCATTCTTCTCCTCTACTAACTGCTCACATTCGCCGTCATACCAGTCGCAGTCATTGCCTCGCCGAAAAGTGAGATGCATTTTAAGGCCTCTTCCCCTACTTTTGGAGATTTATTACTTTTTATGCCGACAAGCTTTTTCAACATGTCATCATACAGGCATATGGAGACGCATGGTGCATTGTCTGTCCCTTCGACTTGTCCTTTGGATCTTCTTTCGTTTAGATCTTTTGTTCTTCGACCCTTTGACCTTCTACATTTTGACACAGATTCGTTTCACCAACTATAATATTCGGCATATCAGTGCAGTGAGAGCCATTTGCATCACGTTAAGATCAAAAACAACCTGGCCTGAGGTTAAGGCTTTGAGCGTTGGGGAATAGTTTTTGATTTAGCATACTTTACATTCGCTCAAAACTCGACAGTTAAGGTATTAAAGTCAATTAATTTCTACTTTGTTAGGCGGATAAGCTTGTCTACCACAATTTGTCCCGCAATTTTTACTATCGCGTTGGTAAAAAATGTGATCATGGAGCCTGTTTTGAAGAGCTGTGTGGGATGGCCAACGATACTCCATGCGGAATACATACAAGATAGTGGTGGCTACGACTAATAACACACGTCCTGAGAAATCCCCGGATATGTTAGCCAGGATCGTCGAAGTTTTTTTTTACCGAAGTATGATACACTACGTACGAGTTAGTGGACGTGGCTAATGACTAACGATGAGTTTATTGCCGCTGCAAGAAAACTTAAGCTGAATTAGGCACCAGGTCTAAATCATGGTTGTTAGCGTTAATCAAAAATGGAAGGTGAACGTTGAATCGTTGACTTTAACGTTCAACGCAAACTTCGTTCGTGCGTTGAAGCCTCTGCTTAACGACAACGTAAACGTAGCTCGTAGTAGTTTTGCACTACTTCAAATTCATGAATTTCATAACTTTTACCTTGATGATCGCCAATAGCTTAGTTTTTATGCTAAAAACACTTTCTTAGTAGCGATATACCTACAAATGTTTCACTCATGATTGAAAATCATCGATGTGATTATCGTTGGCGTTGATGTTGATTCAACGTACCTACTTCGTTTACGTTGACGTTTGTTTGCAGAAAATTCAACGCAACGCCCTTGATTAAAAAATAACGTTAACGGCATGAATCGTTGATTAACGATAACAACCCGACTAGAAGAGCATAACAAAAATTGAACACAATTTTAACATATTGTGATATTTATAACTTATTTTGATACAATTTTGTTCTGAGTAGCCATTATCTTTCAAATGTTGTAACAGGATTATATCAAAATATGATTTGAAAAATACTTAACACCGAATTGCCCAACAATTAAAATAGATTATTATTAAAATAGGCAATTAAAATAGATGTAGCAAAGTCTCCCATCCATAGATATCACAACGATGATATAATTTGAGAAGGTTGCCTTATTTGTAATGTTGTTAATTTCATGTCTCGAAAAATATTCTTGTTCAGACAAAAACAAAAAAATATGATTGTTGATCACAATCTGGAGACCTACCACGACCTGTAAAAATTCCAACAGCACAGAAACAATATATTTTGTATCTGATTCTGTTATAAATTTCTAACAGAATATGTTATTTTTATGATAAAATTGTAACAGAATTTGCTAGTTTTTTGTTTCCAGTAGTGCATTTTTTTATAGAAATTTTGATATTTTAACAACATCCTGCACCATGTTTCTAACAAATTTTGTTATAAAAATTTAGTATAACATAATAACATATGTTGATATAATTTTGATATTACCTTCTAGTCGGGAACCCTGGTCCTTAACTGTCCTGGTCCTTAAGCACGCGATTCTCGTCGCTTCATATATGATCAGGAGCTGCCTCCAATGTTTCCTGGAAACTTCCCAGATCGCTGGAAACGGTAGAAGTTGGTGCTATTGCCTAAGCCTGGGAAATCTTGGGAGATCCTTCTGTCCATACGGAATGTGCTGATGGCTTACCAAGCAACCAGAATGGATTCCGTAAAGCCGATCTACCATCGAAGGAATTCAAACGGTAACGGACACGGCTAATATAGCGCGTGGATCGAATAGGAGAGGCATAAAGTACTGTGCATTTGATTACGGGGTCGTTCAAAAATGATGTCACACGTTTTAGGGGGGAGGGGGTCTAAGATTTTGTGACAGTACATGTACTAGGTATACAAAAAAGTGTGACAGAGGGGGGGTCTAGAAATCCCAAAAAGTAGTGGACGTCATATTTGAATCACCCCACATTAGATGTGAAAACCCGATTAGAAGGTCATATCAAAATTATATCAACCTATGTTATTATGTTATTCTAAATTTTTATAACAAAATTTGTTAGAAACTTGGTGCAGGACGTTGTTAAAATATCTAAACTTTTTCACACTAAATTACACTACTTTAAACTAAAAAACTATCAAATTTTGTTACAATTTTATCATAAAAATAACATATTTTGTTAGAAATTTATAACAGAATCAGATACAAAAATATTGTTTCTGTGCAGTTGCAGATTTTTACAGTTCGTGATAGGTCTCCAGATTGTGATCAACAATACAAAACTTTTGTTTTTGTTTGAACAAGAATATTTTTCGAGAACATGAAACTAACAACATTACAAATAAGGCAACCTTTGCAAATTATATCAGCGTTGTGATATCTATATGGCTGGAAGACTTTGCTACATCTATTTTAATTGCCTACTGTTGGGCAATTCGGTGTTAAGCATTTTTTAAATCATATTATGATAAAATCCTGTTACAACATTTGAAAGATAATGGCCACTAAGAACAAAATTGTATCAAAATAAGTTAGAAATATTGTTTCGGCTGGGGGGGCTTCGACCTTCCCTATCTGTAACTGTACCTCGCCAAACCAACAGACATGCCATGCCAATTCGCATTCGAATTTTTGTCCACTCCTTTATTGAAGGACATCGATAAAAAGCCTTCGAGCATTTTTCAGGCTCCCTCCGAATTTTTCGGATTCTGAATATCGTCACACTCAACAAGTGGCGTTCTGATCCTTTCATCGAAGAAAGGTCGAAAAATAAAAGGATCTCTGTCAAATTGGCAAATATTGGCGAGGACTTAACGGACAAGGCCTCAACTGCAACTTCAACCCTTCAGGGGCAAAACATTACCACCGGAGAACAGCGCATCAGTAACATCACAGCAGAACATCATAGCACGGATCTACAGGAACCAGGGGAATGCATATTTAAGGAAGGCAAAGTAGGAAGTCAACCCCCACAGGTCTGACCAGGACCAAAATGACCCTATCCACGTCGATCACCCGTATCCAACTCGGATTGTGTACCATCATCTTAAGTGTCTCTATTTTATTTTAATTGTCTTCATCTGTGCATACGTTTTTATTATTTCACTTTACGACAAAATTTTAAAATGTTAGGATTAAATAGGTTAATAACAAATGGCGATGCCCTTGGCTGGCACGCAGGGCGGCCCCTCCGGTCGACCCTCTCTTATATTCTGCACTACTAAATCACCATCGGCGGGACCCAAGGTTGGCCCGCAAAGGGAACTCCTCCAGTTCCCTTTCATCCCTGTGTTGAACTTAATCCTAGAATTAAAAAACCCAACTTAATTCACCGAGTGGTGATACTGCCTTTCTCGCATTTAGCCAAGACACCAACCTTATATGGCGCTTATTCGATTCCATTCCATTTTCTTAATAACTTTTTAACGCAATGGTCGATCGTTATCAAATTCAATAGTGATCAACAAGGCTTTGTCCCCTGTCGAATGCAACTTGTTGCGAGAAAATCGGTTAAAAATTACTATATGAAAAAGTGGCTAATGTTTTCGGTTTTCGTGTACACACACACATACACACGGACAGACAGACATTGGTTCAGTTTGATGAGCCGAGTTGATTGGTATATAACATCATGGGTCTCAAAGACATCTATAAAAAGTTCGATTTTGGAGTGAAATGATAGCCTTTCGGTACAACTTTGTTGTACGAGAAAGGCAAAAACACATTATTAAAGCTAAAAAAAAAAAAAAAAGTTAGAAATATCACAATATGTTAATATTGTGTTCAGTTTCTGTTATGCTCTTCTAGTGGGGAATGCATTTAATAACGATAGCTGGGTTCTCCAGTTAACCTTGTGAGCAAAGGCATAGGATTGCCAAACCGGAGATTATTTATTTATTACCAGACTAAGGCCGGAGTGGCCTACTATCATAGCTTGCAATCGACGGGTGGTGAGGTTACCACCCTTGAAGTCGATGTTGCGTTATAACGTCGAGTGCGTTTGAGGCGTGAGCGTTCTCAATAGTCCTCCCCTGATGTATTGCTCAATTGCCGGCCGGGGGATACGGACTGGCGAAAGGGTTTTGGTTTTAGTGGGTCGGGTGATCCCATCCCCACATTGCCTGAGTTAACCTCTTCGGGTGTCTGTTGGTAGATTTTAGTTTACCCTTGCTCAAGAAAAAAAGGTGTTGTCTGAACAGGACTGTTTTAAAAAGTTCTTGCATAGGTTTGGGAGTGCCTGGAATGCATGAGCGTGGAAGTGTCGGCGGAGCATGTGATGTTTGCATATTCGCGATTCGATGTTGAGCGAAATGACATGCTGCTTTGCCAGCGGCATGGACACAACCCTGAACAACTTCGTTGAGAGAATGTGCCGAGATGAAGTTATTTGGAATATGGTGAACACGGCAGCTCAACAGATCATGTCGAAGCAGCAGCGGTGGTGGCACCTTGAACACAATCAAAGGCTGCAGTAGAGCCTGCTGTAACGTTGTTATTACGTAGCTGCGGGGACCTTATTAAATGCAAATATAGAGGTGTTTGCGATTCATGCGCGGTGGTTGTTGCCGGGGTGGTTTTCCCACGCGTGAGTTAGTACCGCAGATACCGTTAGGTTACTGTCACGCCTTGCAATCAATAGGAGTCTGGTGAGGAGATTTTGTGTTTTTTTTCTAATGCCTAAGTGTGCGCGTTCTCCAGCATACCCTCCGGAAGTATTGCTAAATTGTGGGCCGGGGGAAACACTCTAGTGAAAAGGGAAACACTCTAGTCTTAAAAGTATACGTGGTTTATAGACGGCCTCTGACCAGATTTGATCAAATTAAAAATACTGCAACCATTGTAGACTGATTTGTGCTGCTTATGACTTGTGAGAAACTATCAATTTAAACTAACATCACATAGGTACCCATGAGTGGAACTAACACTTTAGCTCAAACTGATCTCGACAACACATTCTGTTTATCACTTCAAAAAATATCCACAAGCCACATGGAGATCACCTAACCAAGAAACGGAAAAACAAATCGACCACGTTCTAATCGACGGTAAATTCTTCTACGACATCACGACCGCCCGCACTTACCGCAGTGCGAATATTGAATCCGACCACTACCTCGTTGCAGTATGCCTGCGCTCAAAACTCTCGACGGTGTACAACACGCGTCGAAGTCGGACGCCGCGGCTTAACATTGGGCGGCTACAAGACGGTAGACTAGCCCAAGAATACGCGCAGCAGCTGGAAGCTTAACTCCCAATGTAAGAGCAGCTAGGCGCAACATCTCTTGAAGATGGCTGGAGAGATATTCGATCCGCCATTGGTAGCACTGCAACCGCTGCACTTGTCATGGTGCCCCCGGATCAGAGAAACGACTGGTATGACGGCGAATGTGAGCAGTTAGTGGAAGAGAAGCATTCAGCATGGGCGAGATTGCTGCAACACCGCACGAGGGCGAACGAGGCACGATATAAACGGGCGAGGAATAGATAAAACTCGATTTTCCGGAGGAAAAAGCACCAGCAGGAGGATCGAGCGTGAAGAGACGGAGCAACTGTATCGTGCTAATAACACACGAAAGTTCTATGATAATTTAAACT
This sequence comes from Armigeres subalbatus, assembly GCF_024139115.2. Classification (NCBI taxonomy): domain Eukaryota; kingdom Metazoa; phylum Arthropoda; class Insecta; order Diptera; family Culicidae; genus Armigeres; species Armigeres subalbatus. The sequence continues at coordinate 367,579,981 of NC_085140.1, read as the reverse complement.
GTTCACGTAAGGGCCACGTGCCACAGCCTGATATGTGAAAGGACATAAACGGGAACCTTTTAACGAACGAGCGTGAGGTGATCCAAAGGTGGCGGCAGCACTACAAAGAACACCTGAATGGCGATGTGGCAGACGATGATGGCGGTATGGGGATGGACCTGGGGGAATGCGCGCAGGACATAATTTTACCGGCTCCGGATCTCCAGGAAATCCAGGAGGAGATTTACCGGCCGAAGAACAACAAAGCCCCTGGGGTTGACCAACTACCAGGAGAGCTATTTAAACACGGTGATGAGGCACTGGCTAGAGCTCTGCACTGGGTCATTACCAAGATTTGGGAGGAAGTTTTGCCGCACGAGCACGCATATGATACAATCGATCGGGACCAGCTATGGCAGCTAATGCACGAACACGGATTTCCGGATAAACTGACACGGTTGATCAAAGCGACTATGGATCGGATGATGTGCGTAGTTCGAGTTTCAGGGGCATTCTCGAGTCACTTCGAAACCCGCAGAGGTTTACGGCAAGGTGATGGTCTTTCGTGTCTGCTATTCAACATCGCTTTGGAAGCAGTTATACGAAGAGCAGGGATTAACACGAGTGGTACAATTTTCAATAAGTCCGTCCAGCTATTTGGCTTCGCCGACGACATAGATATTATGGCACGTAACTTTCATCAGACTGAAGAGGGAAGCCAAGCGGATCGGACTAGTCATCAACACGTCGAAGACGAAGTTCATGATAGGAAGAGGTTCAAGAGAAGACAATGTGAGCCACCCACCACGTGTTTGAATTGGTGGTGACGAAATCGATTTTTTTTTTCGAACTTACGTTTACGTACTTATCAGCAATCGTGATGAAGCTATTTATTGAAATCTATTCAATTTCCATAAACTATGTCTGACAAAAATGAGAGACCAACTAAAATCATCGCTTTCAGTTAATTCAATTAAAACTCATGTACCAATGGAATTTTTTAAATTTTCAATCGATTTCGTCAATTTTTCTTAAGAATGTCAAACTGCGTAGCCTGACATATACAGATGGGACTGAATTGCGATTGACGACAGTATACTCCCAAACAGATTCTAGGGAGCCTCGAACCCACGAACAGTTTGTCACGATTTCTTTTTCGTAATGAGGTCAATCATCAAGCAACCATGTCAACAAGAAACCACCCACCTTCGGCGCTCTCACATCAAACCGCAAATTACCCAAATTTATTACGCTCTCAATCTCTTCTACCTTTCACTCGGTGCTGATTCACATTTTTTTTCCTCTGTCTCCGTTCCAGGGATCAAAACTTCGGCTTGAACGAACTGGCAGCAATCCAGGATGTGCGGAACGAGTTCAGCCAGGATGACATCACCGACGAGCCATCGAATGGCAAAGATCGAGGTAAGTAGGTGGTTTGCTGCTTTCCCACTCGTGTACTCCAACCAACCACACACACACACACCCATTACCATATTGGATACCTCAACAGTTGTTTTTTTTCGTTACTGATTTTTTGATTTCATTATTTTTTATTTCGTCTGTATTGAGCCATGCCATATTCCTCACATTTGTGGTTGCTGTTGTTTGGCATTTCACCACTCCACCGCGTTTTTCACTTTCGTTTCGAATCGTATTTTTTTTGCATTTGTTTTTTATTTCGCTACGCTCAATTCAAACCATTTATAATAGGCTGAGACCGTGTAACCGTTTTATGGTTTTTCTTGTTTTCATCCCATATTTTTGAGTTGCTCAGCAGTCATGAAATTTCATCTTTTATTGTTATGCTTCTATACTCCAGCTAATAGGATTATACTGATTCGTTCGGTTTTGAAACAAAGAGCAGGGGAAAAAGTGAAGTCTTTTAATCAATTAGCTCTTATGTTTCAGGGTGTTTGTGTTTTATGTTTCCGCGCTTTTTGAGAATTAATAGAAAACCGCCGACGTTTAATGTGGTCAAATTGGCAATGCTACTGACTGTCTCTGCTCTCGTATTATTATAATTAGGTTCGATCTCCATCATATAATTCGATTAGTTAAGTGTGCTAAGTAAGGTGTAACTTGTAACATTTCTAATAATGACTGGAAAATGCATAATTTGTATCAAATTTCCTCATAGGTACCCTACGTACAAGAAACTTACGTCAGACTCATTTACTGAATTAGTGCATCTTAAAGAAGAATGCAACGGCAAGCTGATTTCTGCGCGCTGATCAAAACAGTTTAAATCAAGACATTGGGCGAGGATGCATAATGCCTAATGCCTTTGTGAGATTTATGCGCGCTCATATTACGGCATTCGGACAAAACTGTCTGCTCCGCATTGCATTAAGGTTGCAAACTTTATGCTGTTTTAATCCACAGTTACAAACCACTGGGCTTAGCATCGGCAACAGCGTTGCATAATTCGTTACAAATGCAAGACTTTAAAGTCTGCTCCTTCGGTTCGTTGAGTTTAGTCAGTGCAAGTTAATTGCACATACCGACGTAGTCGTAATTCTATAGACAATTACTTTGTAATTGATGTTAAGACATTAATTATATTTGGCATGACAAAAACCAATATTTATTGAAATTCTGTACACTTCTCTACGTTCAGTTTACTCAAAAATCCGATTGTTTTTGAGGGTCAAATAGGACTTTGATTTCGTATCGTTTCGAAGTTACGGAAATAATTTATATTTTGCTTCCTTTCGTTTCGAACTAACATGGACATTTAAAATTTAGTTTCGTTTCGTTTCGCCAGGAAAATGTGTGTTATTGCATACCGTTACTCTATATGTATTCAACAGAAGTAATTTAATATTGGGGCTTACTTTTGGTGATAAACTTCAATCTTAAATTTAGGAGACTGCTTGAAATATTCCTAACCAGTACCTCCTATAAATTTGGACAACAATGGATTCGGTTGCAAGTGGAATAGTACGAATTCGTCTTATGACAAGTTAGTTATTGAGTTTAGTCAATCTGAAAGTCACTCGCTTTTAAGGTATCTAGATTAAGCACGGATTATCAATTTTAAAGAATTTATTATATAAAAAATTGGATAGATTTTAGTAACAATATTTAGGTGCATTTGTGCATTCTTTTTTCTGTTGTTCTATTTCATCTCTGTTATCTCTCGTTCGGCTGTTGTATCTATCAGAGCGAAGATCCTACTGATAGGCACGGGCGTGCGTTGATCGATCAATCAACCGAGGGGCTTACTGTTCGGTAGGTCCTCCCTTGAGTATATGAAGGATTTTCCGAAAGTATAGTCTTTGAAACGCCAACTTTGAGCACTGCAAGCTTTCAAGCATAACGATCAAAAATTCCTCCCTTGGATTTCTATTCAAAAATACTTCTTACTTGGCCGTTCGCTGATTTTGTCACTCCAATGATGCATCCCCTTGGCAACTGGTTATGACATAGGTTATTATTATTTATTCAGACTAAGGCCGAAGTGGCCTGTGCGGTATATAAAAGTCTTCTCCATTCGGCTCGGTCCATGGCTACACGTCGCCAACCACGCAGTCTACGGAGGGTCCGCAAGTCATCTTCCACCTGATCGATCCACCTTGCCCGCTGCGCACCTCGCCTTCTTGTGCCCGTCGGATCGTTGTCGAGAACCATTTTCACCGGGTTACTGTCCGACATTCTGGCTACGTGCCCGGCCCATCGCAGTCGTCCGAACGCCCATCGCAGTCGCGGTGTGAACGATGGATGGTTCTCCCAACAGCTGATGCAATTCGTGGTTCATTCGCCTCCTCCACGTACCGTCCGCCATCTGCACCCCACCATAGATGGTACGCAGCACTTTCCTTTCGAAAACTCCAAGTGCGCGTTGGTCCTCCACGAGCATCGTCCAGGTCTCGTGTCCGTAGAGGACTACCGGTCTAATTAGCGTTTTGTAGATTGTCAGTTTGGTACGGCGGCGAACTCTATTCGATCGGAGCGTCTTGCGGAGTCCAAAGTACGTACGATTTCCAGCCACTATGCGTCTCCGAATTTCTCTGCTGGTGTCATTTTCGGCAGTCACCAGTGAGCCCAAGTACACAAATTCTTCTACCACCTCGATTTCGTCACCACCGATGCAAACTCGCGGTGGGTGGCTCACATTGTCTTCTCTTGAACCTCTTCCTATCATGTACTTCGTCTTCGACGTGTTGATGACTAGTCCGATCCGCTTAGCTTCCCTCTTCAGTCTGATGTAGGCTTCCTCCATCTTCTCAAAGTTACGTGCCATAATATCTATGTCGTCAGCGAAACCAAATAGCTGGACGGACTTATTGAAAATTGTACCACTCGTGTTAATCCCTGCTCTTCGTATTACACCTTCCAAAGCGATGTTGAATAGCAGACACGAAAGACCATCACCTTGCCGTAACCCTCTGCGGGTTTCGAAAGAACTCGAGAATGCCCCTGAAACTCGAACTACGCACATCACCCGATCCATCGTCGCTTTGATCAACCGTGTCAGTTTATCCGGAAAACCGTGTTCGTGCATTAGCTGCCATAGCTGGTCCCGATCGATTGTATCATATGCGGCTTTGAAGTCGATGAATAGATGATGTGTGGGCACGTTGTATTCGCGGCATTTCTGCAGTACTTGGCGAATGGCAAACACCTGGTCCGTGGTGGAGCGTTCGCCCATAAAACCCGCCTGGTACTGCCCCACGAACTCCCTTGCAGTTGGTGCTAGTCGACGGCATAAAATTTGGGAGAGTACCTTGTAGGCGGCGTTCAGCAATGTGATTGCGCGGTAGTTGCTACAATCCAGCTTATCGCCCTTTTTGTAGATGGGACACACGACACCTTCCATCCACTCCTGCGGCAAAACTTCCTCCTCCCAAATCTTGGTAATGACCCAGTGCAGCGCTCTAGCCAGTGCATCACCACCGTGTTTAAATAGCTCTCCTGGTAGTTGGTCAACCAACTGTTGTTCTTCAGCCGGCCAATCTTCTCCTGGATTTCTTGGAGATCCGGAGCCGGTAGAATTATGTCCTGCGCGCGTTCCCCCAGGTCCACCACCATACCGCCATCTTCGTCTGCCACATCGCCATTCAGGTGTTCTTCGTAGTGCTGCCGCCACCTTTGGATCACCTCACGCTCGTTCGTAAGAAGGTTCCCGTTTATGTCCCTACACATATCGGGCTGTGGCACGTGGCCCTTACGTGAACGGTTTAACTTCTCATAGAACTTTCGTGTGTTATTAGCGCGGTACAGTTGCTCCGTTTCTTCACGGTCTCGATCTTCCTGCTGGCGCTTTTTCCTCCGGAAAATCGAGTTTTGTCTGTTCCGCGCCTGTTTATATCGTGCCTCGTTCGCCCTCGTGCGGTGTTGCAGCAATCTCGCCCATGCTGCATTCTTCTCTTCCACTAACTGCTCACATTCGCCGTCATACCAGTCGTTTCTCTGATCCGGGGCACCGTGCCAAGTGCAGCAGTTGCGGTGCTACCAATGGCGGATCGAATATCTCTCCAGCCATCTTCAAGAGATGCAGCGCCTAGCTGCTCTTCCGTTGGAAGTGCCACTTCCAGCTGCTGCGCGTATTCTTGGGCTAGTCTACCGTCTTGTAGCCGCCCAATGTTAAGCCGCGGCGTCCGACTTCGACGCGTGTTGTACACCGTCGAGAGTTTTGAGCGCAGGCATACTGCAACGAGGTAGTGGTCGGATTCAATATTCGCACTGCGGTAAGTGCGGACTTTCGTGATGTCGGAGAAGAATTTACCGTCGATTAGAACGTGGTCGATTTGGTTTTCCGTTTCTTGGTTAGGTGATCTCCATGTGGCCTTGTGGATATTTTTGCGGGGAAAGAAGGTGCTTCGGACTACCATTCCGCGGGAGGCTGCAAAGTTTATGCATCGTTGGCCGTTGTCATTCGATACGGTGTGCAGACTATCCGGTCCGATGACCGGTCTATACATTTCCTTATCTCCTACCTGAGCGTTCATGTCGCCGATGACGATTTTGACGTCCCGCAGTGAGCATCCATCGTATGTCTGCTCCAGCTGTGCATAGAACGCTTCTTTCTCGTCGTCAGGTCTCCCTTCGTGTGGGCAGTGCACGTTGATGATGCTATAGTTGAAGAAACGGCCTTTAATCCTCAGCTTGCACATCCTTGCGTTGATTGGCTGCCACCCAATCACGCGTTGGCGCATCTTACCCAGCACTATGAAGCCGGTTCCCAGCTCGTTGGTGGTGCCACAGCTTTGGTAGAAGGTAGCCGCTCGATGCCCGCTTTTCCACACTTTCTGTCCTGTCCAGCAAATCTCCTGCAGCGCCACGACGTCGAAGTTGCGGGGATGTAATTCATCGTAGATCATCCTGTCGCAACCTGCGAAACCTAGCGACTTGCAATTCCATGTTCCAAGCTTCCAATCGTGATCCTGTATTCGTCGCCTAGGTCTTTGCCGATTATATCGAGTCGCATTATCTCTTATATTGTTCGTAATGATTGGTTTTCTAGGCGGCTTATTGGGCCTGCGCAAACCTCCTGTCTCGTCGGAGGGCCGTCGTGTCAGGGCTGTTTAGCGTCCCACCTAACACCAGGACTTGGGCTTGTGCGCTTTGAGCGGCACACGGTCGCTTTGGTGGAGCCTACTTGCGGATACATGCAGCTTTTTATAGAGGTTTAACAGGGCCCACTGTCAAACCCCACCACATCCTAGCCAAGCCCCACAACTCGCAGATGGCCTGGGGAGGGATCGTCAAGCCCTTGGACATAGTCCCTGCTGCCCGTAATGACACAGGTTGGGGTCTACTATTACCACGATGTCGTTGACTAAGGTGGGTTCACGTTGGTGAACCGCTTGCTCCATCTTATTATAGTTGGAAGATAATCACGAATCCAATTCTATCAATATTTGTTGGCCTTGACCTGAGAATGTTGCTGACCAAACTTCAGGGCTGAGTATCTGGAGTATCGTCAAAGAGTATTCGTGGCTTGAGTCCTTTATTATTAATGATTTTATTTAAGAGGTTTTTAGCCCTGGGATGGCTCGCCTTCGAACCAAGCGAACCAAGAACCAAGCTTGCGATCAAACCAAGAAGTGGTTGGGGGTTAACACGGGTGATCGATCATCGTCTAGAGTCATTTCTGTGAGTGGTCGTGAATTAATTATATTTTCCACCTCCATCATAGAATTCCTCAGGTCCTCGTCGCTCGAGAATCTGTTAGACTGCAACTTTTTAAAGTTTTGCTTGACTGTGCGGGTCATTCGTCCTCACGCTCCACCCATATGAAGATTTGGCCGAATGCTACTAGGCCGAACAAACCATTAGGCCGAAACCCATCTGGCCGAAAGTCATTTGACCGAACGGGTCATTCGACCGAATATTTATACTTGTTCGGCCAAATGACCTATTCGGCTCAATCATATTCGGCTAAATGACCTATTCGGCTTGATGACTTATCCGACCAACTGACCTATTCGGCCAACTGATCTATTCGGCCAAATTACCTGTTCGACCAAATGATCTGTTCGGCTGAATGGGTTTCGGCCAAATGACTTCTGGCCTAGTGGCCTTCGGCCAAGTGGAATTCAGCCGGATGGTTTTCTGCCAAACGGCTGTACCCCGTGAGTAAGCGTGCGCATTTCAAACCCATTCGGTTTTGGATGTAGTGAACACGGCTGCCAAACTATCCTGTTGGTTGTACATTTCTTGCTGAACTTCCTTACTGGCACCTTGAAAGTTTGTCCTTTGGTCACTATAGATGGTTACGGGAACTCCATCCATACCTTAATATTGCGTATTGCCATAACGCATGAATTGGTGTTCAAAGTGTGATCAATCTCTGTGCAAATGTCGCGAATCGTCAGGCATGTTCTCAATACGCCCTATCTCTTCTCGGTACGGCGACCAGCTGTGCCGAAAAACGGTCCGAAACATTCTACTAGCCGAACGGAAGAGTGAATGCAGCAAGATGTGATGGTGGTAGATCTGCCATTATAGGTGGTGACAATTCGGTCCGCTCAATACGACATTGCTGACATTCCTTACGAACAGATCGGTATACTGCTTTCAGTCGGGTAACATGAAAACGTTGTCGAACCTCGTTCATCGTAGTAGCGTTATTAGTGGTGTAGAAACCTGCAGTGGAAGTCCGACACTATCAATTTCGTAATGTGTTCCTTGTGTGGTTGTAGTGCCAGTAGAAAGTGCAACAAGAAATATTACGTTCGCGTATTCCAAGAATTCCATGTTTGTTCAAGAACGTGCGCCAGTAGATGTGCGCGAAGCTCCTCTTCAGTAATACCATTCCTGCTAGGTTTCCGTTTTTCTCAAAAGAAATTCTGGTCCAGTAAGTGTAAGAGCTTAAGTTGATCGTCTGCTTCCATCTAGTTCCGTTGTCGGCCATGTTGTTTTTTGTTGGAATCCAACTCTATTTGTCAAAGTTTGTAGATTTCTAGGATCTCGCTGATGCGATGGGCCACAAATCTGGTCTGAATTCAGCCAAGATATCTATCGAATCTGTCCACAAACATTGCTTGAATACCTTGACCGAGAGTGATTGCAGGATGTTGTCAATTAATCTAACGCCGATGATGATATTGCAGACCGAATTAAAAAAAATAAATCAGAGACGCAACTCGTGCTTTGGCGGCTACTAGTGAGCATTCGACCAGTCCTTCTCTCTGGGGCCATAGATATCCAGTGACGGCAGACCCATTCTCAGTGGCGTCCATAAAAACATGGAACTGAATGTCTATTAGGGTGGTTGAGAAAATCAATTTTGCTCCACAGCGTTTATCTGTATCACGTTCTGAGCGTCCTCTGAAAATTTGAGTTCATTTGGATTAAAACTGATTCAGCACAAGCCGTTTCAAGTTTGCATGCAAATTAGCATGGGGAAATTTATTTTTTCATTGTACTGTTAATGGAGCTTCTGGATCTTCAAATTTCAAGTAGAACCTTCAAACACATTATGAAATGGACGACAAGGCATCAGTGACTGGTGGCGCTAGAGCTCTGGTAATGGTTGGGCACCACCAGAGCATAATTGGTTCATTTATAGTTTGGCGTCCGTAGTAATAACTATAAATGGAGGCGTTAATTAGTCTTGTTATAAATCAAGTATTACAACATTTAAGAGCATTTTATCATCTGTAATTTTTTAAAGGCCACTAGGATTTTTTTTAGATTTTTTTCCCAAAAATCTACAATTCCTGTGTGATAATGGATAGCCTATAATTGTGGATAGTCAGTTTCTAGAAAGCAATTCCAGATACAAAACCGAGTATTACTACTGACCAGAATTCTTCGGATGTTCTCAAGAATACCATAGGAATTATTTCCTGACATTTTTTCGTGAATAATTTAAATAATTCTTTAGGAAATACCTCAGGGTATTTTCCAAAAAAAAATTCTTGGAAAATTATTTCAGGAATTCCTTCGGATATCATCAGAAATTCCATTCCCTCGAAAATTTCTTCAATAATTGCTCCGGAATTTCCAGCAAGAAATCAGAATTTCCAAAGGAACTCCTTAAGATATTTTCGATATTAAGGCAATTTCCCCAAGAACTCTTCGTACATTCCTGAAATTGCGAAGGAGTTTCCAAAGAAATTTCTAGAGGTAATAATAGAATAATAGATTTATTTGCGGAGCATTCTTGAAGAAATTCCTTGAGGAATTTAGTAATGAATCACTGGAGCAATCTCCAATGTATTACTTTAAGAAATCTACGATGGAACAACTGGAGGAATTTTTTAAAGTATGCCTGAAAGAACTTCTGGATAACTAACCAAATTAATTCCTGAGGGAATTTTTTTCCGAAAAAATGTGTGGAGGACGTTCCGAGCGAACTTTTGGATAAATGCATGAAGTATCACCTGGGAAAAAATCAAAGCAAATTAAATTCCTAAGGAGTTCTTAAGAATATTCGAAGAAGTATGATGATGGATCGACTACAATCACGATATTTTTGGTTTTTTTTCTTTTTGGCATGAAGTCCTAATTCCAGATTCAAAATAGTGTTTAGTTTTACTACTGTCCGGATTTTCAAAGGAACTCAAGGATAAAATATCGAAGGGATTCCTTCTTCATATATCCCTGAAAAAAAAAATCTTGCAGGAGTTTCTGATGTAATTTCCAAATGGACGCCGAACTCCCTTCAAAAGTTCCAAATCGTATTGTCGGGGAGAGCTTTAACATGAAACAGTCTAAATTTGTATCCCACCACATATCAAGAACAATTTAAGTCATATTCACTTGGTTGATGCTCAAGTCTTTTCCTGTCAACGTTAGTTCTTGTAAGTTTTTGTCGTGTTGCGCTATGCTGGGCGAGCAGTTTGCTCCGAATGACAATACTTTCATAATATTGGCGCTAGGCCCTGGATGTGACTCTTGTTATTTCCAAAAGAAACACTGACAATAATGGCAGTCTTTCCGCACGAGTGCTTGATGGTACATACATGTTCCGAATATCTAAATAGCTACCTTGTATTCACGGAATTTAATGGCCACTGTAAGCAGCGATGTCAAATGGTCTGGGCCCTTCCCGAGTAGAATAAAACAGACAAAAATGGTTTCTGCGATTTGAAGTTGCAGTGACCTATATGAAATATGTGTGCTGCTAAGGTTTCGCCATACGAAGATTAGGAATATTCCGAATGCATTAGCTACCGCATCCTATACTAATATTGTTTGCCCAGTTTGTTCGGGTTCCAGACTGGGAGCATTCGCAAGTACCAAGTACAAGATTTGGGAATTGAAAGCTCTTGATCATACAGTTTCCGAATATAATCGACTTCGCCACGTTGTCGTCAATCTTGGATCGAATGGCTTTAGCCAGAGACAGATCATACTTCATGCGCCGATCTTAGCAATTCCCTCGTCTCAGAGTCATTCCCTAGCAGCACAATATTGACCGAGTTGATTGCTTCAGCTCCAATGTGGCCAAATTTAGTTGCATACAGGTTACAGAAACCCCTGTACTGCTTGCGTTGCTTTTGAGTCTTGTAGCCCAACGTTGTCGTTCAATGACAATCCTTGACGTTATGATAGTTTACATGATGTGTTGACTTCCTAACATGTTTTACATTTTCTTTACAATTAATTTATTTTTATTAAAATCTTTTGTTTTTCATTCAACTTTAAACATTTCAAGTGATCACCATTTTTGTTATTCATACTTAGTTTTACAAGTTCTTGAGCCGTTGTCTGGTATAATTTTGCATTTTTGCCATTCTGCGATGCGAACAATTATTGTACACATTTATGGGTAAAAATTTAAGCCGAGTTAACGTGCTTGGGATGACCAGTCAGTTTCTGTTTTTGAGATCCTTACCTTCGACGCAAGTTTGAGTGGATCGGTGTTACGTAGCGGGAAAACAATGGTTTGCGTTTTGGCCGCATTCACACAGATTTTCCAATCGCTGAGGTACTTTATGCAGGCATCTAGACCCTTTTGGAGCTTGGATACAAGAGTACGGATTACACGTCCTTTGAAGCTTATTGCCGAGTCGTCGGAAAATTGCAATAGAGAAGCACCTTCTGGAAGAGGTGGAATGTCGGAAGAAGTTGTATAAAAGTGGTCCCAGGATGCTACCCAGGCGTAACCGCATACGGATCCGAAAATGCATTGACAATGCAGACTTGAGATGTCCTACCATCGAGGTAGTTTGAGATTTTTCCAGGTAGGAAGGAATCCAAAATGGATGAGTTTGTGCACCAATCCATCGTTATCAAACGCCTTTTCAATGTCCATTGTCGTAGTTTTCGAGACTGATTGGCCTGGTTGATCATATTCGATCCCGTTTTAGTTGATCCACCGTCGAATGCCTTCTATGGAAACCAAATCGCTCTTTCAGGAGCATATCGTTCAAGTTGGTAGCATGTGGCATAGACCAATTTTTCATACAGCTTACTGATCGAAGAAAGCAGACTCGATCGATAGCTTGACGGAAGAGTGGGGTCTTTCCCCGGCTTCAATATTGGCACCACTTTAGAACGCTTTCAAGCAGTTGAAAAGTAGCCGAGCTTAAGGCAACAGTTGAAAACGTTTGAGCGCTTTTGGCGTGAGCTTCTTCAGGACAATGCTGAAGAGGCCGTCGAATCCCGGGGCTTTCATGTTTTTGGTGGGCTGGATTGTGTTCACCAGTTCATGCAGCGTGATTATGTGTTCATCCGGAAGCTCGCTAGGCGTATAGTAGAAAATTGGAGGACACTTTCAATCGTTTGCTACCCTGAGGAGAACGATGGGTTTTGGCTTGTTTTTGAGCACCTTTGTTAATCGCCAGAAGGGCCTAGAGTAATTAGGAATGTTCCTAAGGTTTTTGGCAAATTGCCTATTTCTAATTTTGGTTAAACAAATAGCAATGATTTTGTTGAGCTTTTTATAAAGGATTTTTCGAACGGATTTTGCGTTCTTTGGAACTGACTTCGGATATTATTTCTAAGGGAAATTGTTCTCTTATAGTTTCGCTGTAGAGGTAGTTAATTTACATGTTGTCAAGGTTGTGGAGATGAAACGTTATTCTGCTTCGCCGATATCTTCAGAGAGGGCATGGAGCACTCAGTCGTTGTCTTCGGTCGACTCAAGTGCAGGATTCTTATCCACTCGATCTTCCACGAACCGCTGAAGGATCGGCCAGTTTCCTCCATATCGAGACAGCTGCCTCAGCTCAATGGTTTGGTACACCTCAAACACCACCAAGAGTGATCAGAGTACAACTCGATGATAGCACGGAGTATTGAGTAATCGTTCGCCATGTTTGTGAGAACGATGTTGAGAGTGGATCCGATACCACGTGATGAGTAGAAAGTAGGCGAATTCGGATGAATTACCATGTAATGTCTCGCCTGGAGGTTGTTGACCGGCTTCTGATTCCCCCAAATCGGATGTCGCGCAAAGGGACCCCGGCAAGAATAAACTCACCATTTTGAAGAGTCAGCTTTTGCAGGTCATTTGACTCGGAAAATGATGACACTGTGATGTCATCATTTTACATACATGGCGATCATTGGTATGGGACCATTGAGCGAAGTCAGTTAGCATCCTGAAGTGTAATCCTCTTTTGACGGCAATGACAACGCCCCTTGTTGGTTGGGTCGCGCCTGGTTATTGCGCGGTTGGGAAGGCTGACGTTGACTAGTGGTGTGAGATGCGTCTCCGTTAAAAACGCAACGTCGATTTAATATTGTTGCATGAAGTCAAAGAGCTTCCAAACCATCGGTTGACGGGATCGGTGGTTTGGAGCTGGGATGGCTTCTCCAGAAGACGGGTGGAGATTTGTTCGATCCGCCTTGTATCGAGTTTCCATTGTTTTGCCCTCCGGGTTGGAGGTTTGGGGCACGTGCTCTTGGAGTGGGAATTGGAGAAAATACGATGTCCAGGACTATGAAAGGTGGCTTCTTCTTTTGTTGCTTTGGCTGGCTGTCATTTTTCGGCGACCATTGAATTCGGCTCGCTTGAAGCATGTTCGACTGGTCGAAGTGTGTGCATTCTCGCAGTTGACACATGTTGGCTGCTTGGTTGTCATGTCGGAACTGGCATTTGATCACTGCGGTTTGTAACGATCCCATTCCACAACGACACTAAAAAGAGTCCCGTCAGATTGGAGTTCCTTCATACTCGTGGAACCACCGAACAAGGGAGTCCTGGTGCCTTTCACTTCAAGCTCATCGGCTAGAGATGTGTTCAATAAACCCCCGGAAATAATTTTAACACCATCGCTGTTTTTAATAAGGGCTTATTTTTCAACCAAGCCTGAAATTACTTAAATTTTCAATTAGTGATGGTTACTTGTATGCCTGCTTGCTGAGAAGGCACGTTTCAGTTTGAAGTATAAAGCCAATTTTTATATCGGGCTCTATACAAGCGGAGTGGCTTTATAATTATTTCCAACCAAAGCGTGCCTTTTCAGTGAACATGCATACAAATGACAATCACTAATTGAAAAATTTAGGTCATTTTAGGCTGGGAGGCAAAATATGTCCATAATCTAATCTCTAGAACTCGCGATCTACCTGTTCCAACCGAAAAGATACGTTGTACAGTCGGGATTCGCTGGTTGGGATTTTAATACTTGGGTCACTTTTTAGTTGGGCCTCCGCTGGTTGGGCCATGGCCCAACTAAAAAGCAACCGTACGTCAAAATTCAATGTAAACACGGAAAACGGGATTGGGCGTCACTGGACATCATTTGTGATGTTCAAGTCGAAATACACGTGTTCAAATGGCTGTCAGTTGGCCCAACTAAAAACCGAATTCGTTAGTTGGGCCGAGGTCGTGGCCCAACCAGCGAATCGCGACTGTAGATGGAGTCACCAATTTATGGTTATCATGGCATCGACATTCGGCAATAGACAATATCTTACCACTTCCAAGGCCTTGCCGGATAGGCATTTTCTCAATCTCAGCATGTTTGCTTCCGATGAGAAGCCGCAAATCTGGCTCGACGTATTAAAAAACTCAGTAAGATTTTTTTCGGAGTGGTAGGTTTACCCCGCTCCTGGACTTCATCTCAAAGCTTCTATATGCATTTCATTGCGCAAGCATGTTTGAAAAAAGGGCGACAAGATTGGTGGTGTTTTTCTTTCTTTCGTGGTTAGACGAATATATGGCCAGTGAGAAGAGAATGGGAACATACAGTATACATGTAGGGGTCCGGTTCAAGTTGGTTAGCCAACATTTTTAAAAACATTGAAATTCAACAATGGACAAACTCTAGATTTAAGTAGACGCACTTTAGTCCACTAATAGATGTTGAAAACTGACTTAATCAAGCTTCCTTTGGTCACGATAGCTGTAATCATCGGGCGGAAAAAATCACACCTCACTCTAATGTAATATTTCTTTGAATGGGCATCCATTTCCCCGCTACAAAGTTATGTACATTCGAACCGACCATCAATGGCGCAACCTACATATATGACGACACCAAAACCATGCTCCACTGTCCAAAAACATGTGTGTATCATCAACAAACTTCAGCGAAAGCCACAAATTCAACAATAGGTCAGTGGATTATTACAACATCAGCTGGTCGGTTGGTAGTGGGGGTTTCTTTCACCCCGCCAGCATCATTACAGCCAAAGCATGAGGAAATAAGCTGCGGAGATAATTGCTTCCCTTTCGCGCAACAATAACACATGAGCGCGGTCGGGGAAGTTGGCCTTTTTTCGGATCCGACGGCCAAGACGTGCTCATACGTAATATTAAATGAGAAAATGGTCTGAAATGGAATTAGATATTAATGCGTGAAATCATTCGTAGCAGCCAATAAAAAAATGATTGAATAATTGATTAGGTACTTGTTGATTGTGTTAAAATTCTGCAACTTTATCGTTGCTTCGCGAATCCAAACAGAATATACAGATACAGGGTTCAAATTAAACCATCCTCCCCTATGCCTGTCATGACATAAATGCCAAAAATGTTGACGGAGTTGCCACTCGGTCGCGACGTCGCTAGCCTGCGGGGCAATTCGTAACTGGCCGGACACGCGCGCTCGATGCATTTCGCTGTTCGTTTCCGAGTGCGTGCGAGTGTTTCGGCGTACATTACGAGGCGATTGCACGGTTTTGTCCGCGAGCCGATAGTGACATAATCGTAGAGTGGCCTTCTTTCTCCGTCCGTAGGCAGTACCTACGTTTAAGTTGGGCCCATACACCGTCGTCACGTCCCGTCAGCTGCTGCGTGGAGAAGACAAACGGGTCCGGGTATGACGTTGTCATCGGCGATGACAACAAGAAGCCGGTGGCGTTACAGTCCTCTAGGGTGTTCCACATTTCTAGCAATTTTCTCAATTCTTCTATATTGAATTTTGCAAGGATTTAGAAAAACAGAGTATATCATAAAATAAATATCTGAAATAGAACTCATTTAATATTTAAAGTGAGGACCATTTTCAATTCAATCACTTGTCATAAGACGAGTTTGTACCATCCCATTTAATTCCACCACTTGATTGTAAATTGACAGATACGTATTTCTACCACAACAGTAAGGTCGTCTTCAGTGTCGAGTCAAGTACTTACTGTTAATGTCGAAATACGTTTCTGTCAAGGTACAATCAAGTGGTGGAATTAAATTGGATGGTACAAACTCGTCTTATGACAAGTGAAGACATTCCACTAAAAAGCTCAAAATAATTTTCTTCAATTCAATGTTGAACAGAGTGTGGCCGTGTTAGGCACTTTTCGTGGTATACAGCGACACTACACGTTGAGAGTTCACTAGTAAATGGTCAAATCAAAAATGAGCTAGAAAAAGCTAAAAATGATTGAGCCTACCCTAAAAACAAGTAACGGTCACACGCACTTGGGTAATACGATATTATGATGCACAACTTTCACTCCATTTTCATCTTTGCAAACAGATCTTGAAGTGGCAAGCAAATGGGAAAGGTCATGTAAGGAGTGCACACTGTCCATCAGTTAGGACCCCGACACAAGGAAGTGGGAAAATTAGTTCATTATGGCGTTTCGTTCCCCATAAATTATTATAGGCCTGGACGGTTGGACGGACAAACACGTGATTTGCGGCGTTGCAGTGATGAATGAATAATTGCGTAAATTGGCATGGATGTATGTGAAGTTGAATCATTACTTTAGGCTCAATTAGTGCTTCGTAAACATGCCACTATTACTGGGTGTTGGGCTGCCCTGACGCTGGTATTAGCGTATTCAATAAGGAAGGAACTATGTGGAAATTAAATTAGATATATCCCATTTCCGTTTCTTACTTCATGATCTTATGCATGCATGTGCATATTTCTTCTACCAATCTACCAGCAAAAGTTTTACACAATACTTCGCTCTTTACTTAATTCTTAGCGCGAGCACCCTCTTGTATTTTTTTCCTAATGGAGTAAAAAAATCACAATCAGAAATAAACAAAATAGTCAGAAACATCCTCATATAAAACTATTCTTCTGATCTGATAAATTACTTACAAGGATTGATTTTTCACAAAACTCACAATCATAGAAACACTATTTCTCAAAAAAGGTGGCAAATCATATGTGAGTGGTACTTCCTATGTATTCTTATCAAAAAGCTATTACTTGCTTTGAAATATTTGAACAATTGTTACATCAGGTCCGGTTGTAGCTGTAGGTTCCATAACTGAGTTATACATGCTTCCTAGGACGATCTCCAACATAAGGTGCCGGCAGGGCAACCATGAGAGGTTCGATTCTAGTTAACGCTCAATGCATGCAGCAGACCAATTTTCCCATCCTGAATAATAAATAAAAAATATTATTATTCTCCCGACTTTTTTTCAACTACTATTATTGTATTAACCAAAGTTCACATTAGTAGTAGTAGTATCAGAGGAGTTTATTCAAAACCAAATCATGTATGATGACACGTCAGGGTTATTGAAAGCTTATTACTAATGAGCAGCATATCGATACCTATGGCGCGTACAATAAAGCATCGGGCTCGATGCTGTATATAGGGTGATCTATTCTTCTATTGCTTCAAGTCCGTTGAGGGACATTTTACCGTCCGCCTTCCGGTCCGAAACATTTGTTTTTCAGCTTCGAAACCAAAACATTTCACACTTTTGCAAAATAAGTAAATTCCTCGGGAGAATCTACGGAATTTCAACGGGTAAATCTTCAGAATTTCCTTGGGAAATTCTTCGAAATTTCCTCAGGAAATTCTTCGTAATTTCCACAGGAATTTCTTCGGAATTTCCTCAGAAAATTCTTCAAAATATCCTTGGAAGATTCTTCAGCATTTTCTCGGGAAACTCTTTGGAATATTCTCGGGAAATTCTTCGTAATTTCCTTGGGTAATTCCTCGGATTTTTCTCGGAAAATTCTTCGGAATTTCCTCGGCAAATTCTTCGACATTTTCTCGGGAAATTCTTCGTAAATTCTCAGCAAATTTCTCGGGAATATCCTCAGGAAATTCTTCGGCATTTCATCGGGAAACTCTTCAGACTATTCTTGGGAAATTCTTCGATATATCCTCAGATAGTTCTTTGTAATCTTCTCGGAAAATTCTTTGGAATTTTGTTGGAAAATTCATAGGAATTTCCTCAGAAAATTGTTTGGAATTTCCACGGCAAATTCTTCGGAATTTCCGAGGGAAATTCTTTGGAATTTCCTCGGGAATTTCTTCAGCATTTCCTCGGCAAATTCATCGGAATTTCCTCGGGGGAAATTCTTCGGAAATTTCTCAGGAAATTTTTCGGCATTCATTCGGGAAACTCTTCGGAATACTCTAGGGAAATTCCGAAGAATTTCCCGAGGAAATTCAGAAGAATTTTACAAGGAAATTCCGAAGAATTTACCAAGGAAATTCCGAAGAATTTTCCGAGGAAATTCCTAAGAATTTCCCGAGAAAGTGACGAGGATTTCCCGTAGAAATTTCGATTAATTTCCCGAGGAAATGCCCAAGAATTTCTTGAGAAATTTCAGAAAAATTTCTCCCGAGGAAATGTCGTAAAGATTCCTGAGGAAATGCCGATGAATTTTTCGAGGAAATTCCGGAAAATTTCCAGCGAAAATTTCGAAGAATTTGCCGAGGAAATTCTGAAGAATTTACCCAAGAAATTCCGAAAAAAATTTCGAGGAAATTCCTATGAATTTTCCAAGAAAACTTCAAAGAACTATCGGAGCAAATATCGAAGAATGTCACGAGAATAGTCTGAAGTGTGCCATTTGGCCGAAACGGACATTTGGTCGAAAGTGTCGTTCGGCTGAATTGGTCATTTTGAATATTTTCAAGACAATAATGGGAGAATCTTTTGAATTTCGTCTCAAAATTTTGATGGAAAATTTCCAGAATATTCATTTGAAAATTATTTTCAGATTTCCCACGGAAACTACTTTCAAGTTTCGAGAACTCTTAGGAATTACCAAGATGAGCTCTTTGGATTTACCAAGGAAAATAGTTTGGGATTTACATGAGAATGCCGAAGAATTTCCTGAGGAAAATTCAAACAATTTTCCGAGGAAGTTCCGAAGAATTTCCCGAATAAATTGCGAAGAATTTTCTGAGGAAATTCCGAAGAATTTCCAGAGGAAATGCCGAAGAATTTCCTGAAGGTCTTCCGAGGAGCTTCCTAAGGAAATGCCCAAGAATTTCTTGAGAAATTTTCGAAGAAATTCTCCCAAGGAAATGCCGAAGAAATTTCTGAGGAAATGCCGAAGAATTTTCCGAGGAAATTCTTAAGAATTTTTCAAGAAAATTCCGAGGAACTACCCGATCAAATATCAAAGAATTTCCTGAGAATAGTCTGTTTCCCGAGGAAATGTCGAAGAATTTCCCCTGAGTAGAGGTGTGCGCCGCCGCCGACAGTTTCTGGCACGCCGCCGCCGCCGACAGTTTCTGGCACACCGCCGCCGCCGACATTTTTGCATCGGCGCGCCGCCGTTTAAAATTTGTCACGCCGCTTCAGTGGAAACTCCAAAGGTTCAGTGCAATTTTAAAAAAATTTCCTGTTAGATCTCTACAACATCACGTTGAAACTCTAGAGATTTTTCGTTAATATACCAATTATTTCCATGAAAATTTCGTACAATATCTTGTTAAAATTTTGAAGAGCACTCCGTTAAAACTAAGCGTGAAAATTGCGAAGAAATTCCCGTTGAAATCCAAAAAAATCTAATTAAAATTGAATTGTTGAACAGAAAAGAGTCGTTCGGCAGAAAGCCACAAGGCTGAAAGTTCTTAGGCCGAATATGTCGTTTAACCGAAAAGACTATTTGGTAGAAGCCTACCCGAGCAAACCTTAAGAGCAAATCGATAACTTGTTTTGATGTTGTGAAATCGTCGATTATGCTTACTTAATTTGATATCTGTTTTGGTCGTTTTAACGGTCAAAATAACAAAATAATAATAATGATGATAAAAGCAGAAATATCTTACTGTGACATCCAATCAAAAACTATTCTTGCTGTCGATCGAAAACTAATTTTGATATTGGTTTCCGATAACAAAATAAGTACACAGTTTGATGTCATAACATTCAATTTAGTAATCTACAGCAAAATGAGATCAAAATATGTAATCAATCAAGATGATTTATACATATTTGCAGGGTTTCAACTTTTCGTTTCAATGAGACCAAAGCAAGCGTTTCTCGGGCCAAGGGAGAATCTTTTTTCGTTGTTTATGTTGAGGATCATCTTTCACCTATCAATTTTTCTCTACAATTACCCTTAGATGATAAACGAAAATCTTGGCCATTAGATGAAAATCCTTTTTCGTTTCATCACTTTTTCCCACTCACTCACTTTTCGCGAGAATTATCGCAGAACAATTACAAAATTGTATGGCCGCGCCGGGATTCGAACCCAGAATAGTAACAATAATAGCCGCAGGGATGCGCTTACTCTAGCCACACCACCACGCTATCTGCATGAAAGCATTAGTTTTTTTGTTCTACATAAGCTACTACCATTTGCATTGAAGATGCCACGAAAAGACTCGAATATGAAAGAAAAAGAGCAAACCAACGTTTGGCGGCAATCGAAGTGAGCGAAAAATTATTATCACTCTCCAGGCTGTTTTTCTTTCCCGAAAAGCGATTTCTCCCCGAAAATTTTCGTGAGGGAGCATCCTGTGCTCCTGAGATTGAGTGAGCGATACGAACCCTGCATATTTGGAAACAAATTATGAATCAATTTGATGTCAAAATCAAACTATGTTTTCTATATGATCTCATTATGTTTTAAGGCTTTGCTAGGATATCTAGCCTAAAGTTATTTGGCCGAGAATGTCATTTGGTCGAACAGTTCTTGAAAAAAATCGTGAATATGTCCTTCGGCCGAAATAGTCGTTTGGTCGAAAAGGCCATTTGGCCGAAACGGACATTCGGTCGAAAGTGTCGTTCGGCTGAATTGGTCATTTTGAATATTTTCAAGACAATAACGGGAGAATCTTTCGAATTTCGCCAATTTCGCCTGGAAAATTTCCAGAATATTCATTTGAAAATTATTTTCAGATTTTCCATGGAAACTACTTTCAAGTTTGGAGAACTCTTTGGATTTACCAAGGAAAATTGTTTGGGGTTTACATGAGAATCTCTTCAGAGTTTTAACGGGAAGTTGGTCCAAATTTCTACAGGAAAATATTCGGAATATCCACGGAAAGCTCCTTTTGAGTTTCTGTTGAGTATTTTTTGAAATTCACACAGCAAATTGTGACTGGTAAAAGATATGCTTTAACGTTGACTTTCCCAATTAAGACGGTTATTTTTTTATCCTTTATTAGAATGATTTTTTTCGCAGGGAGAATTTGTTTGGTGAAATCGTCTTTTTGTCTATTGGCCATTTAACAAAATTCCGTGGCCTCTCTATTTTTAAGTCGATACTGGCCTGGCCAAAAGACATCTAACCAGGTACCATTTAGCAAAACTAAACGTTTCACGGAAACTGTTATCAGGTCAAAACTGGTTTGACCAAAAATGTAGTTTGGCCGAAAGCAATGTACAGTCAAAAAAAATTGGCCGGACTTGTAAAAAGTTGTTTACCCTAACAGGTCATTTGGCTGAATATTGATCATTTGACCCAAAATGCCATTTGGCCCAAAAATGTACTTTCTGCAACCTTCTTAGAAAAGTGTCGTTCGGCTGAATTAATCATTTTGCCAAAAAGACGTTTATCCGAATAGGTCAAATGACGTAAAATGCCGTTCAGCCAGAAGGGTTGTTTTGCAGAAAGGACATTTTCGGGCAAAATTAGCATTCCTAACAGATAGCATTTTCGGTCAAATGATCTATTCGGTTAAACCTTTTTTTTCGGCCAAATTACCAGTTGGCTGAATGTCCATTTCTGCTGTATGTCGTTTTCGGTCAAACTATAAACATTTAGAGTAGAGTGGGGCAAGAGTGCGCGTGGGGTAAGAGTACGTTTTCTATTTTTTGAAGTAATAAAAAAGATAAACTAGCAGCACTGCATCTGTTTGACAGGTATTCGGGCCAACTATTATCATGTGTAATTGTAAACGATTTGAATAAACAACAAGGGAGATATGGAGTTAGATAACTTTTTGGTCGTTTTGCTAAAAATAATTGGATTTCCGCAACTAGTGTTTTATTACCATATATACATTCAATCAGGTGAACATTATACCATTTCGATAACCTATTGTATAGCGTACTTTATGGTACAGAACACCAATCCGGTTGGTTTTCCAAGAAGTCAAAACCATTACTTGAATAATTTTTGGGACTGTGGGGTAAAAGTACGCAGGAATCGGTGGGGCAAGAGTACGCATATGAATTTTCAAGTTATGATGTCAAACCGGTATCTCCGGCCGAAATTAGACTTCTTCCAAAGCGTAAAGATCCACAACTAAGAGAAAAGGGACAGAATTTGAAATTATCACAAGTTTTTAGGATAAGTTGAAGTAATTCGGTGTTAGAAAGCACTTAGCGAACAAAGCACTGAAGCGAAATAATGAAATTGTATTAGGACTTGTTGTACACCTAAACATAGTACGAAAACACAATTTCATCTAAATGATAATTTCATTTAATCAAAAGAAACATTCATAAATTACACAACGTTTAGCTGGGAGGGGTTGTGAGATGTGTGACGATCCATATAATTTTTAGAGGATTCATACAAATAGTGTAAGATACGGAGGGAGGGGTAATGAAATAGCCAAATTTTACGTTACGTGATTGGTGGACTTTCTTTAAGGAAAATGCCTTTGTATACGCCACGCGAAACCTGATATATATTTTTACTTTTGTAGTTTTTTTGTATTTATAAAAAGCAAAGGTTTTTCGTATGAAAGTGCACATTTTTAGCACCCCCTCCCCTTTAAGAGTTACGTAATCTTTAAACATTCCCTAATATATGCTCATTAAACATCAATTAAATGTTATTAACTCTTATTTGTGTTAATATTTACTTAAAGCACATGATTGGATAAATGCGTACTCTTACCCCACCCGATGCGCACTTTTACCCCACCGGTGGGGTAAGAGTGCGTTTTTAACTTGTCTTGCAAAAAGGGTTCTACTAAAACGAATCTCAATAATTTCAATATTTTTTCCACTGGGTAACATAAAGGAGGAGTATATGAATCATCGACACTGATTTGATATACAGAAGCTTGCTTCATAAGGGCCACATGATCGATTGAAAACTAAGTGCGTACTCTTGCCCCACTCTACTCTATGGTCAAACCATTTTTGACTTTCAGATAAACGTTCAATTCGGCTTAATGGGATTTGGTTAGATACTGGCTTAAAGGCCAGTATCGACTTAAAAAGTAGAGAGGTTACGAAATTTCGTTCAACGGTCGTTTGAGAATAGGCCTTTTCAACGTAAATGTCATTAGGCCAAACGGATGGATATTTTGGATTAAATTACCCGTTCAGTTATTGACATTTGGCCGTATAACCTGTTGGCCTAAACGATATTTTCGGACAAATGTTCCATTCTGTCAAACGACAATTTCGGCCGAACAGCATTTTTGGGCTGATGACCTATTCGGCCAAACCAAGCGAATGGCGTTCAATAGCTGCGACGCACCCTAGACGGCAAACAACTGTCAGGCGACGTCAGAATAGAGTACATCTAATTGTTTAGCGCTATGCAGCTATCATCGATTTTGACATCGTGTTGAAGCTCAGCTGTCCGATAGCTGCAAAACTGATGTAACTATCGAAATGCAGTTAAAAGCGTTGCAGTTAAATGACTTTCAGTTATCGAACGTCTACTGTATACAAAGAATTTTCCGTAGAAATCCAATAATTTCGTTGAGACATTCCTCCGCGGAAATTCTAAAGAAGTTTCCGTTAAACTTACGGACAATTTCCAGTGAAAACTCCTTGAAAACTCCTCAGAGTCTCCCGCGAAAATTCTTTAAAATATACTGTAATTTTCTGCTGAAATTTCAAACAATTTTATTTGGGAAGAGCTTCTGTTGGTAATTCCAAAGATTTCTTGAAAATATTTTTCAAATATTGGAAAAAAAAAACCAACTTAATACGCCGAGTGGTGATACTGCCTTTCTCGCATTTAGTCAACCGAACACCAACCGTATATGGCGCTTATATAGTTCGATTCCATTTTCTTAATAACTTTTAAACGCAATGATCGAGGCTTTGTCCTCTGTCGAATGCAACTTGTTGCGAAAAAATCGGTTAAGAATTACTAATGAAAAAGTGGCAAATGTTTTTCGGTTTTCGTGTGCACACACACACACATACACACGGACAGACAGACATTTGTTCATTTCGACGAGCTGAGTCGATAGGTATATAACATCATGGGTCTACAAGACTTCTATAAAAAGTTCGATTTTGGAGTGAAATGATAGCCTTTCGGTACAACTTTGATGTACGAGAAAGGCAAAACTTGTTGATTATTCTGGAGAAGTTCATTAGATTTTACATGCGAAATTCAAAAGATTCTTCTTTTAATGTCTTTGAAATATCCCGAAAAAATGCAAAAAACCTTAGAAAAACGTAAAAAATTGCCGCACTGATTCACGCAGCCGCCGCCGACTAAAATGGCTTTCGGCGTGACGCCGAAAGCGCCGCCGCCGCCGACCAAAATTCTGACAAACGCTGCCGCCGACGAATATCGGACCGGCGCACACCTCTAACTTCCGGAGGAACTTCCGGAGGAATTCCGAGAGGAACTTCCAAAGGAATTCTGGGAGGAATTCCGGAGACACTTCCGGAGGAATTCCGGGAGGAAATCCGGGAGGAAATCCGGGAGGAACTTCGGGAAAAAATCCGGGAGGATCTTCCGGAGGAATTCCAGGAGGAACTTCTGAAGGAATTCCGGGAGGAACTTCTGGAGAAATTCCAGGAGGAACTTCTGGAGGAATTACGGGAGAAACTTTGGGAGGAATTCCTGTAGGAACTTCCGGAGGAATTCATGGAGGAACTTCAGGACGAATTCATGAAGGAACTTCCAGATGAATTCATGGAGGAACTTCCGGAGGAATTCATTTAGGAATTCATGGAGGAACTTCCTAAGAAATTCCTGGAGGAACTTCCTAAGGAATTCGTGGAGGAACTTCCTGGCGAATTCTTGGAGGAATTTCCGGAGGAATTCCAAGTGGAACTTTCGGAGGAATTACTGGAAGGACTTACGAGGAAACTCCCAGAAGCTTCCAAAGAATTCCGCAGAATTTTATGCATAAAATTAGCCCACGCCGACCCACGCCACTGCGCCGCCGTCGCCGCCGCCACGCCGCCGTCGCTGGCTGGAAATGATCTATCACGCCGCCGCCGATAAAATTTCAATCGGCGCACAGGTCTAGATGATACATGTCCAAATGAATAAAAATTCAACTAATTTGAAGCGGCCAGCGTTACGGAAAAAAAATCGAGAAGCCGATGACGAATCATGTCAACTAGTAACTCGAAGCCATGCATGTCCAAGAACTCGATGAAGCGCAAGCTGTTTGTTCGAATTGACTCGAATACTTTCATACGTTGTTGAAGAGGTCTTTCAGGTACGTACGAATTCCATTGCGGCAATAGTGCTGAGCAATCAATGACACTCATGAGCAGCTTGCCATCAGCTTGTGTGGCTGTCCGTCATACCTCTTCGTCAGATTGGAAAATAATGAATTGATGGCTGGTTCGAACGAGTCATCGTCCGAACGGGAAAGAGTCAAAGATCATTGATGAGTTTTCCACTGGTATAAAATGATGTTAAATTTTTGGATATTTTGTCATCAGATTATTTGAGCACCTGTAGGCAAAACTAAGTAACATATTTTTATAATGTTCTGAAACCTCAGATGTGAATATGTACATAATGTGAAAGATTTTGATTTAAAAATGTTTTGGAGGTAACCACTTTCCTTCCATAGGACTCGAACCCACGACCCTCAGTGCTTTTAACAAACTAAGCTACGAAGGACCTCCATCGGAGTCGATTTGCGAAGTTGCGAATGCCGACGGAATATTACCTGCAAATCAGTTACCTCCAATACCTTTTTCAAATCAAAATCTTTCACATTATGTACATGTACAGGATTCTGTTTTTACACGTTTTTTTTGCTCGTAATTTTGATCGTGTCACTTCAATTTGCCACCAAAGTCTTTGCAACATGTTTAAAAAAATCCTAAATAATTCAAAGAAAAATCACATGGTAGGGGAAATGGCAGGTTTGTTCTATTATTGTCAGGGGGGTTTTTGTTGACCAAACTTTATGAAATTTGGCCACAATATTCTTTGATATGCAAATAATGTTTAGGCTAAATTTGAGCATAATTAGTTATAGAAAACCCCCTGACAATAATAGAACAAAACCTGCCAAAGCCGTCATTTCCCCTAATTGATATGTGTTAAACATTTAGGATGAGTGCAAAATTAGGAAAATGTGAATCGTGTAAAAACAGAACCCACTGCATTTACATCTGAGTTTTCAGAACATTGTTAATCAATGTCCACGTCGGGTGATTCAATACCCGAAAAATAGGCAAATACCTTTGATTGAACACCCGCGAATTCTTCATGCGTGTTCAACACTAGGCAAAAGTTAACATTTGGCGATTTCCCCTAAAACATTTTGTATTTGTCTGTGTAGAAGAGGCGGTAATGATGAAGATATTATTTTGCCCAAACTTCAACATAGTCCTTCGTTTTCACTCAAAAATTTACGATAGAGCTTATTAAAACGGAATACTACGATAAGGTTTCCATTTTAGGTAAGTGGACTGAATCAAAATAGTTAAAATACCTGCAGTTTATCTAAATTTGTATTCTTGTATATGTATAAAATTTTATTTGAAAGTGAAAGAGGTTATTTCTTAAGAGTGATAAAAAAAATTGTATGTAAATAAATTATGTAAAATAATTGTATGTAGATAACTAAGATTTAAGATTTTCGGAAAAATCAAGAGATACTATTAAAATATATCATTTTCATAATTTTTGAATAATGAATTTTGAACCCTACGATCCAACTACCTCATAACTAAATCTAACCAAAGAGAAAGTCGTATTAAGCTGCTGACAACCACAAACGCCAAACAACTTCTGCCCATCCCCTTGAATAGAGTCCGTAGATGGGCCCATGGAAAAGTTTTCAGAGCATGAAACCGAAACCTCAAAATGCAATCCCTCTTAAATAGCCACAATTATCGAGATTCGTTCCGAAAGATCACCCTTCTGGTCGGTGTAAGAAAGAGCTGCTGCCAACCCAAACGAAGCTGGAAGTTTTCACACGCTAAGAGCAGCTGCTTTTCTTGCTCCAGCAAACAGGAAAATAGTTACATAAGATAACTAACTTACGTGTGAAATGTCGATTGGTAAATGAGCTTGCGGAAAATTATCACTTGCCATATTGGCTGTAGGACGACGTTCGAAGATGCTAATGATTGCGAATATCGAAGAAAGTGACGAATGCGAATATTTACCACCGATTGCTTGTCGTTTGGTTTGCAGTCCTAAAATAGCATGTGAAACATCAGCACAACAAATCAAAATATTAGGCAAAATAAACTTTGATTGGAAATGTTTATTTAATGAAAAGCCATAAGAATTGTAAAAATGTTATTTTCTGGTCTTGAGTTAAAAATGACTAACTGATGTAAATTCAGCCAAATGAATAAGCAATGTAAAAACAACATTTTGATTAGAAATATTCTGCTCGAGTGCGGAAAATAATTCGACGCACGGTTTGTGTGTGCCGTTCCGCAACTGTAAACTGCTACGTGACAGGTGCCATCGACGCGACACGGCGGGTTGCGGGAGTACGATGATATTGACATGGATTTCGAATTTCGACCCCGAAAGTGCGCGGAGACAGCGATAACAAGACGAATGTTTTGTGCAAGCGTGTGAGATGTTTCCATCAAAGACCCAACAAGAGAAAGGCAACCGTCGTCGTCATCGGATGGCATGGCATACGATTGACTAATTCCAGCGAAATGTGGGTTTGTGTGTCACCACGGTTCGCGGTCGGTTAGTGCATGTCAGGAGGAAGCAACCGTTCGATGACGGTGTGGCACGGTCGATTGTTCTGCTGAAGATTAGCGTGAAATTAAAATGTGTGTTTGAAGTTGTCTGGTAGTTCATTTTGAGTGATTATCCGAAGAATAGAAATCTTTTGTGCTAGTTGCTGGCACACGGAATAAGGAATTTCGTATTAAAATTGCAATCAAGTGATTTCTTTGGAAATAGACAGATCATTAGGTACAGATCATTGCCGTTTTCCAAGATGAATGCAGATTGGTTTTATATTCTGTCTGGAATGGACAATGAATAATAAATCACTGATAAAAAAAAACTATTCAGAGCTTTCTAGTGCAATGCCTTCACTTGTTATAAGACGAGTTAGTACTGACCCTATCGACTTAAATCGAGTCAAGCACATACAAAACTGAAACAACATGTGGTGGCGGTGGGTCGGTTCGGTATAGTAGAGTAAACTACAACGCGCCTCCATTGCAGCATTTAGTTGCCACTCATCACATTGTGCCTATAAAAAATCCGTGCATATTTTCCGATTATGTATCTAATCGTTATACAGTCGACTCTCTACATCTCTATGTTCTGTATCTCGATATCTCGCCTTATGTCGATGGTTTCCTCGATCCCCTCAATTCACATACATTTGGGCACTCTACATGTTGATACCCTCCCAATCTCGATATCTTTTTTTCTTAATTTTTTTAGCAATTTTGGATGTAATTTGACTTAGGATTATTAAAATGGCAAATGCAATCGTTTAAGCATCGAGGGGCAAAAAAGTCAAAATTTGAATCACTCTAATGTCGATGGTTTTCTCGATACCCTCAATTTACATACATTTGGGCACTCTACATCTTGATAAATAACTTCCCTATCTCGATATCTTTCTATCTCGATATTTTCTGTTCATATTTTGTTCTGGAATCACTCTTCTTATAGGGCACTGCACGGAAACATCTCTTTCTCTTTCGTTCCTCATAAATTTTGACGTTTGACGTTTGACGTACAACAAGGCTAGTAAATGTCAAAATTTATGAAGAACGAACGAGAAAGATATTTTTCCGTACAGTGCCCCATACCATTTTTGGACAATAACAAACATATCAACCACAAGAAATGACATTTGTTTTTCATAGCAACGAGCTTTTTTGGATCTAGTACCCATTTCAATTTTCCTTTCATTCCTCGATCTATCCCAATCTCGATGGTCCTATCAAAAGGGAACTGCACGGACTGCTTTGTCTCTTTTTCGCTGCAAAGTAATTAGAAAACAACAAGGCCAGTAAACGTCAAATTTCATAAAGAACGAAAGAGAAAGAGATTCTGACTGACTTGTAATTTCATATTAATTTATACGTATATTTGATGTACGATATCCTCAGTTATGAGATGAGGGGATATTCGATACTATTTGCGAATAATTAAGTCCACTTTTTTAAATAACATACTCGTTACACTAAAAAAACCGTGATAAAATAGGGCATGTATACGTGATGAACTTATAAATACCTAACAATAAAAAGATAACAAAGAAAGAAATAAGGCATGTGACAAAAATGTAAAAAAAATATTTTCGATTTTTTTATTAGTTTCATAAATATGGTTCAGTTTAGGCTTCGGAAAGGCAAATTGCGTAAACGATACCCGTTATTTCTAGTGGAGAATGCTTACAGACTCCTTCAATTGTATTAAGAAGTCATTCATAGTAAACCACAGGCGGTAAAAGTTATTTTATGAAAATCGTTGTTGTTTGGGAAGATCCATTAATTACGATCCTTCCCCCTACGTCACACTTTTCGTATGAAACATAACAACATTTGGTATGGTCACACTTCGCTCAACCCCCACCCCCTCTAAGTATTACGTAATTTGTGGACGGTCCATTGGCGGTATTATTTACGAAAATAAAAAGATCGAAAAAATTTCAATATTTTTGGGGTGACAAAATCGGGTCGAAAACGTGCTAAAATCGGGGAGTTGTTAAGAGGTGAGCTAGCCCGGAGCTGAAAACCTCTAAAATAATGTCAAAAAAAAATGAGGGGTGGCAAAATCGGGTCAACACTGAATAACTTAACTACGTCTCATTAAGAAGAAACCTTGGCTATAATCTTTTTCTCCCATGGTTTTACATGACAACTGGAACTTGACCTGCTTTTCAACAATTCGATTAGTATATCCGCAGTAAATCAATAAAAAGCTTTTTAATGCCGATCAATTGCTTAACTGTGTGTCTTATGTGGAGAGCACAACGGATTCATTATGCCCATAGAGTTGAGCACATTTCCCAATCGAAAGCATCTTAGATCGAGAATCGAACTTGGCATCTGCGG
Organism: Armigeres subalbatus; assembly: GCF_024139115.2. NCBI lineage: Eukaryota > Metazoa > Arthropoda > Insecta > Diptera > Culicidae > Armigeres > Armigeres subalbatus. Next base: position 367,549,809 of record NC_085140.1, on the reverse strand, counting down.
ATTGGTAATCCTACAAGAATAACTGTGGACCCTGGCAACATAGATTTAAAAAAATCAAGCAATTGTTTCGGAAACATGTTTCCACAAGAAGTAGAGCAGTCATGTGATTTCCCACAAGAACGAAACAGATTTTAGTGGAACCTAAATTTTCTAGATTCGATATTCTGAACCAGTAATATTCTTTAGCTCAATGGAGGCTCGTTCTTATTCTATATTGAAAATATCGAGTAAGAGAAGTAAAATCTCCCTGCCCGACTATTTTTAATCACTCTTGCTGGTTTACCGTTTCGATGGCAAGGCCCATCAGCTTAGATAGACCTTTCCGATAATAATAAATACACTTTGTTTATTGAATAATTCCAATTTTTTTTAAGTAAGTAATCTATTATTTTATGGTTACATATGTCCCAAAATTTTGTTTACTTCCAAATAGCATCGATTATACGAGAATGTTTCGAATATTTTTCATGTTTTAAGAATTTTTACTTCTCATTGTTTTGAGGATTTTGCACAATATGTTTTCAGCTATTACTCGAAATTTTCCATAAATATTTATACTTACTTCATACGATCTGTTTGTGGCACTCATTTCACAATCATTATGGATTTTGAAAATCAAATAATTGCAATCGGACGAGAAATAGAAAAAAATCAAATTAACAGCGACTAGCCTCAAAAAACATTAAAAATTATTTCAAGCTCTCGTTTTCACTAATGCAACCAGATTTTACTGTTTGGAGCAATACTGCCCATGATCGCACATTTGTAACATTTGCATTTTGGTTGATTTTGTAAATCGTTTGTCAATCCTCCCCACAAACTCAATCATTTCCAGCTTACCACAGATAAGCAAGATAGTAAAGCCTATTTTATTGTTGTGAAATTAGTTGCAGTAAATTTAACTTTCTGAACGATTCACATGCTTTCTACATAATGATATAAAATGCGAGTGTTACAAATATGCGATCATGGGCAGAATATAGCCAAGATATTCCGTACCTGAAAATCATCTGATTGGTTAGGTTTTTCGGAATGTTTAGGTCATTGAAATAATTTTTCAACCAGATCTCGTCGTTAATGCGACAAGACAGAAATTTTTATGTATTTGTATTGAAAATTATATTGATTTACCAGTTATACGTTTTTTCTAGGTAATTTACCAAAAAACGCGTTCCAAAAATAACTCATTTTGTGCAAACAAAAAATGTTGGCCGAAAATTAAACCTTCATATTTTTATAATTTTCAGCAAAAAAAATCGGAACTAATATATCACGTGAAAAAGTAGGATGTAATCTCTAAGAGGAACATTCTCACGAAATATAAAGCGCCACACGCTTAAAATCAATAACACAGAGATATATTTGCTTCACACAAAACGGACCTAATGCAGAACAACACCTAGATGAGCGACAGTTACGCAGGCACAAAAATGCCTCGTACGGTCGTGATAACGGTCCTATCCAACATGTAAACGTTTGTACAGATTCCTTGTTTCATGAGGAATCAAATACTGTTGAAAATATTGAAATTCAAGCTTCAATAAAATCCCATGAGCTATTTTTGTGGCTGTGTAACTGTCGCTCATCTAGGTGATGTTCTGCATTAGGTCCGTTTTGTGTGAAGCAAACATATCTCTGTGTTATTGATTTTAAGCGTGCATTCCCAGGGTTTGCAGAAATCGCTCTCAATAGATAACGAACAACGATAAAAGAGAGGCAAAAACTGTTCCGAATCATAACAAGCCATGATAACAAATTTATCAAACTTGTATACAAGTGCGAAAAAACAGAATCGGATAGGCAGCCCCACAGAAAAATGTGCTTCTTGCTTTGTTTTCGATCCTCTCGTGTTGGTTACTGCACAGCTGTGTAGAACAAGTTGAAATGCATCATCAGAGTCAGTGCTCCACACATTTGGAGCCTTCTAAAGAAATTTATCATTGGGTATAACATCCCGAATCAGTTCTCTATCATGACAGCTGGCGTAAAAGTTTCTCGCGGTATGCTACATGTATACAGAGGTGATAAGTGAGACACATGCTCTTTCTCTTTAGGATTCAATCCCTGGCCATTCCTATTGCCGATTATTTCTTAGTGTATTTATAATTATCGGAACGGTCTATAAAAGCATGCTTCCGGAACAATTTAAAAAATGTTGATACTTATCCAGCGAGCGATAACGGCCGTCAACTTGCCTCTGGATTGTTTCACATTTGACGTTCCGGCAGGTAAACCGTGCTCTGAGAGCTCTAAACAATGTGGCAAATAAGAGACTGTGGATGCAATAGATCCACACTTTCTTATTTGCTGCATTGTACAATAGAAAAAAAGGAGACATTTTTGGCCAACATTATGAATCCTGCAATAAATGGTGGTATTTATCATAAAAACAAAATATTTTTTCTGAGGCTTCAATGGGATATAGGACCAATTTTCGGCATAGTATAAATTTTTGTCATATTTTACAAAACCAACGGAAATTGGTAAATGTTTGGCTTGTATGATGCTGAATAAAATACTTATGGTCATATAAAGGCTTAACGGTATATTCGTGTCACGGGCAAATGGACGAAATGCAGATTTCCTAAAATGATCAAAAAAAAGCACTTCTGGTGTTGAAAATTCACTGAGTAGGACTTATTTAACTAAAAAAGAAAGGTAAAACAGATTCAATAAGCGACATATTGTGACATCAACAGAATAGAATTTCATTTATTCGATATTTCGTTAAGATTTCGTTCATAATTATAAAAAGGTTTTGTGGCAAGGAGTTATTCAACACATTATCCATCCAACTCGTAATGATTAAATGTATAATTCGCTTCTATTATCTAGTAATGTCAAAATTGTAAATTTTGAACCACTTCCCTTCTCACTGCGTAACGCTATTTATATGATAGATGATTTTTTTTCTTGAATTAGATGCAACGTTAAGACATACATAACCCTCCCTTTCAAAATGTTATGTAAATTGTGTTCGTCGCCAAATTCAATTAAAGTGGCATTATTGAGTAACTCAGATGAAAATTGTTTACCAAAAAACCTGATTAATCATCCTAACGGTAATGTTGCCTTTCTCGTGCATTATATTTTGGTCATAACTTTTAACAACTATTTTTTAATAGGAAATAATCAAACAAGATTCTCTGACGAATGAGACTTGTTGCGAGTAAATCAGTTTAGGGTAAGTGCCAAAAAAAAGAGTTAAGATCATTTTTGCTCACACACATACAGACATTCACACACACGTACACACAGACATCACATCGATTCGTTGAAGTGAGTCGATCGGTATACAACACTATGGGTGTTCGCGCTTTCTTTTAAATGCTTTTGGAGCGATCATAGAGCTTCTATGTATGCTTAGTACACGAGAATTTGTGCAACATTTTATTCATGGTCCTGAAAAGCTTAAGAATTCAACAGTGTAGTGCATGATATTTTGCTGCGGGGTTTGCGAGGTACCAAACTGTTTTGCTAGTTAAATATTGCGTAAAATATGCTAAAAACTAAATTATGGACGGAGCTATTATTACATTATCAACCTTATTGGATAGATCTGTTAAGGAGCTTTGCAACGATATATAAATATGTTACTTTTGAGACGAAAATATGGCAAAGATGCCCGTTTTCCCAAAAACGATGAAATGTCATTTCTAAGAGGGGCCAATTGGAACGACCCCACCCCTCCCTAAAAAATCTAAAAATAGAAACCCCCTGATTATAAAAATATAGGTTATAAGCTGTGTATTCATCATATTCTACACGCCCAAATCTAAAATTGACCTTTTGGTAGTTTTGGCCACTCATTTATATGGGGCTATCCTATTGTGCAATGCTCAGATTGCTCCTTCTACCCGTTTTTTCTTGTCAAAAATGCTTTAAAAAATCTTGGCAGGGTACTCAGAAATTATTTATAATAAATCACAGGCGCTGTAAGTTATTTCATGAAAATCATTGTTATTTTCGGAATAATTTACAAAAACAATGGTGATAAAATGGGTGAAAAACGGGACGTGATAAAATCAGAGGTAGGCAAAATCGGGGAGTGACAGAATCAGGTCAACACTGTGTCACTTTTCACTTCTCTTTTCTCATTTTTTTTTCATTTCACTTTTCACTTCCACTTCTCACTATTCACTTCTCACTGCTCACTTCTCACTATTCACTCCTCACTTGTCATTCGACCTAATGTCCGTTCGGTCCAATGTCCGTTCGGCCAAGCATCGGTTCCACCTTATTGGAAAATCATTTTGATAAGAAAATTATTTTGAGCTTTTTAGTGGAATGTCTTCACTTGTCATAAGACGAGTTTATACAATCCCATTGAATTCCACCACTTAATTGTATCTCGACAGATACGTATTTCGACCTCAACAGTAAGGCCGTCTTCAGTGTCTTGTACTTGACTCGACTTCGAGTCTTGTACTTGACTCGACTTCGAGTCGAGTCAAGTACAAGACACTGAAGACGGCCTTACTGTTGAGGTCGAAATACGTATCTGTCGAGATACAATTAAGTGGTGGAATTCAATGGGATTGTATAAACTCGTCTTATGACAAGTGGAAAATCATGTTTCCGAAACGCTTCCAAGAATGTTGATGCCAGGGTCTCTTCTAAATGAGTTTGTAGCCATTTTAGGCCTCACGAGAACCTGTTCCAGGATGGTCGTTCCGGTCAAAACTACTTGGAAAACATGTTTCCGAAACATTTTCATGAATTTGGATAACCATATTGCCAGGGTTTCTTCAAAAAGAATTTAGCCCACGAGAACCTATTCCGGGATGTCCGTTCCTAAGTCAAATTATCAGGTGGTCCTAATCCTAATACGTTGTGAAGTCATAATCGAATTTTCTACGAAACTGGTAACTCAGGATACTAGTAATCATCATTTTTGCCCATGATTTCATATTTGACGTATCAACCATTCGAAATTTCAGCGAATTTGATTTATTACGTGTTTACTAAAGTGATTCGACCGTTGCAACATTGATACGTTGCTTGTTCCAGAGCTCATTCAAGTGCTTACGGGTTGGAATGTTTTAAATGTGCGATGTTTGTCCCTAAATTATTCGAAATACGTGCGAAAGTGCAATGGTTGTTACGTCAACTATGAGATCATGGGCAGATTTGGTTTCTATAACATCAAATTATCCATTTTTGAGACATGGTCTAGTAAATCCGGAATTCCGGTAACCAGGTAATCCGAATCGGTTCTATGTGGCATGGATCAATATTATTTACTATGGACGAATTTCTGATTCCATAGCAAACGAAATCGTCCAAATTGGTTGAAAACTAACGAAGTTATGATCATACCAAAAACGTGGGTACCCGGGTGCCCTGTCTTTAAGTTATGGGGTGAAATATTGTCAAAGATGTCGGATTGAATGATTTGCTCATCGGTTTTGGTTTGTGATGTCGAAGACGCTCTGGAAAAGGGTCGGATTGAAAAATGTGTAGTTTCCCAACTGTTTTGACTTAAAAAACTGAAGGCTCTCTGAAAGAGCGCCAGCATAAATGATTTCTCGCTTAACTTTTCAAAAGGTCCTAAGTAACATTTTTTTCATGAATTAATTTGAATACAGCAATCAATAGCTTTCATGTTGTTCTGTTGATTGCGCTATTCAAATTAATTCATGAAAAAAATGTTACTTAGGTCCTTTTGAAAAGTTAAGCGAGATTTGTTTTCTCATCGGTTTGACTTAGACGAGCTAAGATGTCGAAAGAACTCTGGAGTAGCGCCGAAGCAAATGATTCGTTTTCTCATCGGTTTCCACTTGTAATGTCCATAGTGCCAGATTGAATGATTTGTTGTTCTTATCGGTTTTGACTTAACATGATTTGTTTTTGGAATAAATTATTTATTTTCTCATCGGTTTCTGCTGTTTTCAAAGATGCTCTGGAAGAGTATCGGATTGTTGTAGCTTTTGATGGTAAAAGTTGTTTAGAAAATGGGTAATCCACTTCCAGCGTGCATTGATGACAGATATGCAAATATCATTTGTATAACGGTTCGGTTGCCAACATTAACTAGTGAATAGAAGGCCATGAATTTGCCTCTTTCCTCGTCGGGCAACGCACGCCAACGGATAACTCGTTCGGCGGAATTGGGCCACATACTTAGCATAAGGCTTCTTCTCTTAAATCACGAGAAAAACAAGAGAGATATAATAATTCCTTTATTTTAGCATAATGATGAATAAGGAAGGAACCATTTTCTCTAACTCCCTCTTTTCAGTGTATGTTTGAAAGAAGGCTAAATCAAGATTTTTTATGTACAGTAGGGTGGCTCAAAAACACTTTTTCAAATTTTTTGATGGGCCGCCCTCTTATTCAATTCTGTTGGTGCCTGATGCTCTGGACAAAATTTCAGCCAAATCGGTCAACGTTTGGGTGGTGCTAAACTCATTGGAAGTTTATATGGAAAATATATGCAGAACCGTCCTTAAACAGTGATTTGCAGTTGGACAGCACAATTTACGATCAAGAACCATGATGCTTATTCAGTTCTTGTAGAATTAAATACAGAATGTTATGCTGAAAAACGCGAGAAGATTAGAGTTTATTAGGCAAAGATATTAGCATTATATTGGAGTGGAGTAAAAGAAACGAAATTTGCTCAAACCCCACTTCAGAGAAATGCTAATAATTAAGCCGGGCAAAATCTAATCTTCTCGCGGTTTTCTGAATAACATTCTGTATTTAATTCTTCAAGATTTGAATGAGTATCATAGTTCTTCATCGTAACTTGTGCCGTCCAACTGCAATTCACTGTTTTTGGATGTTTCTGCATACATTTTTGCATATAAACTTCCAACGAGTTTAGCACCACCCAAACGTTGACCGATTTGGCTGAAATTTTGTCCAGAGCATCAGGGCATCAAATAGAATCGAATAAGAGGGCGGCCCATCAAAAAATTGAAAAAAGATTTTCCCATACTAATTTGAGCCACCCTAATGTACAGGTTATCCGACTTGTCAATATCCCCAACTCAGCCATCTTGGATTTTTGTATGGAATTTATGCTCGTTTGTTTACGCTTTGCACTAAAAATGTATGTTTCCCGCGCTGGTTATTCCCATCTATTGACGAAGTCGGATAACCTGTACATAAAAAAATCTTGAGATAAATTTCAAAATGCAATATTAACACTTTAAAGTCCAATAGTAATAAAAATGTATTACTTCCAAAGAACACCCTATGTTAAAAAAGGAAACAGTCTAGTTTGAATTATTATCAGGTGAAAAGGAAAAAAATATTATTTTGCAAAACTTAAAAGAACAGCCGATAATTAAAAAATCTAGCACAAAACCCCCGACTTTGGTGCATTGGACGGTTCGTCCCAATTATCTTTTTATTAGTTTTGACCTACTGACCTATTTTGTCATGCAACCGAATGCAATAAAAAATGTGAGTAAATGCGGGATTGGAAGAAGTATCAAAACTAAAAGCTACTATTAGACAAAGGCCTTTTGGTATAGGTAGATCATTATCGGCATAATGCCTTAGGTTGCTTAGGTTGTTTTTTAGAGATGTCTTTTATACATAATGATGTATGCCATAAATTAAATACTCCTTCTTAAACACGATTTAGTTCAGAAAATGCGAAGAGTAAATGACTTCCTTTGAAATTTGATTCTATGCTAAGCGGAAAACTATCACGATGAAATAGTTGAAAAATTGCATTGCACTCTTTTCTAGGTATGTGCAGAAGGAACCGAATTCCCATGTGCTTTCACGTTTAACATGATGCAAATCGGAGAACAACTCAACTTGACTAAAAATTGATTCGACTTTTGATACATTCGGCCCAATGGTAAATTCGGGCAAATGGTCTTTTCGGGAGTTTGTTTTTTTTTTCGAGCGGCTGGTCTATTCGGGCGTTTGTAATACGGGCGCTTCCGAAGCGTTTCCCGATGAAAACAAATCCTATCCTCCTCATGCGCTTGAAAGAGAAGAATGAATAAACGTCAGCAAGCTCAAGCAATGTTGCCTATTGGAAAGGCATCCTTCAGGGCATGAATTGGAAGTTTTAATTTTTAAACAAGCAAATTGTGCTCAATAACTATAAAAAGCAATATTATTTATTGAGCAGTTGCAACCAATTTGAAAATTATGCCGATACAATATGTTTTGTAAGTTGATATATTGTTACGATACTAATTATAAGTTTTATGTTTATTCGAGTTTATGCCACAGATCCAATTTTGAGCTAAATAATTTAAAGCCAAAGAAGGATTCGAAAATAAATTACTTTGATGCTTCTATGTGTTTTAGTTAAATGCACTTGAGACGCGTTGACGCGTGCGCGTTTTTTTATTTGACTCAACTATTTTTACGTCAATTTTGGAATATACACGTTTTTACGCAGATTTCCCCCATAGATTTTTCAAATAAATAAAAACTTTCAGCAAGAAACTACTCTCGAACAACATTCGAAAGCTAGGAAGGTGACGAGTGTTTTTCATTCGACTTGAGTCGTTTTCCAGTGGGCTATCGTGTTTCCATAATGCCAAAACAACTCGTTATTCTTGTACCTCATCGAGCATACTCGAAGGATGAGTTGTTTTCCAGATCGAATCGAAAGCCGTAATACCAAACATGCTCGACTCGATAAAATTTCGTTCGAATCGAGATGCGCAATGCCACCCCTGGTCTTTGGCATTTGGGCATTTGCGATCGAACCATAATCTTGTTGGTGTTCTGATACATGGTTCACTTTCGTAAAGATATCTCATCAGTATGGGTATCAAACTTTGTAATCCACAAGGAAATAGGAAAGGAAATAGAAATATAAACATATTGAAAGTGCCAAGTGATTTCACTGAAAAAGTAACTTTAACGCAGAGTAATTTTGCTGACAGCAATCGTCCTTTTTAAAAGTAAAAAAATCGTTCTTTTCAATGGTCTATTGGTCAAACGGTCTTATCAGTTAAATGACCCTTTAGGTTGAAGTACCTTGCATCATTGCAATATTTACCTGCATAGTTGGACTACCATCTGATGAGATTCCTCCGATTATACTGCTCGCAAATATAATCAATGAAGCAGATAACCTCTAAAAAAGTTTTTCTTTCTGTAGAAATGAAAATTATAAGGGAAAGCTATACCATTAGCTGTCCGAACTAGTTAATTTAAGTTCACCATGATGTAATCTTTATATATATATATATATATATATATATATATATATATATATATATATATATATATATATATATATATATATATATATATATACGTATTTCAACCTCAACAGTAAGACAAGTTTCAGTGTTTCGTATTCGTACCCGTCTATTTTATACCGGATGGGAGATTCAAACGTAGTACTCCATTGTAATGATAATGAACAGTAACGGACCGAGGTATTCTGGAACACAGTGAGGAAGGAAGTGAGTAATAGCTTATTAGCCGGGGCTAACAGAATTGCTTCGACAGTAGATCGGCTTGATAAGCCACTAGCTTTTTCTTTACAAACTCTCTAGCCTCTCTAGTCTATTCAGGATGACCCTCTCTAACAACTTAACAGTTGTGTCGAGTAAGCAGATCTATTTGCTGGAGAATCTCCTTTACAACAATGTGGTAACTTCTATTTCTCAAAACATCGTGGTCAAAAGGTGATATTTTCGGCCTTTTCACAGCCGAATCGCCATATCCTGGATTTCGACGGCACACTGATCTCTCAGTGCTTTGTACTAACTCTAGCCTTCTCTGTCAATTTTTCATACACCGAACTCTTACGCACAGCATCCCACTTCAAGACGAGAATCATCTCACCCTTCTGCTTTTTGTAGATGCAGTTTTCATCCTCGTCCAGGCCAGAGAACTTTTCATCTCCTCTCATAGCCTTCACCTGATTTGATCCAAGCTCGTTTCAGAAGCACGGCCTTAATTTATTTAGGAGTTGCCCCGGTTATAGCCATGCGTCGTTGAAGCTCCGCAGAGTGGCTCTCTGACAACCTATTTTCATCAGTGATAAGATTAATCTTCAGTTCCGTCACCTTACTAGACTTTAACAATGACCTCCATTCTTGCTGCATAGAAGCGTTACATACCAAGTTAAGGTATCCTCCCGGTAATGGGAGGATGTACACGAACACTAATTACGAAAGTGATTTTTCAAAGACCCCATGGCCGTTTAGACGCCGTTAGGCATAATCGAAGTAGGCGTAACTACGTTAGTCACAATTGACGTTAGATAATATCTAGATTCAACATTTGAAAAGGGCGTAACAGCCAAAATTTATTCCTTCGGATTCCTTATCTACATACATAGCTATATACATAGACAAAGTACTGGTGAGATCAAATTTTGGCTGTTACGCCCTTTTCAAATGTTGGTCTATTATATTGCTGTTCCAGAGAAAACTTTCCTTTTTCCGGTTCAATTTTCAAACTACCGCAGCTGTCACTTCATACTTTTTCTCTGCTATTTGGCATGGCATTCTACGATGACAACGCCAATTACCAGGTTTTTGTTTCAGTGTATTGAAGATTTGCAGGCTGGCGGTAGAACTTTGACAGCTGCGGTAGAACTTTGCGGAATCCGCAAAATGGAAAATTTTGAAAAGATCCGCAATACCATAGAACGTTTCTACGATGAGAACCAATTCTTTCAATAAAACAATTCCCAAAAACCATATTTCTGAATATAACGATTCCCCGAAAAACAAGTTAGTGCTAGTGAGTTGATCGCAGTACATAAGCCCATGCATGTCATACAGATACCTTCTATGTACTTAGAACTTTATTGTGTTCGAATAGCTACTCGCTATGAATCTGCCTTGCAAAAACGCAGTCTCCTTTTAATTTCTTCTTCAAAACAGAAAACTCCCCTCATTATCAGCTCTTCTGCATAATTTTCCGATTATTCAATACAAACGAATTTAAGTTACTCAAGCATACAAATCGACAACACTCCATGAGAGCTCACCGAATCCATTCTGCTGATTATCACACACGTCAATCTCTGCAAACATCATTCGGGCCCCCAAAATTATCAAGCATAGCCTTGCCCCACGAAAAACATTGCACCACCATCCTTCTCCTCATCCCTGCTCAAGCAACAATCAACATTATTTTTTCTGCGCGCTTTTCTTTGGGTCTCTGGGGCGACGACGAAACGACACACACACTCACGGTGGTGCATGCATGGACGGTCGCATCGGTCGGTCATTAACGAATCCAAACCAAGTCATGCCAATGAGCCACCGCATGAGTGTCCAATTATCCATGGACCTGTGGCGACGCGAACGAAGCAGACCCCCAAAACAGCAGCCACAGACACAGACCGCGGATCGTAAATTTCGGTCGGATGTTGCATAATAAGCAGCGGGTCCAATCAGATTTTGAGCACGGCGACGCGACGATGTTTCGCGCTGTGTTGGGTTTGCTTTTGTTTTTGGCGTGAACAGGTGACTCGGTCTAGTAGGGGGGCGAGGGGTAAAAGTTCGAGATCATCATGACAAATCATAATACAACGATAATACAGTGAGTTGAGCATAAATATTTAATTATCGCAGATGAATAATTACTTCAATTTGGGGGTTAAATTTGTGTGTAATTTTAAATTTTTTTGGCTATTGTGCTGAATTTCATCCAATTTGTATCTTGACTTACTTCAATGCGACACGCGCCCCACATTACTCTATACGAAGCGTATTGAAAACCGAAAAGGGATGTAGAAATCGGGCGATACGATGGTATAATTAATGCCCCCGAAAACACCCTGGGGTGGAATGCGTAAAACGGTTGTAGCTGTTGAATTCCAAACGGAGATCTGTTATCGTTGAGGTAGATCAGTATTGAAGTGGATGTTTTTGTTTGGGGAGGTTTTTTTTAATCTGTAGCCCCAATCTGTTGCATCCGATGGTAAACCGACCAGATTCACAATCATCATTGTTGGGGATTTGGAATATTAAAATTTGCGGCAGTTATGGCACGAATGTAAATTTGTTGGCTTCATGCCTTCGGTTTGGAGCTCGTTAGAGTTACAGAGAAAAATGTTGAAAATCTGCCAGGGGAGTAGAAATTTTTATGGTTGCTTTGTGCTTTGAAATTAATCGTTCCGAATGCAAATTCCTAATGTAATATAAATTATATTACATTAAGGAAAATAAATATGCTTTCAAACTACATGACAGTAGGGTTATAATTAATGACTGGGCAATGTAGATTGTCTGTTTATGATTAAATAGATTACTATTTAGACATATCTAAATGATTTTCTCCAAAATTTACAGATTTTGACCTTACTGATACCATTCACATCTCATGAGGTGTAACTGCAAGGATCAATTTTATTTCTCGTTCTACTAGCCTTTGCTGAAGAATTTTATTCTTTTATTGGCAACTGTCTGTTGTGGAGTGGTAATAAAATGTGTTCATAGTCGCCGAATGGTTTCACCATAAAAACGCGAGTAGATTTAAATTATGATTCCGGGAGGCTTGGCCTTAATCATCCTGATTTTTTTTTTCATTGGTTACAAGTGATAACGTTTCAGACAATGTTATTAAACCGGTATATGTTCTAGAATCTATCTTTGAAAGCTCTTGAAATATTAGGTGTGCCCAAGAGTGTGGTTCTACTTTAGAGCTATCTACATTTTTGGAGCCCATGCGGATAATGCATAGAATGATTGTAGGGCACAGAAATAAGTGTATAATCCGAGTCTTACTAACATGTATGCTCTTTTGTTCTCATCAATTCCTAGGATCCCATTATAAAATGATTTAGTTACAACAAGACAAATTTTGAAGGGAATTCATACATAACCAGATGTGTTTAGAAGTGCATGTCGCTGGTTTGAGGCATTCAAAGTCCATAATATTTAAAAGTCTGAATAAAGCAGATATTTGAAAGTCTGTATTTACGTCGCAGACAAACATTACAGCATATCAAAAAAGCTTTGATTTCACCCTAAAACACAGCCACTTAGAAACTAAGAACTACGCACAGGATTTATTACTTACCTGGTTATAAGCGCTCAAAGTTATATTTTTACCCATTAAGGTCACTCCTGACGGAATTCAATTTCCAAAGTACTCGCATTTTCAAGGGCACACAATTCGACACGGAAGCAACGTACAACTGTCATTTTTATTTTTTCACGCATGCTGCGACGCAGCAAAGCTGAATAAACGAATGAATTTCCGTTGGAAATTCGTTGGAAATTCGAATGAATTTCTGTTGGAAATTTAAATGAATTTCCATTGGAAATTCAAATGAATTTCCGTTGGAATTCTGAATGAATTTCCGTTGGATATTCGAATGAATTTTCGTTGGAAATTCGAATGAATTTCCGTTTGAAATTCGAATGAATTTCCGTTGGAAATTCGAAAGAATTTCCGTTGGAAATTCGAAAGAATTTCTGTTGGAAATTTGGCTGAATTTCCGTTGGAAATTTGACTGAATTTTTGTCTGAAATTCGAATGAATTTCCGTTGGAAATTCGAA